>NW_024412394.1:24775284-24785293 GCF_014898765.1 Herpailurus yagouaroundi | reverse complement strand
TTTCTTTCTTTCTTTCTTTCTTTCTTTCTTTCTTTCTTTCTTTCTTTCTTTAATGTTTATTTATTTTTGAGACAGAGAGAGACAGAGCATGAGCAGGGGAGGGGCAGAGAGAGAGGGAGACACAGAATCTGAAGCAGGCTCCAGGCTCTAAACTGTCAGCACAGAGCCTGACAAAGGGCTCAAACTCATGAACAGTGAGATCATGACCTGAGCTGAAGTCGGAAGTTTAACTGACTGAGCCACCCAGGTGCCCCAGAAGACTTTATTTTCTAATGTAAACATTAATATGTATTATTTTTTTAAAGGATATTTTCTTTTTACTCTGTTTGGGAATGGCTACTTTCTAGTACCTACTATTTCTTTTCATCTGTAAGAATTTTCAGTGACTTAACACACCAGACTGCTCTGTTTTTCCTTGGTCAGTTCTGTCTAGGAGGAGGAGTGGCTTATATGATTGAGGAAGGCACTGAGTGATACCCATCCTTTATCTCCTTCCTTCTGCAGGAAGTCTCTTTCCCATAGGAAATGTGTGTTTTCTCTGCTTCTCCTTGTCCTATAATTAAATGGGCAGCATTCCCACCCTCCTAGTGAGGAGATGGCTTAGCGCTGCATATGACTAGGTGAGGAGGAAAGTTATGTTGATTCTAGGGTTAAGAATTGGAAAATGCACTTCCTTGCATAACTAGGTTATGTTTTTAAATTTCTCCTTTATTGGTAAGAACATGAACATGGGTATTTTGGTCTTTGTAGTGCCTCACTTTTATTTTTCAGCTGGTGCTGAATTTCCATAGGGATAAAGGATGCTGTCTACAGGAATCCTTTTTGCTTTCCAGGAGAACAATGACAAGTTTAATGAACTTACCCACATTTTTGTATACTTTAAATTTATTTTCTTTCACTTATGTCTTGATTTGCATGTGTATTTCTTTGCTTAAATTAACTGAAATAATAAACATTGTCAGTAACACATGAAGGAAAAAGTATTTGCGGGGCGGCTGTTGATAAAAGTGATGAAAGCTTTCAGCCAAGTTTGGGAGAAGTGGAATGGCGTGGAAATAAGAGGAAATTGATTATTGTGATCTGTTAGAGAGGGAAAGAAAATATATGTGAGGAGTACCTATGGTCCAGTTAAATTCTGCTACTGTGGGTAACATTTTGTGTGGCAGAGACGTCCTAGATGTTGCTCAGCCAATTTCCTCTTTCTGAGTACTCAGATTAAAGAAACAAAACAAAACAAAACAAAACTGCCTTTCAGGTAAGCTCCAGTTGTGTGAATGAGTTCTGATCAAAAGGATGTGAGTGAAAATGATGTCAACTATTTCTAGGCATGCTTCTTTTCCTTTTTCGATGCCTTCAATAAGCCTTCATTTTCTTTATAATGACTGGGTTTTATTTTTTGTTATCTGAGGGAAGATCGGTCTGGTAAGATCTTACTCAGCCATTACCACATGTCAACTTTTAAATGGGTTTATAGTTCATGTATGTTATTATATCTAGGAAGCTTTATTTGTGACTGCTTTCCAGGGTTGCAGTTCTATCGAGCACTAAAAGAAGATCATGATATCTTAAAATTCCGTACCTGCATTTATATAATCACGCATGGTGGTTGTATTATGATAGACAGTCCTTTTCTGCATATGGTGGAATCGTATAAAATGTGTGTAGTGGAGTTCAAAAAATAAAAGAAAGCAGCCGTCAAAATAGTTATTTATTTTGCACCAGGGAATTTTGCCATGGGTGCATTTTCTGCAATATAAATCACATCTCAAAAGTAAACAAGTGAAGCATCAAAAGGCATAAAACGGGATTTGAGCATGCAGAGAGAAAGATAGAAGACAAGGCTGTCCAATTTGCCATGGACAAAATCTTGGAGTTTGACAGTTATCTTCTAAATATATTTTACACTTAAAGTAAATGCCGAAGTGTTTTATCATCATGTGTGTTCCTTGGCATAAAACCTATTTGAGAAAGCAAACACATATATATTAGAATTGGAAGTCTGAGGTATTCATTTTCCATTACAAAAAAGGATATTATTTCCCAGACTTGTTTCATCTTTGAAATCTTATGAATGCAACCTGACTTCTTTTTTCCCCTTTGAATCTACGAAATCTGTTCTATCAAGGGTCAGTTCTCTTGAGAATTTTGTTTGTATAGTAGTTTTTTAATTTAATATTTTTTAAATTTTTAAAAATTAAAAAAAATCGTTTAATGCGAGTGGCGAAGGGACACAGAGAGAAGGAGACACAGAATCTGAACCAGGCTCCAGGCTCTGAACTGTCAGCACAGAGCCTGACGGGGGCTCGAACTCATGAACTACTAGATCATGGCCTGAGCCAGAGTCGGACGCTTAAGCAACTGAGCCACCCAGGTGCCCGTATTGATGTAGTACTTTCTGTTGCAGAAATTTAATGTTCCAGAATGATATTACTTGAAAAGGAGTACACATTATATGTTTTGGTAAGGACTATCTGATGTTTACAAGAATTCAGATGCTTAATTTATGATATTAAGTTTGTTTTTTCAGAGATATCCTAATATAAGAGATAAACGAGGGGATCTTTTAGAACTGTGTGAGTGTTTGCACATATGTGTATTTAGAGAAAGAAACAGGTGGGGTTAGCGTAGCTTTATTTATTTATTTTCGGTATTCACTACAGATGAAACTTTGTAGTACATTAGAGTGTTACTAAGAAAAATTCATTGGCTTGGTGGTCTATACCTGGGCTTTCTCTTTTATCTTTATTTTACAGAATATTTTACAGAGAGTTTCTTAACCTTACCTTTGAAATCATTAAAGTAAAATCAGTGATATTTAGTGTTATACTGAATCAGTGTTAATTGAACCATTCTTGTTCAGGTTTCTCTGATAAAATTTGTCCTATGAATAATGCTTGAATTGAAACACATGAAAAAATATGACTTTTCTAAAAAAGAGGTAATTATTTGCTGCTGACTTTAAAAATACTAAAATAAGGGGCACCTGAATGGCTCAGTCCCTTAAGGTCCAACTTCAGCTTAGGTCATGATCTCATGGTTCGTGAGTTCAAGCCCCTCATCAGGTTCTGTGCTGACAGTGCAGAGCCTGGAGCCTGCTTTGGATTCTGTGTCTCCCTCTCCCTTTGCCCCTGCCCCACTCATATTCTCTCTCTCTCTCTCTCTCTCTCTCTCTCTCTCTCCCCCCCCAAAATAAATAAACATTAAAAAATTTAAAAAGAAGACTAAAATAATATGCTTTTTATTGTTCCATTGTGACTAGCATGTGTTAAGTGTTTATCAGGAAGTTATTATTTAACCAGAGAATTCTTGAGAACATCGCCTTCATTTTCTGCTGTTCTATCCAGTAAAAGTAGATGTCCTGGTATTCTTTGATAATAATTTTTCTTAACAGATAAATACAAACCAAATTATTTGCAATATTTCTTGCTTATGAGATGTTAGTTCTAAATGGCACATCGTGTACTCTTCCCAGTATCTAATGATAGTATGGTAGCAAGCGTGTTTCTGTGTGTGTGCGTGTGTGTGTGTGTACATAGGCACACAGCCATACACATATGAGGTATGTAGAACTTTATACAGTGTGTACTTTGAGGAGTGGTCTGTGAAGCACCAAGAGTGAAGCTCATCCACTTTCCCAGAATAATACGATCTGCCTCTGTCTTACTCTGTCTTTGATTCTTCTCTTCAAATCTCCTTCCCTTTTGACTTACATTTCTTAGATACCAGGATGAAGAATGGTAGATGTTGAGAAGCACTTTTTGCTTTTTATATCATCCTTTTCCAATAATCACTTACTACCTCCTCCTTTAAAAAAATCCAGTACCTTATAAAATAATCTTTGCATGAACGCTCCCCCAAATGTAGAGATGGCATTATGGTTAACCATATGACAATCAGTGGGGGCCACAGATGTCAAAGACAGCTTAACTTCATATAATAATGTTTAGGTAAGAATAGAGCTTTGTGGATTCCTTTGACATTTCTTTAGGTTTCTATGTACATCTTTTTGTTGTTGTTGCAAAGTTTTATTCAAATTTAAAATCCACTTTCCCATTGATTTTCATTTTGGCTTCAGGTAATTTGGGAGATAAATTGGTTGAGTTTTTTCCACTCACTCTCCTGGTTAAATAGATACCAGGTTTTGTCATGTGAGGACCCTGGTTCCTGTTTCTTTAGTGTCTGAGATTAAGCTGGTAGATAGACCCAGCTGCCTTACTAATCATACAAACCAAATTAGTCTTTGAGTTTGTGGATAAAATAGACATTTATAACACATATTGGAGTACATTTCTGGATAGCACATCGTCCCATTTAAAATGATTAATTTTGATGTTATTAATGTGTTTATATATGTACATATATGATACTTTAATTTTTATATTATGGCTTTCAGAGTTAAAAGACAATTATTTTTTTGTTTCCTGATGTGTCCCAGTCACTTTGAACAATGCCTATCACTAATAGATAATATTTGTTGAATATACAAATAATTTCTGAAACGTGGATACATAGATTGAAGTTTAACAATCGCAAGTGTAGGATTCCTTAAACATTTTTGGTTCTGCTCTTTGCTTATTTGTATATTATTCTTTTTCTGCCAATATCATTTTTTTAACATTTATGTTTGAGAGACAGAGACAGAGTGTGAGCGGGGGAGGGGCAGAGAGAACCGGAGACACAGGGTCCGAAGCAGGCTCCAGGCTCTGAGCTGGCAGCACAGAGCCCCACGTGGGGCTTCAACCCACAAGCCATGAGATCATAACCTGAGCTGAAGTCAGACACTTAACTGACTGACCCACCAGGCACCCCAGTTAGCCAATGTCATTTTTATTAATGCTTTATGTATCTGTGGGTGGGTAGGTAGATAGCTAGAAAGATAAATATGGTTAGGTGGAAATTTTAGACTTCATTTGTTAAATGATGTATACTGCCTCAGCACTGCCTTGGTAACTGAATATGGAGAAGACAGATCAATAGCGGTGTGCCTACATATGAAATAAGAGTACTCACAAAGTCAGTAGGGAAAAATCCCATTTAGCCATTTAGCCATCCATCCATCTCTGTCTGTGTATCTAGGTGTGCATCTATCAATCATCTACCTATTTCTGTGTATCTCTGCATAGCATAGCTTCTTATTTCGTACTTGAATATGGATGTATCATGTAAGCATACACGTATATACATGTCTGTATCCTGAAACTTTCAAATCCTGAAAGATTTGAGTGATGTCTTCAATATGTAAGGATAAAGAGATCAGGGGAATTGCTGGACTTCTATGTTTTTGAGGTACTGACAGATAATGAAGTTGAGTTGGGAGGTTAGTTATTAGAGTTGACATGGGAGTTTGAAGAACATAGTTTCTGAACATTTGTTCACTGATTATAAAGTTTGGGAAATGGTATAACTTTATTATAAAATACTATTTCTAATGTAATAGAATGTGTATATTCGTTAGAAATGTATAATCAGAATAAACAAAGCTTTCAAGTAAGTTTATTTTCATATACAGCTTAGAAACTATTTTTAAAAAAACCCAGATATTTGCTACATTAGCCAATAAGTGACTATAAAGAATTTTTGACCCTAAGGGTTAAAGATGACTTTTTATTTTTATTTTTTTATTTTGATTTATGTTTATTTCTTTAATGTTTATTTTTGAGAGAGAGAGGGAGAGAGGCAGAGTGTGAATGGGGGAGGGCAGAAAGAGAGGGAGACAGAATGTGAACCAGGCTCCAGGCTCTGAGCTGTCAGCACAGAGCCTGATGTGGGGCTCGAACTCACTCACAAGCTATGAGATCATGACCTGAGCTGAAGTCAGACGCTCAAATGACTGTGCCACCCAGGCTCCGCAAAGATGACTTTTTAGATATCCACAAGAAAAAATTAAGGAGATAAATGACAAATCCCCCAAATCTTCATCTTTAATTTTTGAAATTTTATTTTTTAAAGTGCATAAGTTTGAAATGTGTAAACATCGATAATACTGAACGTTAGCTATCATATAGACTATATATAGACTCCTCTCTACTAGCTTAAGTCACTATGCACAAATGACTTTATAACAGTGACTAATGTTTTAAGGTCATAGGACAGTATATTTTACTCTTCTCACCCATTTTTCTGAAGCAAAATTGAAAGTTTGTTTCATAAATTAATTTAGTTTTGTTAGATGCATGTATTTCCCCATGGGTAGCTCATTGTCTTTTATTATTTATACTAGCTAGATGTCATTTATGTGATGTCTTAAAGTATCTTGGACACTTTAATATGAATTGCACACTATTGTTCTAAGCATCTTTAAAAATTCACAATGCTTTCTTACAACTTTCAAAATGTCTTTCAAATGTCTGCCACATTTGCCACATTTTAATTACACCTTTTCTGTTCTATTTTTATGTAAGCTTCTTTCATCTGTTTATATAAGCATTAGAATTCTTATCCCTACTCTAAAATCTATATTTATAAATTCATGGACTTTGTCTCTACTAGACACACTAGAGGGCTTTTGTGTTTATTAGTCTGAAAGACTGGGCTCAAGAAAGCTCATTTTTAATGCTTAGTGTGATAAATACTTGAATTGGCAAGTACGTGTCTTACTAGAAGAGTAAACTCCTTCAGGACCCATTATTCTTAGAAGCAGTGTTCTTAGAGTAATCTTAAGGAACAGTTTCTATAAACGATTGGTGATGTATTGTATATGATACCAGTTAGAATTCATGCTGATCTGATTGGACCACATCTTTTCCTCAGTAAAATACAGGTTTTCAGAAATACTGTTTGATCTATGTTTACAATTGAGTTTGCAAGTTTTAACTTGATGTTATGGTAAATATCTTTATCACATTTTTCTCAGGTTATGATGGGATTTTAGGGAAAACATAAGACTGTTAAATTTGCTTACATATCCAGGGGACCTTGAAGTTACTTATACATGACGGATTTATTTATTATAATCTAATACTCCATTTTTTGAGGGAAGATTTCATGTTCTGAATCCTTGTTCTGATTTTTCCCCACAAGATTAAAAGCTTATATAGTTACTTTAATTATTGTACAAATTCTTTTGTTCTTGTTTTTTTATCTTGCTTGGTAAAATGCAAGATGACAAAGTAGATTATAGAATGACCAACATGGTTCCATCCTTACTAAGCCTGGGCCAGAAGGGCCCTGCTCTGAGCTTTTGCTTTATGGAAACACCTTATTGTTCTCCTCTGGCTGTGCCTTCCTCATGGGGCAAGGAGTCTCATAGGACCAAACAAAATTTCTCTGCTAGAAATTTAGACACGGTTCATTTTTACGTTCATTCAGTGAAAACTTTATTGAGTGTCCAGTAACCAGGAGTTTTTTTTTTTTTTTTCATTTCTTAGCTCAGAGAAGATTCTCAGAGTGCTGTCATTATTTCAAAGTATTTCAATTTTACTATAATGAAAAAATAAGCTGCACTTTATAACAAATGTATTTATTTTTCCAGGGGAGAAATTTTGTTGTGCCCATATAGAATCACAGCCTCTATCCCCATTCTCTAGAGCATACTCTGAAACCCTCAACTTCCTGCCTGTTTGGCCCAAACCCACTTCTAGAGCCTATTTAAATATATTCCTCAGGTCCATCTTTCTGAGGGCAGATCTCACTGCTAGTGTTTGAATGTAGCCTGAAGGTTTCCAAGGAGTTGGCTCTGTGCAGGGCATGTATAACTGAAGCTGGAGGTATAGGCTGAGTGTTCCATCTTCCTGTGGACAGACCACAACACATGTATGCATACACTGAGCCTCTTTTAAATTTTTTCTTTTTAGTTTTATTTGAAAGACGTGGGGGGGGGGAGAGAGAGAGAGAGAGAGAGAGAGAGAATGGCAGAGGGAGAGACATCAAATCTCAAGCACGCTCCATGCTCAGTGCAGAGCCTGACATGGGGCTTGATCCCATGGCCTGAGTCAAAGTCAAGAGTCCTATATTCAACTGACTGAGCCACCTAGGCACCCCATGAGCCTCTTTAAAATAATGTGTACAGGTGATGGATGGCTGGAACATAGAGGTGTGGGCTGGATATCCATCTTTCCAAGGATAGACTACACTACAGATGTGACCACCCGAGGCTTAAGAATTCCAAGATATACGTGGTTCTTTGCAAAGATGGCATTTGGTAATGTGGGATGGATGTCCACACAAATGTGGGCATGGCCTTTTTCAGTACTAGGTAGAGCTGAGAGTGATCCTGGCTCTTCCTGTACTGTTATGGCAGAGAACTTGGCAGAGAAAGTTCTAGACATCTAAATTCTATTAGGCAATTAACCTAATTGGAAGCATACTGATTAGGGAGTAGTGAATCATGATACCAGCATTAAGTAGGACAGTCTCTTTGTCATGGTAAAAGAATAGAACTTATTTTATTGAACAGTTTTTTAACTTGGTTTATAACTTTAAATATTTCGACTTATGATATAGGGCCTTCTATTTGTAGGGTAGCCACCCCAGGCCCTACAAATGGTAGGAGTTGGTCTGGACAGTGGTTCCAAATTCTGTTTTCCAAGGGCAATATTTACACTTTATTAAAGACCTGAATTCTTTTTACTTATAGGATCATAGATCTTACAGGCAACTTTGAGATCATTTGGTTTGTTTCTCCCCCCTAGAATAGAAAGTCACTTTGTAGAATCATGACAGATGCTTTATTCTGCCTCTGTTTCAATATGTTTAGACATCGGCATCTTAACAGTTTACAAAACAGTACTCCCAATTATTTCTTTAATGTAAATAAAAACAATATTTTTTTAATATTTAATTAGTTCTTTTTTCCCTCCATTTGTTCACAAGAAATAGAGCTCAGTGCCCTTATGTCCAGCCTAAGCCAAGAATCAGTGCTGGAACCATCGTGTCTGCAATGAGACTTTCGAATAGGGATGGGAATTTACTGATTTTTCTTAGGTAGACTGTGCACACTTTATGTATTTTTATACACGCCATTCATTTTTACATTCATTCTATGAAGATATGTTGAGTCTCTAATACCCAAGGACTTTTTTTTTCATTCCTTAGCTCAGAAAAGATTCTCAGAATGCTGTCATTATTTCAGAGCATTTATTTCAGTTTTACTAGAATAAAAAAAATATGCTGTGCTTCAAAACAAATGTTTATTTTTCTAGAGGAGAAAATTTGTATACTGACTAAGAAATTTCTCATTCAGGCATTGCATCTCCCTTAAATTTATTTTATTAATAACTTTGCTGACTTGGAAGAACAATGTTATGATGCTCTGTCTTTCAAAGAGTTTATGAAGGAAACAAGTTCAGTAGATTGTTAAACAGAATGTAAATGTCAAAATGTAATTGAAATAGAAACTCTGAGGAATCTACACAAAAATATTAGAACTAATAAATAAAAAAGTATAACAAGGTTTCAAAATACAAGATTATACAAAAGTAAACTTATTTCTATATCAGAAATGAAAGTTCCAAAAATGAATGAAAAGAATAACTCCATCTACAATAGCATAAAAAGGAATAAAATACTTAAGAATAAGTTTAATAAAAGAAATGTGAGTATTGCATACTGAAAGTTATAAAATATTGTTGAAAGAGTTAAAGACCTAAATAAATGTAAATGCATCCCATGTTCACGGTTTGAAAGAGTAAATATTATTAAGATGACAATGTTCCCCTATTGACCTACGAATAATGCTATCCCTATCAGAATTAAGCTGCTTTCTTGCATGAACTGGCAAACTAGTTCACATATTCATAAGAAAATCCAAGGGACCTAAATAATCAAACCAATCATGAAAAAGAGGAACAAATTTGGAGAACTCATACTTCATGATTTCAAAACCAAAACTACAGCAATCAGGACAGTGTGATATTGACTGAAGATTACACAGATAGGGCACCTGGGTGGCTAAGTCGGTTGAGTGTCTGACTCTTGATTTAGGCTCGGGTCATGATCCTAGGGTCATGGGATCAAGTCCCACACTGGAGCCTGCTTAAGATTCTCTTTCCTTCTGCCCTTCCCCCCCCCC
>NW_024412394.1:24764619-24775184 GCF_014898765.1 Herpailurus yagouaroundi | reverse complement strand
CTCTCTCTCTCTCTTTCTCTCTCTCTCTCAAATAATAATAATAATAAAAAGATATACAGATCAATGGGATATATTTGAAATTCCAGAAACATACCTTCATGTATAGTCAACTGATTTTTGACAAGGGTGCCAAGAACATTCAATGTGGTACAGATAGTCTTTTTAAAAAATGGTAGTGGGATATCTGGATATCCATGCAACAGAATAAATTTGGACTCCTACTTCACACCATGCCAAAAAATAAATTCAACATGGAACAAAGACCTAAATTTAAGAGCTGAAATTATAAAATTCTTATGGGGAGTAAACTTTTATAACAATGAATTAGGTAGGCACTGGGTTCTTACATATGACACAGAACGTAGATGACAAAAAAAAAAAAAGATAAATTGGACTACATCAGAATTCAATTTTTGGGTGCAAATGATATCATCGAGGAAGTAAAAACATATAGATTAGGAGAAAATTACTTGTCTGATAAAGAACATGTATCCAAGAATGTAAAGAACTCTTACAACTCAATAATAAAAAGAATCCAATCAAACATGTGCAAGGTATTTTAGACATTCCTCCATAGAATACACACAAATTACATGTAATCACATTAAAATATGCTTAACATAATTAGTTATTAAAAATGCAAATCAGGGGCACCTGGGTGGCTCAGTCAGTTGAGCATCTGACTCTTGATTTCGGCTCAGGTAATGGTTTCATGGTTTGCGGGTTCGAGCCCCGCATTGGGCTCTGTACCGATGGTGCAGAGCCTGCTTGGAATCTGTCTCTCTCTCTTTCTCTGCCCCTCCTCCTCTCTCTCTCTCTGTCTCTCTCTCTGTCTCTCTCTCTGTCTCTCAAAATAAATAAACTTAAAAAAATTTAAAAATGAAATCAAACTCATAATGATATACAGCTTCACACACACTAGGATGGCTAAAATAAAGAAAGGCAACAAGTGTTGATGAAGATGTGGAGAAGTTGGAACTCTTATACATTGCTGGTGGGATTTTAAAATGATACAGTAACTTTGGAAAGCAGTTTGGGGATTCCTCAAATGTTAAGGATATAGCTACTGTTTGAATAATTCTACTCCTCGGAATCTATCCAAAAGAACTGAAAATGTATATCCACACAAAAACTTGCACACAGATGCTCGCAACAGCATTATCTATTTTATTGAAACAGTAGAAACAACCCATATGCCCTTGAACTGATGGATCGGTAAACAAAATGAGGCATATCCATACAATTGAATATTATTCGGCTGATAAAAGGACTGATGCATGCTACAAAACGAATGATCTTGAAAACACAGTAAGTGAAAGAAGCAAGGCACAACAGAGTACATGTTGTAGGAGTCCATTTTTTCTGAAAAGTTAAGAATAGGCAAGTCCACAGAGCCAGAAAGTGGTTACTGGTTGCCAGGAGCTGCAGTGAGGAGAGCAGAAGTTGTGACTGCTAATGGGCATGGAGTTTATTTTTTTGGTGAATGAAATGTTTTACAATTTGATAGTGGTGATGGTGTCACAACTCTGTCAATGTATTTAAAAAACTCCACTGAATTGTAACTTTGAAAGCGTCAATTTGGGGCTCCTGGGTAGCTCAGTCAGTTAAGCATCTGACTTTTGATTTCAGCTCAGGTCATGATCTTACAGTTCGTGAGTTCGAGCCCTGCATAGGGCTCCATGCTGACAGTGCAGAACCTGCTTAGGATTCTCTCTCTCTTCCTATCTCTCTGCCTCTCCTCCGCTCTCACTCTCTCAAAATAAATAAACTTTTTTTAAAAAGAAAAAAATTAAAAAAAAACTAAAAGCGTCAATTTTATGGTTTGTGAATTATAATCTCAAGCTTGATAGATATAGATTTATATAGATTTATAAACATATGGATAGCTATTTTTATATGTAATATTTATACATCTAATATCTATATAGCTAATTATCTATATCTATACTTAGATATATCTCCTCCCAAAAAATGTAACTCAAGGAATCCTGTCTAACTCATCTACTTTGTCACACACACACACACACACAAATCACTTTTTATTTATAAAATATTGTTTTGACACAGGAATACTTCCTCTTTTACCACAGCTGAGATTTGGAAATAAAGACGCCAAGTTTCAGCTATCTAAACAGTCAGGTTAAGTCTGTGAATAACTAACATAAATGAATGCTGTGCAGGATAGAGTGACATAGGTTCTCTCTTATCCTGTTGACTCTTCCTTTAACTTTAGTTCCAGTGAGTCTCCAGTTGAGGACTACAATGTAAGCATGATGTTTTCTTCTACAGGTAGATTCATGGACATCAAGAATTACAATGACAGCAATAAAAGTATATCAAGTAATATTGTAAGCAATTTAGTTGTTATTGCCATTAGCACAAAGACAACAGCATGAAGTAATATTATTATCTGCATGTGATAGATGAAGAAAATAGGGCCCTATTTGTTAGGGCACTCTTAACCATTATAATATAGGATCCGAGCAATAGCAAACTTGATATGTAAAAATGGGAAAAAAGATTAAGTCACATAAAGAGAAAATATCTCAAATCAAGTTAACATCTAGCTCTTTAAATAAAGGACCAAATAATTATATTGAACCTGTCTACCCTGTAGACATCACATTCTATTTTTGCATTAAAGACTCAGCACATGTCAGAATTTGAAGATCCTTCAGATTTGTGAAGGGAAAAAAATATCATTTGTAGATAATGAAGCTTGGTACTAAAAGTGTAAATGGACTTGCTCAAGGTCAAGTAGTAAAGTACTGGGCCATCTTAGTAATAATGGTCATGGTTAATTCCTAGTTTATAATCATATGGCTTTGATAAAATGGGCATATTTTGGCTACCTGTGTTTGGCACGGGAATAGTAATGAAAACCGGACTTCGTGTTCTAGGACATTGTCAAAATGGTAACAGGCAACAAAGAGAAATGAGAAGCTTTTCAACTCTTGTTTGTGTCTTCGTATATTTATTTATTTATTTTTTTTTTCTTCATATATTTAAAAAAGGAAAATGTCTAGTGTGACAAGGGGAGTGCAAAACATGTGACACAGTAGAAAGAAAACAGCAGACAGTTGCACCTTCTTGGGTTCCTCCAGAGTGGCTGGTACAGTTGTGTCTGTTGAGGAGAGAAATCTCAAGATCCAGATTTCCAAGTCTACCATCAGCCACCCATTCCCACATGCTACTGAGTGAGCAAAGAAAAAAAGATTGTTAACTGGGATTTTGCCACACAATCACTTTCTGGTTTATCATATGAAAACCTGTGCCATTTGTGAGATGTATGGATCTATTGAGATTAAAGTCAGACTGAGTGCCAACAAGACACTGGTGCCTTTTCTTTAGGACCACGGCTTAAATTCATTTCTCAAGGATTTATTGCTTTGTTGATGAGGAGAGGCAGAGGAGGGCAGGCTCAAAGAAAATAAAACATTTCTCACTACATCTAAAGAAGAGCAACCAAAGACAGGCCCTTAGTGTGCATTTTGTTCAGGACCACACCATGGTGGTAAGAGTCCTGTTTTATTATTTCATCTGCATAAGAATAACTAAAAAGAGGAATAGCAAGACTGAATGGAAAGTAGAATATCATCTTTAAGCACTATAGAAACTTTGTTTTCTAATGTGGCCCCTGATTATTTGACTTGGATTTATTAGATGAGTTTCTCTCTTTAAAATTGGTTAAAGATGATTGGGGTAAAGAGAAAATGTTGGCAAACTTTTTCTGGAGAATAGAAATTAGCCCAAACACCAAGTCCATAAATTATACCCTCTCCAATTTTTAAAGCAATCCACCAAAGTAGGAACTTATATATACCAAAGTAGGAATTTATGAATACACACACATTTATATATATGGAATCTCTTAATTCCTTCTATATAATAATGTCATAATTGAATATTATTTGCATATATTATATTCAACAATAGCGTTGATGCTAAGGAAGAGGACTTTCAATTATAGTTATGCCATTCATAAATACTGCATATATATTTAATAAACTTCTAAATTTGCCTTTGATAGTTTGACTACTGAAATATACAAATAAGAAACTGGGCATGATATGAACAGCAGTAAAATAAGAATTGTTTCACCGTGATACTTGCAATTATTAGTCACTAGATAATTAGCAATTGAAGACAGAATGTTACTTCTTTTTCTCCTTCCCAATGACATACATAATAAGAGACTCTTGGTAACATTTGCTGAATGAGTAAAAGTATTGGACAGAGAAATTGTGTCCCAACATGATGAATGTGAGGCGGGTCATATTCAGTTCTATTTAAATACCTTCTGATATTGGCATATTAGGAATTTTTAACTCCAGTGAATAATGGCTCACCTTTATTCAATTCAGGAAAATTGATTTTCAAGCACAAGGAATGCCTAATGTAATTAGACTTTTGAACATCTTGAAAATAAATTAATACAAATTCGAGCACATCTGGGTGTAGTATTTCTGTAAAATTAGTCTAAATGGTGAATAAATGCTGATTTAGATAATTAACACAGTAAAAGTAGACTCAGGAAAAAGTCTTTTAATTTGAACCAAATGAATGTAACTTGAGCTGCTGATTTTAAATGTGTTGTTTTCTTTTTATGAAGATAGTGTATCTCTAAGTGTCTGTGGCAGAAGTAAAGTCTCATACTTTCCCTCACAAACATAGGATAGATGTTCTACTCATTGTGTAGAAATGACTATAGTTGAATATGAATATGAAAGAAATCAGAAATAACTTAGTAATGACTGCAGACTCTTCCCACTCAACATTAGTAATACATTTTAAAAAATAAAATACATTGAATAAAAATGCTGAGACCTTACTTTCCAATAGTTTACATAAAAACATTATAATGCACATCATATCAACTCAAAAGCTTCAACCTGTTTTCTAAAATATAACTCAAATTATAGCTAAACAACAACGTTATAAGTAACAAGAAGTCATATTTGGTTGTAACATGCCTAAAATATCACTTGAGCACTAAACGATAAGGCTGTAAAAAAAGTTGTGCTGAATACTTTATCCTCTCTTTTATTTTTTATTTTATTTTTTTTTTCCGACGTTTATTTATTTTTGGGACAGGGAGAGACAGAGCATGAACGGGGGAGGGGCAGAGAGAGAGGGAAACACAGACTCGGAAACAGGCTCCGAGCTGTCAGCCCAGAGCCCAACGCGGGGCTCGAACTCACGGACCGCGAGATCGTGACCTGGCTGAAGTCGGACGCTTAACCGACTGCGCCACCCAGGCGCCCCTATCCTCTCTTTTAGATGTTACTCCGCCTTTCTTTAGGCTTTTCAAAACATATAAATGAGATTAAAACCACTCCAGAATATAAAAATGTTGTCTTACATTTTGTGGAAATAAATATGGATTTTAAAAGGATATTTTATGCTTTGTGAAAATGAATAAAAGTTTCCCCATGTAAACAACAGTCAGTGCGTTTGAAAGTCACATATGTTCTAAGAAATTTTTGTATTAAAACCAAGAAAAATTGTTCTAGAACAATTTATTCTGACACACAGTCTGGTGAGTATTCTGATTTTGAGCTTATGTTTCATTGTCCCTTGTCCATTGTAATGAGTGCTGGAAGTGAAGAAAAAACGTGATGTTGTCCTGGCCTCAAGGAAGCCACAGTTTAATAGGGGAAAACACTCATAAATAACACATTACAAAGTGATAGGAGCACTATTAAAGTGTACTGAGGGTAACCCAGGATTGGGGAAATCCTGCAAAATGAGTGTTCAATCTGGGCCTCCATGAAAGAGGAGTTCTTCACTGGTAGAGGAAGGAGGAAAAATCGTGAGTGAAAGCCCAAGGACTCTGAAAGCACATGGTTTGCTTAGGGTATGTGTGATGATAGAATGCAGTGTTTTCTTCAGGATGGCAAGACCCAAGACTAGAATGTGGCAAGAGAGGAGAAAGGAATGGTTTATCAATTTGTAGTGACAGAAAACATTAAGAATGTAACCTTCAGGCAGTAAAGGCAGGTACCTGTTAGAGTAGTGACACTCATTCATTCAACCTAGAGAATCTGAATGCTCAGTATAGTTAGGGAATAACCAATACAAACACCACACTCCAGTAGAAAAGGGGAATGTGTAATGCTCAAATCCGTGTTTTCAAAATAGAGCTCAGATGTGAAAGATTAGTTATGCGTGGGTCTTCAAGGAAACTAGTTGAAAGCCCCTTGCCATGGGTGAGAATGGACGGCAAAGGGATCAGAGGAGTGGTGGAGCACCAGAAGGGGAGAAGCTGGATTTGGGAGGAGGCCCGAAGATGGAATTAATAGGGCTTGGTGACTACCGCAGGTAGAATGGTGAGGAGCAGGGAGGAACCAATGTTTAAATGGTTAAGAATGTGTTCTCATTCTTGTGTGACTGCAAAGATTGTAGTGGAAGGGAAGACGGAGAGAGAATAGGCTTTAGAGCTAAGGGGAACCCAGTTTGAGGTATACTGAGTTTTACTTATATGATTTTAGAGTGGAAATATAAAGTAGGAAGTAAAGAGAAGGAGAAGAAGAGATTTGAAACTCAGGGAGGTAGGTTGGGCCTGACGTCTGAAAAAGATGAAAGATGGTAGATACAGATCGTGGCCATGGCTAAGGTCATCTGGAAGTGTGCTTAGTTCAGGTCACCTCAAAGAAAGTGATTTAATTCTAAGGATAGAAAGGGGAAATCAGGTGGAAGGAGCTCCATTACAGGAAGGTCTCAGAAAGCTTAGAACAGGGTTCAGGAAGGCAATGAGTCAGAGTAGCTGTCGGGGGAGACTTCTTACTCACTATATCCACATCCTCTCCACCTTATTCTCTCATAAATCTACTTCGGTGAGCGATTTTCATCATTCTTAGAAAGATCGCCAGCGTCCTTCACCTTGCCAAGTCCAGTGATCAAAACGCAGTTTTCATTAATGAAACTTCTCAGTGGGATCAGTTGATTTCTTTCCCATGCTTTTTTTTTTTTTTAATGTTTTATTTATTTTTGAGACAGAGAGAGACAGAGTACAAGCAGGGGATGGGCAGAGAGAGAGGGATACACAGAATCTGAGGCAGGCTCCAGGCTCTGAACTATCAGCACAGAGCCTGATGCGGGACTCAATTTTGTGAACCATGAGATCTGTGACCTGAGCTGAAATCCGATGCTTAACAGACTGAGCCATGCAGGGGTTCTGATTTCTTTCCCATTCTTAAGGTATTTTCTGCACTTGAATTTTGTGCTTTGCATTTTCCTGGTTTTGCAACTGTTCAACAAAACAAAACAAAAACATACAATCCCCGAAGGTGTTACTTGACCGAGTTCCCAAACTGGTGCTTACTACAAAATCTAACTGCAGTTTTAAACTCCCCCGCAGAGATAGTCTTAATAGGTAAGTCAGGAATTTTTCAGACTGCACCAGTGAGGCTGCCACAGGGATCCTCTCCACCTCCAAAGAAAGATGAGGTTATCTCCATGATAAGACACCTTGCTTTTCCCCTAGAAAGCCCTCCCTGGACCAATCCTTTTCTTTTGCTAATAACTTACTTGCCCCTACCCTTCTATAAAAACCTTCCATTTGTACAACTCCTTGGAATGTGCAATAGCAACTACAATAACTCTTTACTTGATAGATGGGGTGCTGCCCGGTTTATGAATAATGTAATAAAGCCAATTAGACCTTCAAATTTACTGGGTTGAGTTTTGTTATTTAACACAACCTTTGCAATCCTTTGCTGGTTTCCCCTTCTTACTTCATCTGTTTTTTTTTTTGTTTATTTATTTTTGAGACAGAGAGAGACAGAGCATGAACAGGGGAGGAGCAGAGAGAGAGGGAGACACAGAATCTGAAACAGGCTCCAGGCTCTGAGCTGTCAGCACAGAGCCCGATGCGGGGCTCGAACTCACGGATCGTGAGATCATGACCTGAGCTGAAGTCAGACGCTTAACCAACCAAGCCACCCAGGCGCCCCTTACTTCATCTGTTTAATCCGTTTGCTCTCCTTTCTTCTATTCACTGGACTTAGTCCTTGGCAATCTTCTTTTCCCCGTCCCAATCCACAGCTATGAATTTGAGCATCAACCATGTGCTGATGTCTCAAAAATCAGTATGTGAATCCTCAACCTTTTCTGTGGGCTCCAGAATTACACCAACTTCCCATCATACA
This sequence comes from Herpailurus yagouaroundi, assembly GCF_014898765.1. Classification (NCBI taxonomy): domain Eukaryota; kingdom Metazoa; phylum Chordata; class Mammalia; order Carnivora; family Felidae; genus Herpailurus; species Herpailurus yagouaroundi. The sequence goes on along the minus strand of NW_024412394.1, from coordinate 24,767,034 downwards.
TATCCACTTAGATGTTCCCTAACAATAATACAAGACAACTCATAATTTTACCTACCAAGCCTGCTGTCTGCCAGTCATTTTCATGTCTATAAATGCTGCTCTTCACCTACTTGCTCATGACAAAATCCTGAGAATCGTTGTTGATTCCTCCCTTTTTCTTAAATTTGTATTCCAATGTACAGCAAACTTCTACCTTCAGAATAATCCAACCAGTTTTTAGATCTCCACGTCTAATACCTTACTTAGCCTTCATAGTATCCCACCTGATCTAGGGTAACTACCTCACAACTGGTCTTCCTGTCTCCTCTCTGACCTTTCTACATAGGACTGCAGAATAGTCTCATGAGAACACAAATCAATCAGATCAAAATGGTGGTAAAATTCTTCAAACTCTTTGCATCACACTTAGTAGAAAATAAAAGTTTTATATCATGATGTATTATTTATTGTTTCATAATAAATTACCTCAAACATAACAGCTTAAAATGACTAACATTTATTATCTCACAGTTTCTGCAGGTAAGGAATTTGGGAGAAGCTTGAATGGGTGGTTCTGCCTCAGGGTCTCTGAAGAAGTTGCAGTCATCTGAAAGTTTTACTAGGGAAAGGGCATCTGCTCCCATATGTTACTATTAGCAAAAGGCATCCAGAACATGGGAACTCTACACAGGGCTGGTTGAGTGTCCCCATGACATGGCAGCTACTTTCTCCAGACACATGATATAAGAGAACAAGAGGGGAAAAAACCACAAAATTTTGTATGACCTAATCTCAGAAGTCATACATCATCACTTCTGTCTGCCATATTTTATAAACTATTTTATAACACATAAAAACTGTGTTACTCTATCTACATACAGACTACAAGGCCTTCATGATATTACTCCTACCTCTCTCACCTTATCCTCTACCATTTTCTCCCATATTTCCACCACTCTAACTACATGGCCCTTATGACACTTTATTAAGTATGTCAAATTCTTTGCAGTCTCAGATGCTTTGAACTTGCAGTTCCCTCTGCCTGGAAAACTCTACACCTAGATGTTCATGAGTTTACCCCCTTACTTAACTCAGGTCTCTGATCAAGTATTACCTCCTTAAAGAGACCTCCCTTCCCTCCCTCCCTTCCTTGCTTCTTCCTTTCTTTCTTTCTTTCTTTCTTTCTTTCTTTCTTTCTTTCTTTCTTTCTTTTTTCTTTTTAGAGAGAGAGAGAGAGAACAAGTGGGGGAGAGGGGCAGAGAGAGAGAGAGAGAGAATGAATCTCATACAGGCTTCGTGCTCAGTGCAGAGCCTGATGCAGGGCTTGATCCCGTGGCTCTGGGATCATGACCTGAGCCTAAATCAAGAGTCAGATGCTCAACCAACTGAGCCACCCAGTACCCCAAAGACACCTTTTTAAATCACACCTATCTAAATATCAATCACACCCTTCTCACCATTTTCTGTGCCATTATGTTTCTTTGAAACATTTATGCCCACCCAGATTATGTCATAATTTACTTATCCACTTACTTTCTACCTTATTTATCTGTAAGATTTAAGAGGACAGGAATGCTCTCTCTCTGCTTCACTACAATGTATCTAGTTCCTGGAATGGCACCTGGTACACAATAGACTCTCAGTAAATATTTATTGAATGAAGGGGTGAGTGAGTGAGAAGATGAATGATCGGTTTTGTGGTTAAGAAGCAGCAAGCAGAGATATGTGTTCTGCATTTGCTTTGCTGTGTGTAACTTTGTGTGTCTGTAATGTAGCAAGAATTAAAATAAAAACATTGAATGCATTCAGAGAAGAGGGCCAAACCAGGAAGAATGTGACTGGATATATTTGGAATGAGTAGTAATAAAATATTCTATTTCTTTAAAAAGTATTAATTTTAAACCTTAAGACTTTGTGTCTGACACTTTACAAGGTTGAAAAAAAATTAACTTGACCTCTCGTGTTTTGTGAAGCACCACTGCTTAGTGTTAGGTGACAATACTATCCAAAAGCTGCAACATATTTTTGACGAGGTTTCAACAAATTAATTCCACACCCTGTTCTTACTATCACTATGGGATTATTTTTCTTATTCTTTTTCATTTTGTCCTATTTCTCATTTAAATCAATACATATGATATTACAAACATATACGTAATGATATTAGTCTGGTAAAGAAAACAAAGTCATGTAAGTCATGGATGTGCCCTCAATAATTAACAGTCTACCTAAAGACTAGGTGTAATCATGTGAAGTAGGATAGTATTGGCTGTCATGATCTGTTAATAATGGAAAAGACTTCAGTGAAACCCTATGCCCTGCCATCAAATGCCAACAGTTTTATGAGGATATTACACCTGTTTTACAAGCAAACAATGCATCACAAAAATTTTTTTTTCAATATATGAAGTTTATTGTCAAATTGGTTTCCATACA
>NW_024412394.1:24639315-24764519 GCF_014898765.1 Herpailurus yagouaroundi | reverse complement strand
ATACCCATCACCCACCCTCCCCTCCCTCCCACCCCCTATCAGCCCTCAGTTTGTTCTCAGTTTTTAAGAGTCTCTTATGCTTTGGCTCTCTCCCACTCTAACCTCTTTTTTTCTTTCCTTCCCCTCCCCCATGGGTTTCTGTTAAGTTTCTCAGGATCCACATAAGAGTGAAACCATATGGTATCTATCTTTCTCTGTATGGCTTATTTCACTTAGCATAACACTCTCCAGTTCCATCCACGTTGCTACAAAGGGCCATATTTCATTCTTTCTCATTGCCACGTAGTACTCCATTGTGTATATAAACCACAATTTCTTTATCCATTCATCAGTTGATGGACATTTAGGCTCTTTCCATAATTTGGCTATTGTTGAGAGTGCTGCTATGAACATTGGGGTACAAGTGCCCCTATGCATCAGTACTCCTGTATCCCTTGGGTAAATTCCTGGCAGTGCTACTGCTGGGTCATAGGGTAGGTCTATTTTTAATTTTTTAGGAACCTCCACACTGTTTTCCAGAGTGGCTATACCGATTTGCATTCCCACCAACAGTGCAAGAGGGTTCCCGTTTCTCCACATCCTCTCCAGCATCTATAGTCTCCTGATTTGTTCATTTTGGCCACTCTGACTGGCGTGAGGTGATATCTGAGGCATCACAAAATTTTTAAATAAACAAAGTGAACTCAACTAGTCCATGTACAGGATCACCGCCTAGCAAATAGAAAATTTTTAGAAAACACTAGGTATCATCCTTCTTGATGTCAAGTGTTATACAACTGAGAAGTTACAGATACTATATACTATGTTATGAAGCCTATGAGTTTGAGAATATATTAGGATGTCCTTTCTACAATTTGATTTCCATTTTAAGGTGGGTTGGTGGGTGGGTAGGAGGGAACAGATGGAGCCCAGAATGCTGACCATGACTCGTCCAAGGTCATTGAGCTAGGGTGTGGCCTGTGTTATGACTGAAAGGTAGTACTGACTGAATATGCAATACACGAATTGAATGGTAGGAGTTCACAAAGAGAAATCCCCATGAGTTACTCTGTACTCCGTCCGGGCAGAGGACCTGTGAGCTGAGACAGTGAAAGCAGCCAGGGAAAGAAGGGCAGGTAGATATCAGTAATTTCACAGTTTTGGTAAAGAAAACACAAACATGGAAGTCATGGATGTGCCCTCAATAATTAACAGTCTACCTAAAGACTAGGTTCGGGGTACTAAAATGAATTGGTAGTCATTAAAATAGTTGTCGTACAGTTAATCTTGTTGAAAACAAGTAGTTGGGTTATTTTTAAATAAAGTTTAGCAGTTTCTATTTCTGTTTGAGTTATCAAAATGATTACTTTGTATGTACTTAATACTATTTGCAAAATTTTACTACGATTTACCATTAGTGAATCTGAAACAGTTATTCATGTCTTCAATAAAAGAAAAATATCATTCAATGATTAGGAACAACTTTCCATCCCTTAAAGGCTTTTGGAATTAGACCATTATCCACTATCCCTGCTGACTTTGAGTCTGAGAGATCCACTTTTTACAACATCTCTTATTGGTAGATCATTGTTCACACATAAGGCTCCTTTCTTATTATTTAAGCTGTTTTGTAAGAAACAGATTTCATTTTTCTATGCTGGGAAACACAGATTTAGGGCATAGGTTCTTCTTCTACTTTGTTAGTCTTTGGGCTAAATTCAGGGGCTTTGAAAATGAATAAAATAAATCTGCTCAGACATTAAACTATAGAAGGAGACAGATACGAAGCATTATACTATCAAAAAACATCATAATTATTGCGAGTGAAGTGTACACAAAATGCTAATTCCCATAATGTCATCATTTGATAGATTTACTTTCCTTTTTTTAGAAAAGGAATTGAGGCTAATTTGCTTAAGATTATGTAGCTAGCAAGTGACAAAGCAGCTTTTAACACCCAGAATTAACTCCAAAGACCAAAAACAGAACTTAGAGAAATTTTGTATTAGTAGAGATTGTTGGCTTAATAATTGATTATTAATACAGAATATTAAATGATTTTAAAATAAAGTATTTATTACTTATTTCTGAAATGGTTTTGAGGTAGCTGATAATAAAGCATGAGTGAAATAAGGCTAAAAATGCTATCACAGCATTGAATAAACAAAAAGTTGTAAAGAGGGTGAAAAGCAAAAAAAAAATTACACAAGAAATCCTTATCATAGGCAAGTTAGAACAAGGCAAATTTGCCTTAAAGACACTCAGCATGAGCTTCTTGGGAAGCAGGTAAGGCAAGACATAAACCTTCATGCCTCCCTCCCCAGAAGATATTTTATACAAGAATAAATTGCTAAATGATATTTTCAAGCAAAGTCTGGCTCGGTTTTTTTTAAAATCATTTTTGATTAAATAGCAATTCTCTCTACTGAGAATTGCTCTTCTCCAATTTTTAAATCCTTTTTTACCCCCTTGTTTTCCTTCTTGTATTTATAATATATGTTATATTAGCTCTTTGAACTCCTGCTTATTTATTTGAAAAGGGAGATAATTGTTACCCCACAGAGTTATGCTGCTAAAAATAAAATTCATATGTCAAAGTAACATTGGTATTTCTTCACCCATTCTTTGAGACTGACATTTAAAAGTCTGTATGTTTCTGATCAATATCAATGAAGTAAAATTTGTGCTAAATTATTTGTCAGATACTTTTATTATTATGTTAAGTTTATGTTTCACAAGCAGCAGTTGTTATTTATGTTATAATTAGCCATTCATTTTAGACTTAGATTTTTAGAATTTGAAATGCTGGAATAATACTATATTATAGAATACTGATGTCTGAAATTTTACTTGGGGGATTCTAAAAAGAAGATGAAAAGTATTCTATATTGCACTCTTTCATTCTATTAACATTAATTGGTAAAAGTTTGGTTCTTATTCAAATATGAACATCAGAAAACATTTTTACTTAGAAATTAAAGAGTATGATTTGAAGGTGGAACATATAGGATAGCCTTTGCTTAGTTATATTATGTAAATCTAAGTTGTTCATGCTCCATTTATAATAAGGACTTCTAATCATTAGGCACTTGAGCATTATTAGTATTATAAAGTCTATTCAGAAAATGTCCATAAATAAAAGAATTTTTTACAACCTCTTATTGACTTTTCGGTTTTAGACAAGCATAAATTTCAAAATAACTCAATACTGGCATCATTCCCTGTTGTTATATTTAAAGGTCATTTATATTTTATTGACAATAACTTGTTTTCTTCCCAGACTAATTCCATGTTCTTTGCTTCAATATATTTTACCTTGCATATAAATGTTCTTTTCTCTTATATCACACTGAAAATTATTTCCAAAGTCTATTTGGTAATTAAATGTATCTTGATTTTTTAAAAATTTCCTTAGAACTACAGGCTATTTGAATTTTAGAATTATAAGTCCTTGGAAGACCATGTATTTCACTTCATGAAAAAAATTTAAGCACACACACATACACACACACACACACACAAGAAAAGAAAAGAAAAGAAGAGAAGAGAAGAGAAAAGAAAAAAATTGGGCATAAACAGCTCTATGTAATTTGCTTGACTAAGAACATATTTATTATTATTTAGTATATAGTTCTAACATGATTGGTCATTCTTGGTGAAGTAAGTCAGCGTGTGTGCGCACACAACACACATGCAGACACAAGATCAATGTTATCACTAAGATCACTTATCTAGGGACTATCCTTTATTCTTCTTTCCCTCCCCCTTCACTTTCTATCTATAGTTAGGAGAGGATGTCTTACCTTCAGGATTTATCCGAAGTTTGGCCATTAGTGACTCTTCAACCTCAGTCACTGTTTCCTTCATTATTTCCTGATTTTTACTCATTTCCTTCGATATTAATCCTCCACACATGAGGTAGACTATAATTCAGTAGTAGTTATTGAGTTAATGAAAGAATAAAGTCATTACTCACATCGATTAGCTTTGATAGAATAACTGACATTCTTAAAGTCCCTGAATCATGCAAAGTATGTTCTTTTTCAAATGACTGGGAGATTATTAATTTATCTTACAAAGATTGCTTAAAATATGCAAATGCCCAATTTTAAATTTGGTTTTAAGAGAAAAGTTAATTTATATTAAATAACTGATTTTCCACGAAACAAAATAATTGTGATTTCTCTTATTGTGTAATTATATGTCATTTATATTTAAAAATATGAATCTCTATAATGTTCTAGTTATAAAAATAAATATAACCATGATAACTTGTGTAAAGCATTAATATACAGACACAGCCAAACACATCAATTTCAAGGGTTTTGATATTTCTAAATTCTTCAGCCAACTGTATTCTGAAGGTCAAAAAAATGCTAAGTAGAAGTGAATGGGAGACCGCTATTAAATACTCAACACACCCAGTTTAGGAAGTGTGAATTATGATTGCTGAGAAAAATCACATGTATTAAGAAAGTGACTTGAATATGGAGGTATAAATTCAGATATTCAAATAGAATCCTCTTGACTGAAATTTTATTCATATTTTCAGAAGGAGTTTAATCGAACTTTAAATGATTTGACACTGTTTATGCCTGGAGCTATAGAGTATACTAAACTACAAACATAGGTCAGATATTAAAATATTTTTAAAAATTATCAGCGAAATGAAAAGCCATTCTTGATATGTAGAAATTATATAGTATGATTCGTGAGTCCAGCCAGTCACCTTCCCTATTTCTCTGTGATGCTTTCTTAACCTAGAGATCAGTTTCTGTCTCCCTCTTCAGTGACATTTTACCATATCGCTCTAGTGCACTTGGTCCTTTTAAAGCTAATGTATAATTACGAGAATAATAATAAAAACAACAATGCTTTGCCAGACACTTTTCTAAACACCTTGCTTATTAATTTAGTTAATCCTCATAATACACCGAGAGTTCTTTCCTAATTTCCAGGTGTGAAACTGAGGCAGGCATTTGCAGCATGTCATATTCTAAAGCCAGAATTGTGTTTTTTGTCTTTTTTTTTTTTTTTTTTTTCTTAGAGCCAGAGCTTTAACCACTGTCTGGAACTAATTTTGTAGCAATTATTTCTAGTCCATTAAACCTTGCATTATTGTTTGCACCTCCAGGTCTCAATATCAATCTCCTTCTCTTTTTCACCCTTCTTCCCTCTCCCTCTCTTCCTTCTTCTGCCTTTCCCTCTCCCTCTCCCTAGGTCACAGTCCTCAGTTCATGTCACATTATTATATAGTTTTTTATGAAGCAGTTTTAGTCTGAATTGTTTTTAGTGTTTCTTCATTTTATTGCTTTAGTTTTCATCTTCTCAGAGCTCCAGGTATAGCTCCCTTGGAGATGAAGATGTTACCTATCTTCTACATCTTTCATTTTCTGTCAAAACTTTTCAACTTTCTGATTTTATAGTAGTGTTTAATTCTTTCCTTTGCTTCTATTTCTCTTCTTTTATCTATTTAGTCTTGTGTTATTCTTCATTTATGATATAAACTATTTCCACTTCATTCCTGAGCTCTGAAATTTTTACATGCTCCTCTAATTTATTGATTCTTATATAACCCATTTCTATTTCTTTCTTTTTTTTTTAAATTTTTTTTTCAACGTTTATTTATTTTTGGGACAGAGAGAGACAGAGCATGAATGGGGGAGGGGCAGAGAGAGAGGGAGACACAGAATCGGAAACAGGCTCCAGGCTCTGAGCCATCAGCCCAGAGCCCGACGCGGGGCTCGAACTCACGGACCGCGAGATCGTGACCTGGCTGAAGTCGGACGCTCAACCGACTGCGCCACCCAGGCGCCCCAAACCCATTTCTATTTCTGATACATTTTCCTCTTTTATTACTTTTCTAATTACATACTTTCTTCCACTCATTTTAATATTCTGTTTTTCTGCTTTGTTATCATATATTTCTCTCCTACTTTCATTTTCTGTCAATATATTATTTACTTCATTTTCCTTTTTTGTTTTCTTATTTAGTATGCTTGTATGAGGTTCAACACAATCCGTTTCTCTTTCTATTGTTTAAATGATTAAGTTTTGCCTGTGCTTTTAAGAGGTTTCTGTTGGAATAGACTGTTCAGCTTGGGTAGTGTCCTTGGTTTATGCTCCATTAGGATCTTGCTTGAGGCAGTTTTTCCCCTCTCAGGAAGGGACTTACCCTTAAAGAAGGACATTTTTGTTGTTTCTCTTTTGCTTTCTGAGGTCCTGTAGTGCTTATGCTGCCGTAGTACCTTCAGCTTTTTCCTCAGACATTGTGTGGTCTCCATCGTTTATTTCAGAATCATTCATGATTTGAAGCTTGTATAGTCTTGTCCAGTTTTATGTTTTTTTTTTTTTCTTTCTTTTGTTCAGATCATTGAGAATTCTATGTTAGAGGTCATCTATTCTTTTGAGAAGTACTTGCTTGAAATTCCTATGTTCTAGGACTCTTGGAACCATCTGAATTTTCCTTTTCCCACAATCTACCCCACACAGGACCCAGCAGAATTCCTGCTATGTTCAGTGTTTTCAGAAACCCACTTTTTAAATAGGGTTTTTGTAGATCGCCTGGATTGTGGGGATATTTTAAGAGTTTAGGGGTTTTTTTTCTTTCTTTTTTTATACTAGGCATTCTGACTTGTTTCTATAGGAGAATTAGGTGAGGTTACTCATCTAAGCCATTGGGGGGAAATGCAAGTCATAGAAACACTTCTGCCCTGTTTGTGGGAATGTGCCTAGTATATTTTATAGAACAAAATACTGGAGTTTAGTCAGATTAAGTATGTGAATACTTTATGAACCAAAATTACGCTCATATGCATATTCCAAAGAAATTCTCACACACCTTTTTCACTCCAAGATGGATCCAGTATAGGTTAAAAAAGATCTCACTGATTTATAGCTAACTTTTAACCCAACAACAGAGAATATACACCCTTTCCATGTAATGCTTATGAGTCCTGACCAAAAATTTACCCACTACGAAATCCTTTATTGAATTCTAAAATGCAGAAATAATACAGGGGCGCCTGGGTGGCCTGAGCATCGGACTCTTGATTTTGGTTCAGGTCAGGATCCCAGGGTCATGGGATCAAGCCCTATGTTGGGCTCCATGCTGAATGTGGAGTCTACTTAAGATTCTCTCTTTCTCGCTCTGTCCCTCTCCCTCTGCCCATCTCCCCTGCTTGTGTGCTCTCTCCCTGTCTAAAATAAAAAATATATAAAATAAAGTAAAATAAAATAAAAATACAAACAATGCAAATAAAAAGAGAAATTAATATCAAAGTTAAAGGCTGGAAAAAATAAATGAATTAAATATGCAAATGAATCAGTTTTTAAAAATTAAAAAAAAACACAATTAAAATGATATGCCCAAATAAAATGAAAAAGTGAAGCAAAAGCAGAACTAAAAGTTCCCTTCGAAATATCTTCTTACCTAAAATCTATAAAAAATAACTCAGTAATATCAAGGAGGATGCAGGTGAGAGGAAGGAATCCTTTGTGAAGTGGAACATTGAATATTGATTAAATTTCCATAATACCCTCAGCAATCTACAGATTCAGTGCAATCCCTGTTTAATTCCTATGGCATTTGTTTTTCAGAAATATAAAAAAAATTCTAAAATGTATATGGAATCTTAAAAGACTCCAAATAGCCAAAATAATTTTGAAGGAGAAGAACAAATTTGGAAGATTTGCAACCTGTTTTCAAAATATAATACATTGTATATATACGCCACATCTTCTTTATCCGTTTATCAGTTGATGGTCATTTGGGCTGTTTCTGTAGTTTGACTGTTGTAGATAACTCTGCTATAAACCTTAGGGTGCATGTATCCTTTTGAATTAGTATTTTTGTATTCTTTGGGTAAATACCTAGTAGTGCAATTGCTAGATTGTAGGATAGTTCTATTTTCAAATTTTGAGGAAGCTCCATACTGTTTTCCGTAGTGACCGCACCAGTTTGCATCCCCACCAACAGTGCAAGAAGGAAAAAGTGAGAGAGAGAGAGAGAGAAACAGAAACCGAAACCAAGACTCTTAGCTATAGAGAACAAACTGATGGTTACCAGTGGAGAGGCTTGGGTTAAATAGGTGATGGGTATTAAGGAGTGCCTTGTTATGAGCACCAGGTGTTGTATGAAAGTGTTGAATCACTGTATTCTACACCGAAACTAATATTACACTATATGTTAACTAACTGGAATTTAAATAAAAACTTAAAAAAAACCCTGAAAACAAAAGCAACAACAACAAAAATATAATAACAAAGCAACAGTAATCCAGACAGTGTGATACTGGCATAAAGATAGAAATACAGAGCAGTGGAACAAAATACAGAGCCCAGAAATAAGCCCTTGTGTATATGGTCAGATGTTATTCAACAAGGGTGCAAAACCATACAATGGGGAAAGGACAGTCTCTTCAACAAATCGTGTTGTAAAACTGGATATCTACATGCAAAAGAATGAAGTTGGAGTCTTGTCTCACATCATACATAAACCTAACTCAAAATGGATTAAAGACCTAAAAGTAAGATCTAAAACTATAAAACTCCAAAGAAAACATAGAGGAAAAGCTTCAAGAATTGGATTTGTCAATGATTTCTTGGATATGGCATCAAAAGCATAGGCAACAAAAGTAAAAAATAAAGGGAACTACATCAAACTAAAAGAAAACTTCTGTGGATCAAAAGAAACAATCAACAGAGTGAAAAGGTAACCTATGGGATGGGAGAAAATATTTGCAAATCATATATATGTAAAGGGTTAATGTGCAGAATGTATAATGAAATTCTACAACTCAACAACAATAAAACACATAACCCAATTAAAAATGGGCAAAAGACCTGAACAGATAATACTACAGAGAAGATAAACAAATGGTCAACAGCACATGAAATGATACTCAAGATCACTAAACATAAGAGAAAATAAAAATCACAATGAGATGTCATCTCATGCCTGTTAGGATGACCACTATCAAAAGAATAGAAAATACCAAGTGTTGGCAAGGATGCAGATAAATTGGAACTCATGTGCACTCTTTCTGCGAATATAAAATGGTGCAGTCATTATGGAAAATAGTATGGAGGTTCCTAAAAAAATTAAAATGGAATTACCATATGATCCAAAACAATTGTATATGTCCAAACAATTGTATATGTCCAAAACAATTGTATATGTCCAAAAAAATTGTATATGTCCAAAGCAATTCAAAGCAAGATCTCAAAGACACTTCTACATCCATGTTTATAGAAGTGTTATTACAATAGCCAAGAGGTAGAAATAACTCGGATATCCATTGATACAGAAAATGTGGTATGTATCTACAATGGAATGTTATATAGACTTTAAAGAGGAGGAAATCTTGACACATGCTACCACATGGATAAACCTTGAGAACATTATGTTAAATGAAACATTCCACTCATAAAAAAGCAAAAACTGTGTTATTCTACTCATATGAAGTACCTAAAGTGGTCAAGCGTAGAAAAGATAGTGAAAAGATGGTTGCCAAGGCCTGTGGGAGGGGGATGGAAAATGAGTGTTTCATGGTTCTAGAATTTTAGTTTTGCAAGCTGAAAACATTTTAGAGATGCACAGACAACAACAGAATAGACTTACCACTATTGAACTGTACACTTGAAATTATTAAATAGGAAGTACGGTTATGTGTTTTTTTATTACAAAAAGTATAATTTCTTACTATAGCTTCCATCTGACTAAAACCAGTTGGGTACAAGGTGAATACACCGATGCCCACAGGTTAACTCTGTTGTAATCTTCTCATAATTTTAGTACTATGGAGAGAGCCACTAAAAATAAGTCAATGAATGCTAAAGCAAATTCTTGAATGAATTTGGGCATTTGAATGAATATGGGCATTAATAGATAAATGGTGAAAGGAGAACAGAAGATACTAAAATGTATGTAATTTAACATTTTCAACAAAAAATAATCCTGCCCTAGTATATTAAATATGTTTTCCCAATAATATGGAAGGCAAATTTAAAGAGAGGCCATACAAACAAATATAAAAAATTATTCAACTCCTCTCCACAAAACTGTTTAGTTATTGTTAGATGACCATGGATACCATTAAATCTTTATGGATACCTATATTGTCTGAATGTTGCACAATGAACATGCATTAATTATAAAATAAAGAATTATTTTAAAGTAAAATTTAAAAAGGAAAGGTGTTGTATACATTGCTTTTCCTGGCTTTAAAATCAGGCATATTTGGCTTATACCTTTCCATGACTACCCAGTTGACAAATGCAATGACTGAGCTGTTAGTCATGTAGAGGTGTCAGGAAAGACAAGATAACTCCCTCACAATATCAGAAGGGCAAAAGACATATCAACATTTTTAAAAGGAAAGTGTAGAAATGAACAGAAAAAGCAGTGGAAATGGTATTTTATTCAACTCCATTTCTTGATGGAAAATTTATTGGAATTAATAATTGATCAAATTGCAAATGTTTAAAAATGCCTAGGGTAGTAGTAGTTTTGTAGAGAACAAATAATGTCAGACAAATTCAATTTATTTTGTGATGGAGTGAGTGATAAGGGAGAAACTATACATTTAATAGATTGGGAATTGAGTCTTTGTGTCCCACATTACAATTGCCTCAAACTAGGTATGGTATTAGGTAGGTGCATGTACCCAAAGGGCAGTGATCAACAGTTCATTGTCAGGATCAGAAGATATAATGAATATTATTTCTTTGCAGTTGTCAGAGTTCTGTATGTAATAATTGTATACGGGATTGAAAGCCTGAATAGAGAATGCTTTTTGGTTGAAAACGACAGGCAGTTAAAATGACTTGCTGGAGTGGAATAGTGAGAATCTGATGTCCTCATTCTACATAGAAATTATAGACATATTACAAATAACTTTTTTTCAACGTTTATTTATTTTTGGGACAGAGAGAGACAGAGCATGAACGGGAGAGGGGCAGAGAGAGAGGGAGACTCAGAATCGGAAACAGGCTCCAGGCTGTGAGCCACCCAGGCGCCCCAAATAACTTTTTTTCAAACAGTACAGTTTATTCTAAGATAATTGTCTTCAGGGAAATTATAGTATATACCTGAAAAAAAAGTGATTGTAAATGACTCTGTGCAAACCATGCTGTATAGCATTCATTCAGCCACTATGTGGGTAAGCAATGTGATCTTACTTCAGAAAGATTTTTTAATAATTCCACATGAGTCAAATAAACGATATGCTAAAAGATTATCTTTGGGAATACTACAGGGATTTTATGTAATGTATGTGAAATCATTTTGGGAAAGATACTAATTACAAACAACAACAAAGAACAAAGCTTTTACATGCAATACAGTATTGCTTTTACCTCCAGAAGTAGTCAGATCTTTAAAAAAATGTTTCAAAGCAATATAAATTGATATGAATTGAGAATTTCCATACTTAACAAATATCACCACCTTTCCTTTACTCCAAAATTACAGAAACAAAATTTTCTTGTTCCATCTGACAAAACTTTAAAAAGCTGTCTTAATATCTTTATTTTATTTATCTTTTACCCCCACACATAAATATGCATGCACATATATATTCACTTTCTAATTGCTCATTTTTCCCATCAGAATATAGATTCCATAAAGGCAGGGACATTTTCTTATTTTCTGCTTTCTGTTTTATCTGTGGTACCCACAATAGAGGTTTAAGAGTCTTTGTGGAATAAATTAATTTTAAAACGAAAGAATAGGTAAGTAATGTACATTTGCTCAAAAACATCCATTTTGGGAATGTTCTCATAAGGCAAAATTAGTAATTCCTCTTAAACATATGGACAGATAATTTCATGTTGATGAATATGAATGATAGCATTTACAGATTTAATCCTTTAGAAGACTTTGCTATGACCCCCTTTATAATTGCCTTGAAGTTTTGTTAGAATATAAAATAATATGCTATTTATCATTAGTATCCTATTATAGAGAATAGGAATAATTCTTAGTAAAAATAAAACATATGGCCTTAAAATATATTTTATTCTATTTATTGTCCTTAGGAAAGTTATGTTTGCTTAGATATTTTAAATAATTAAATGGCATATTCTTCCTTCCTTCTTCTTTGGTTGTAGATGTTAAAAATTAAGTTCATCATTTGTTTCATGGCAGGCAGTCACATCTTCAATGATAACTTTTTAGTTAGATTTGACAGAGGTCATCTTAATATATGGTAGCATTCACGTAGCTGTTAACAAGGTGGTGTTTAGTCCTATCAAGGTTCTTCAAAATCTTTTTTAAGAAGTCAAGTAATAAGAACAATCAGCATTATTTATGACTTCTCATCTCACTTACTGTTTTTTTCTTGTGAATTTTTTTTCAGAAATTGAAAAATTTCAAGGTTCTGATGGAAAAAAAGAAGATGAAGAAAAGAAATATCTTGATGTCATCAGCAACAAAAACATAAAGCTCTCAGAAAGGGTATTGATTCCTGTCAAGCAATATCCAAAGGTACTACAGTATATGCTTTGTTCCCATAGAATTAAGTAAAAATGATAAAAATAAGACTTGATGTTTCATTCATTGCCTTTCATGAAATCAATATTTAAAGCTTCATTATATTCGTATACACAAATATATGATACTGATATAGAAGAAAGAGAAGTCTTTGAAAGTACACTGATGAAAACAGTTTTCAACTAAAGACCGTAGCACTTTTATTCTATGAATATGTAAAACATAATTAGATATTTTAATCATTCATTTAACATGTAAATGGTTCAACAATTTGTCCAAATATGCACGCTCACTTGATTATGTTTTGGTTCATGTTACAGTGCATGTTCCTATTGTAATAAAGAGTAGAATTAATGAAACTAAATATACAGCATTAGCCAATCCACAGGAAATTATTATATGCAGGAAAGCAATCTAGTCTTTATTAGACACTTAGATTATAACCTGTAGTCTTCTGTAGTAAGGGTTCATTTATAAAAATAATTATGATGCTGCTCTCTTGAGAGTAATTTTTCACTAGACATTTTCATATCATATGACATTTGTATCACCGAATCATGATTATAAGATAGAGCATTCAGTGGCATGGTTTCATCACTTATATTCATAAATTCTAGTGGGTAAAAGGAGATTCTTTTCTTTTCTTTTCTCTTTTTTAATAAATTACATATCAAACAATGGAAACTCAGATTAGGTGGTAATTTACTTTCTGAAGAGTGAATCATAAACAATGACCGTGTAATTATCCTAATAGTAAAGATTACAGAAATAAATGCTCCAGTTTACCAATTATCTTCTAATATGATAAATTTTAATAAGTATAATTAAGTAGAATGCTGCGTTTGTAATTATTTCAAACAGGAATAAACTGTTGTAGCCCACCAAACCACAGAATTTAACTTTCAGGTGAGGTTTTTGGGCATACCAGTTCTTGGTTTTTGTGTTTTGTTTTTATTTTTGTTTTAGCTAGACTTACTCTATTACAGGAAAGGTGCGTTCAATAGATATATATTTTACACTTAAGTTTTATTAGATTTATTTCATAATCATGTTTTTATGAATATTAAATTGGGTTGCAAAATGTACATGAATATGTTTACTTAGTAATGAAATATGGTAGAAATATGGGTATTAAGAATGTGTCTTTTTTAAAGGAATTTGGTTAATTAACCTATTTTGAAGTGCAAGATCAGTTCTTTATATCATATATTTAACTATTATAGAACTTGGTCCTGTTTCTCAGAATAACACTTGTCTGTTCGCTGGATATGGGAAAGCCAGTGACAGACTCAGTACCTCCTTCTCAATAAAACGCAGCTGTATATCTCTGACCAAATCAGGTTGGGAAGGTGTGAAAGGCTTTTCAAATTGTGGTGGTTCTTCAAATGGCAGTATGAGTGATTTTTTTTAAGTTTTAATTTATTTATTTTGAGAGACAGAGTGTGTGCGTGCATGTGTGAGCCAGTGGGGGAGGGTCAGAGAGAGAGGGAGAGGAAGAGAATCCCATGCAGGCTTCCTGCTGACAGTACTGAACCCAGTGTGGGGCTCCATCCCATGAACTGTGAGATCATGAGCTGAGCCGAAATCAAGAGTCAGACCCTTAAACAACTGAACCATCCAGAAACCCCAGTATGAGTGATTTTATACTGAATATTGCAATAGTCTATATTTGATGCATAATGGTAAATATTGAAACAAGAATACTGTATAGTGTCTAATTTTTGTGTGTGATTTAATTTCATGATTTATAGGAAGATAATCAAATAACAAAACTGCTTATTTGTATTGAAACAGACCGTATCTCACCAGCAAATTCATGTATCTCCTAGAATTTTTAGAAACACAAAATGTTTAAGCCGGAACTAATCTTCAAAATCACAGACTATACAAACTTTTATCTTGCAGATGAGGTAATTGGGAAATTATGAATCAGTCAAAGACATATCTTTGTTGCAGATGGAGATACCTAGAGGTTGTTTTAGTTTCTTCACTTTTTGTGAGTCATTGCATTTTTAACTTGACTGATATGCTCACATTTTTTGTTGTTGTTTTGTTTATTTAGTTTTGAGAGAGAGAGAGAGAGCATGAGCAGGGGAGGGGCAGAGAGGGAGAGGGTGAAAGAGGATCCAAAGCAGGCTCTGTGCTGACAGCAGAGAGCCCATGTAAGGCTTGAACTCACAAACCTTAAGATCATGACCTGAACCAGTGGGACGCTCAACCACCTGAGCCACCACCTGAGCCCCTGCTCACATTTTTGTATTACTTGTTCATGTGAAAGGAATGGAAGAATGTGAAGAATGAGAGCTCCTAAAGTTAGTAGTTTTATGGAATATTATCAAATAACAACTTATGCCTTAGAAAACTTACCATTTTTAATTGATGAATAGAATGCTAAACCACTTTAAATTATTTTTAAAGGGATGTGCATTTCATACACCCCGTTATCACAATGAGAGAACTCTTAAGAGCCCTTTTACAGAAAAAGGTACTGAGAAACAGAACAGAATCATCTATCAAGTTGACCTACATTTGCTGTTGTTTGCTTTTGTACTATAATAGATTAAAACCAACTTTTTGAGGGGCGCCTGGGTGGCACAGTCGGTTAAGCGTCCGACTTCAGCCAGGTCACGATCTCGCGGTCCGTGAGTTCGAGCCCCGCGTCGGGCTCTGGGCTGATGGCTCAGAGCCTGGAGCCTGTTTCCGATTCTGTGTCTCCCTCCTTCTCTGCCCCTCCCCCGTTCATGCTCTGTCTCTCTCTGTCCCAAAGATAAATAAACGTTGAAAAAAAAATTAAAAAAAAAAAAACAAACTTTTTGAAAGCTGTGTTTGTTTCAAAAGTGGTGATTCTCTCCTGCTGAGTGATTATTGCCTACCTCTCACAAAAATATCAGTGGGGTTGAGATTACAGTCACTAGACTTGAGCCATATTTGATGTACATTTGGGGCTGTAAAATGTGTGGTGTGTGTGTGGTGTATACTATGAACTGTTGAGCAGAACACAGTCATATTTATGGGTTTAAAGTTTAATCTTTTATAACAAAAAGTGATTTATCCCTCGGGGAGTACATTGGAGAAAGACCTACTTTTCATGACTTCTCTCAGGGCCGTCTCTCCACTTGATGCCTGCTGTCTGTTTGAACTGGTAATTAGTGTATCGATGACACAGCCCTCTCCAACAAAGGGCATTAAATAACTATGGGAATTCTTGAGGACATGGCCTTATCCTGACTTTAAGACATGACCTTTTTTGGATAGATTTTATTTCAATTAGTCTCCAGTTTCAAGTTGCTGACTTATTTGAGTAATACGAGGGATTGAAAGAAGTTTAAGATTTTGAATTATAGAAAATATAAGAATGCTGTTCAAACACATTAAGAATGATTTTATCTAGCTCTAGTGCTTTATGTTTAATCACTTAATTTTACCAAATTATTATAATGAACTGCTTTTCTTATTTGTTTTCAATATTTTTGTTTGTAACAAGATTAGCAAAGAGATAGGCTTTGCACATTGATTGTTTGCATTTACAGATGTTTCAGAATCAGTGCAATTATTTCTTGATAGTCAAGTCTTCAAGGAGGTATTATGTGGCAGTGTGTTTCTCTGTCATCTTAAGCAATTCATGCAGAAGGCCTGGAGAGATTCATGCAGAAAACTCACCGTCCTTAACATGAACTCTTTCTCCTTAAATCCACACATACTGTATTTCATAGTCCAATATGCATTTGTTTTTTAAAATTTTAACATCTCCAACAGGTACGCGTATTATAATCAGAATCGTTTTACAGTCTCTATCAGGAAAGCAGTGGTCATAACTCATTACTGTTGTCTGTGAACATTGCACACATAAACTTGACCGTGCCTTCTCATATCCAGTTGTTTATTGTATTGAAAAAATGTGGATTGAGTTTTGGTTGCTGCTTAAAATGTCTTCAAAGATTGCAATATGATTTGGTATTGACTTGCCAAGCTATTACATGTACAAGAAAAGAATAGAACCATAGCTTGGGCTATAAACTTTATATTAACGAAGGCAGTATTCATCCTTGGAAGAATGAGAAAAATGCCATGATTTCTTGGTTCTCAATAAGCAGGTTTCTTACAGGACCTAAGGACCAAAGATACATATAAGTGGCTAAGTCTGTATTCTGCTTTGTTACTGCTAGACTTGCAAAAAGGCCGTCTATCACAAGCGTAGACAAATTGAGAGCACATGAGAGGATGGGAAGGCGGCCTCCCTTTGTGGGGGATCTACTCCTTGCTTTTGCAACTACACCTGTTTGGCCACCTGGGCAATCCAACCTCTCAACGCCTTTTAAAAATACCTTTTGATGTTGCCTTCAGAATCCTCTGAAATGCATCAGACCTTTCCTTCAATTAAATTTGTCTCAAGGCCCACTTTTTAGTTCTCAACTTGAGCTACTGCCAACTTTTTAAAGCTGTAGATCACCAGGAGTGTAAATCGGCCCCAAATTTGGCCCCTTTTAAGATCAAACATGGCCACGTTCCCTAGTACTGCTTTTCAAATCAATTCCTTATGTAGATTAATGCAGAAAAGTAAAGTTCCAAACTATGTTCAGAAGCACCACACCTGCCCTCTAGTTCGTCTTACTCTGCTCTGTCCCAGAGAGAGGGACTGCTTTTGTACCTGTCTGGAACCAGTCTCTGAAACCTGGTGTGTCTTCTCACAGAACTTGTTTCTTTCTTTATACCCCAAACTACAAAAACCCAAATCCAAATTCTTGATGAGTGTTATTTTTTCTAACTTTATAAGTAATCATCAGATCATTTAAGAATAAGTAGTAGAGACCCAGGGTTACTAACTGTGGAAGCTAGGACCGTATTTCAAAGTCAGTATCACCACCTACGATCTTGGAAACACCTCTCTATTTTTCTAAGCAATGTGGTTTTCTAAAAGCCATTCAGAAGCTTACATCCTAAACCTGTTTTATCTTTTCCAGACAGAGACTACTGCATAGTGTTGCTTTTTGCTTTTCTAAAGGAAAGGGAAGAGAGGATTGATCGAGCTTTGTGATTTCAGTTTCACTCATATCAGTTTCCTAGTCTCTCACCTGTGAATGTAAATCTCAATTGGAAAATAACATGACACTCAGATTCACATTTTCTATAAGAAAAAAAAAATTCCAAAATGCTATGGACTGCATTCTCTCTAGTAGAATGGCCTGTGAAATAACTCTGTTTTCTAGCACAATTTAGAAATTTGCAGTGATGTTATGTCTTGTCCTTGTCTTTTCCAATGACCTTTTAACTGATGCCTATCCTGTGTATGTATGTATGTGTTTTTTAAAGTTTATGTATTTTTGGGCGCCTGGATAGCTCAGTCGGTTAAGCTCAGTCTGACTTTGGCTCAGGTCTATGAGTTCATGCCCTCCATCGGGCTCTGTGATGACAGCTCAGAGCCTGGAGCCTGCTTCGGATTCTGTGTCTCCCTCTCTCACTTCTCCTCCCCCTCTCACACTCTGTCTCTCTCTCTGTCTCTCTCTCAAAAATAAATAAACATTGAAAAAAACCCGAAATTTATTTATTTTGAGAGAGAGCAAGTGGGGGAGGGGCAGAGAGAGAGGGAGAGAGAGAATCCCAGGCAGGCTCTGCACTGTCATCATGGAGCCTGATGTGGGTTTTGAACTCATGGACCGTGAGATCATGACCTGAGTTGAATCAAGAGTCGGACGCTTAACCGACTGAGCCACCCAGGCACCCCTTTCCCATGTGTTTAAATATTATTTTCTATTTAGTACTTAAAATATTTTTTGTCTCTGTGCAACACCTGTGTCTTCCTAATCCTTAATTATGTGCTTCTCACCACATCCTTTTTTTATGGGCTCAGCACAACCTCACAAAATTTGTCCTTGAAATAATCTTTCTTTACTATATCTAGATCTCTTAGAGAATAGTAAGTCTGTTTTAATTTCTTGTTTCCTTTCTGCCAGGTTATTTCACATTTAACTTCAAATGGAAAACTGAAAACTACTTCAAAAGGATCATTAAAATGCAAGTGCCTTTTGAAATGTGTCCAAACCTGTATCCCAACTCAAGGGTTCCTTGAGGGTGAAAAGATCATCCACCTCATATTCCCTTCTGTAATCTTGCCATTCTTCATTTGCTTATTTGTTCATTTATTTGTTTAAGTCAGTGAGCCTTGAGTAAGTTTCTTTGCACCCATTAGAATACAGATGGTTTTTCTGTCATTTCTTCTGTTGTTGCCGTAGATGTGGCTTCTTACATAAATAGATCTTTAAGAGACTAGAGAAGAAAGACAACTTAAAATTAAGAGACAGTACATTACCAATCAAATGGATTCCCATATTATTACTGACCTTGAAGGACTTATTGACATATAGAAGCAAGTGAATTTGATATAAATTCAAGCACTATATATATTAAGATTAGCAGAAAAGCCCACTTTCTTTGGAAAGGATATAGGAATTAAAAATTAACAACCAAACATCTAGATAAGGGATTACTGTTACTTGTAATACTAAGTTAGAACCTGACTATAACCAAATTTTGAAAGAAATTTAGATCGATGTAGAAAAATTGTGACTTTTTTTGGCTTTTTTCAGACTTAAGTGATTGGTAAATTTATGTAACACATTTAAATGTCTACCATGTTATAAGAAGTGTTCTTAAAAATATATAGCTTTCACAAGGATATCAGAAAAAATAAAACATTGTAAGAATTCAGTTATGAATATCAATGCAAGAGCTTTAAATTATTACCAAATGTTGTGTACCTGAGTTCATATCATCATTATTCACAATAGCCAGAAAGTAGAAATAACCCAAATATCCTCAACAGATAAATCAAAAAAATATATATATATATACACACACACATATATATGTGTGTGTGTGTGTGTGTGTATAAATATACATACATAACAATATTATTCAGCCTTAAACAGCAATGAAATTGAGCTACATGTTACAAATGGATGAACATTGACAGCATGTTAAGTAAAATAAGTCAGACACAAAACGACAAATATTGTATAATTCCACTTATATGAGGTACTCAGAACTGGCAAATTCAGACACAGAAAGTGAAATAGCGGTTACCAGGGGCTGTGGAGAGGTAAAATGGAGAGTTATTGTCTAATGGATATAAAATTTGTCTTTAGGATGATGAAAAGTTCTGGAAATGGATGTGGTGATGATTGCACAACATCATGAATGTACTTAGAGTCACTGAATTGCGCATTTAAAAATAGGTTAAACTAGGTCACCTCGGTAGCTCAGTGAGTAAGCCTCTGACTCTTGATTTTGACTCAGGTCGTGAGTCGGGCTCTACACTGACAGGGCAGAACCTGCTGGGATTCTCTCTCCCTCTCTCTCTCTGCTTCTCCCCAACTTGTGCATACCTCTGCTCTCTGTCTTTCAAAATAAATAAACTTAAAAAATAATTAAAATAGTAAATTTTATATCTGTTTTATCACAATAAAAATGATGTTATAAAAATTCTAGCAAATGCATTTAAATGGCACATTACAAGCAAAATAAATTACACCCAAATGTGTTTTATTTCAGGGATGCAAGACTGGTTTAGTACTGAAACATACTTTTAAAAATTTACTGAATTTTAGCATCAATCATTTGATAACATAGATTTCCCATTCCTTGTGAAATAAACATAGACATATATTCTAGAATGTACGTATAATGTGTAATCAGAGTGAAGAAATCCTTTCTCAATAAATGTTGGAAAAATAACTAGTGAGGCATTTAGGGGCAAGGGAAAAGTAAGACTAAATCCCTAACTCATCTTTACACCAACATAAATCTCAACTGGCCTAAGATTAAATGCAATTAAAAAAGTAGAATATATTATGGGAAATTTATTTCCTAACATTTAATTGAGGTAAAGCTTTTCAAAAAGAAATGGAAAATACTAAAGCCATAAGTAAACAATTAAAATATTTTGTAACATAAAACTAAAACTTCTGTACAGGGAAGAATGTAATGATGATTACCAGAATTAAAGGTCACAATAAAATGCCGAACTGGTATGACTATTTGAGAAATATTTGAAACACATAACAGAAAGTGCATTTTCTTTATATGTAAGGGGCTCAATTTTTCTATTGGACAAGAAATTAATGATACTGACACATGTACTATTTAAAGCAAATAGAAAAAAGTCCTGAACCTTACTTATTAGAAAAATCAAGTCAGGGGCGCCTGGGTGGCGCAGTCGGTTAAGCATCCGACTTCAGCCAGGTCACGATCTCGCGGTCCGTGAGTTCGAGCCCCGCGTCAGGCTCTGGGCTGATGGCTCAGAGCCTGGAGCCTGTTTCCGATTCTGTGTCTCCCTCTCTCTCTGCCCCTCCCCCGTTCATGCTCTGTCTCTCTCTGTCCCAAAAATAAATAAACATTGAAAAAAAAAATTAAAAAAAAAAAGAAAAATCAAGTCAGATGAATTTGAAATGCCTGTTTTCTATCAGACTGACTAAGAAGTTTGATTATAACCAAAAATAATATTAGGGTATGGGGAAAAATACACTCCATAACCTGTTGCTCAGAGCATTGAGATTTGGGGGAGCACTTTTGCAAAGTCAATGAAAATCACAAAGGCACAGACTTTTGGAAACAGTTGGATATCTAACAATTTATTTAAGAATTATATATTTACACACATATGTAATGTTAAGTGAAAGCATAAAATATTATAGTTTGTTCCTCTTGAGTATAGAAAGAATCCATTTATGTTTATATATATATATATATACACATACATGTTTAAATATATATATAGTATATGTATAAGATGATAGATTATAAGTAAGGAAGAAGGCCCTTTTTTTATTGTAGGCTCTTTGTGCTGTTTGAATTAGTTACTATTAACATGTTATCTTCCTAATAATAAAGGTATGTTAAAAATAGTTTGGGTGCCTGGGTGGCTTAGTGGGTTAAGTCTCCAACTTCGGCTCAGGTCATGATCTCACGGTTCATGGGTTCAAGACCCGTATCAGGCTCGGTGCTGACAGCTCAGAGCCTGGAGCCTGCTTCTGACTCTGTGTCTCCCTCTCTCTCTGCCCCTCCCCCATTGCGCTCTCATTTTCTCTCTCTCTCTCTCTCTCACTCTCTCTCTCTCAAAAATTAACAAAAAAATTAAAAATTTTTGGGCTAATGAAAAATTTAAAATAGAAACAGTGCTGTTTAGAATTTTTTCCTAGAATAGAGGAACAAATAAGAAAAAATAAGGATTATTGTTTTTTATAAATCAGACACTTTATTTTGTAGTTTACATATATATTAACTCATTTCATTTTCACAAAAAAGTCTAATAATTCCATCCTTCCTATTTTATGGATAAGGAAACTGAGTCTCAGAGGGCCTCATTTGCCAAAATCACATTAGGAAATTACAAATTCAGGATTTATATCCAGCCACTCTAATTTCAGAGCTTCTTGTCTTTACCTCCTTGGAATATGTGTTTCAATTACTATAATGTAAGTAAACGACATCGTAAAACATACAGTAGAAAAGTTGACTCCAAACATGACTCCTCAAAATTTATTATGAACTTCAAAACCAAATAAAACTGTCTTAATGAAGACACCATACACTTCTTTTTCTGGTTTATCAGTAAGTATACTGCTTAAATGAAGAGTGTATTCTAAAACTCAATATTAGAGGAAGAGCTAACTTTAGAACATCAAAATAACCCTTAAATCTGGGACCTCCCACTTAAAGAATTAAGGTTTTTGTCAGAACCCAGGGTGTATCAAACACGGAACAAAGCACAGTGAACTGTTTCATTCCTTCAAGAATACTGTGAGAGTTCTGAAGAAGAGACTAAGGTTTAAAAATATTTAAGGAGCTTTCCTAAAGCCAGACGATTTAGTAGTAGTGTTAACATTGAAATTCAGGTATGTTTGTACCAAAGCGTCTCTTTGCATTGAAGCGTAGTTGTGATTCATTTTCTTTTTCTGTCAAGAGGCAATGAGACAACTCTGGACACAGATTGCTTAGATTGCAAAGACCCACAGATGGAAAAGCAGATGTATTTCTCCTCTGGTGTTAAGTGAGGCAGAAATAATAGACTCATTAGTTGGAGTGTATCTCATAGGTCGTATGGTCTAATCTTCTACCCAATTAGGAATCATTTCCAGAATATCTCTGATACTCATCTGCCTGTCTATGAATACCTCCAGTGATTAGAAACAAAGTTCACTGTATTATAAAACAGCTGGATCTAATAATGAATAGATGTTGCTTTTGAATTTTTTTCTCATTCAAATACATCTTTATCCTTATAAGTTGCCATTGGTCCTGGTTCTGCCTTTTGCATCACTGAAAAACTCACTTGACACACTTGAACCATGGTCTTAATTGAAGTATCCTTGATACATTGTCTTCATTTGGCTTCTATACACCACAGTTTATTTTTATCTCCTGTTAAAAACTGGTTCCATTTCTCAGCCTCCTCTTCTGGTTTCTCCTCTTACACAACTTAATGTTGGAGTTTCCTGGGGATTATCCACAGTGCTCGTCTCTATGTACATTCACACTTCCTTCATCATCCCACCTGTGACATGGCTTTATAGACCATATAAACTAATGATCCAGCCAAGACCTCTCTGCAAGACTTAGATATGGAAGGACCTACTTGACCTCACTACATGGAGTCTAGACATGTCATATTCAATTGATATTCCTCTCACCCCACGTGTCTGTCTCACTGGTTGGCAATACAATCCTTTTATTTGGTCAAATCAGGAATTGTGGACTCTTCCTTGACTCCTTTCTTTCTCCCACATATGAGAGAAACAACTTGCCAGGCAAATATGTGGTAGTCTTATCTTCAAAATACATCAAGGCTCAAATAGCTCTCACCACCTCCACTGTTAACTACCTTGGCCTAAGCCATCATCTTCTCTTACCTGGATTAATCTGATGGCCTCTTACCCTCTTTGCTTCTACAAGTGCCTTCATCTGTCACTATGCAAGTAATCACAGTCCGTTTACCCTTCTCTAGTTTTCTTTTTTTTCCATAGCAAGTATCACCTTCTAACGTACTTTGTGATTTACTTCTTTGTTATTTTTATGGTTTCTCCACACTAGTCTGTAAACTGCAAAATGTCAAGTCTCCATCTCTTTCTGGATCAGTCATGTATCCCAATCACATAGAACAATGCCTAGCACATGGTTAGATGGTTTATAAATAATTGCTGAATGAATGAATGTAGAAGAACTACATAGCTTCTTTTCTAAGACACTCTTGATGGAGGAAAAACAGTTACTATAGAACAGACTCAGAGCAAGGATTTCCCTATTCTCACCTATTGCCTCTTACAGAATTTTCAGGGGACCTATCATACTTGTAGCAGTGACATCACAGATTTCCAAAAGAAACCCCAGTGTTGCTGTCTTCACCAAAATCCCAGTGCTGCTGTAATCTTTCCAGACAACCCAAGTACAAGAAGAAAGCAATTACAGTGAAAATTTTACTCAATTCTAATGCCCAGATAATCGGTTACTTTACTTAACCAAATTTTCTAATTACAATGAAGTTAAAGGTTAACTCAAATTACTTTCAAGTCATTTTTGAACATCATGTTATAATTTTATTATTTAATTATCCATTTTTAGTAAGTGCAATATATTGAACATCATTTGACCTTTTACAAAAGCGCCTATGAGGCCCCCACTTCATAATTCTGAATATTAATTCCAGTTCATTCATTCAGGAGATATTTATTGGATCTATGTGGAAGTCACTTGGTATTTGAGTTATAAATGTGAAAATTAAAAAGATGTTGTCTTGGATCTCAAGACGTCCTATAGTAGATTTAAACAATTGTCCTAATATGACTTTGTTCTGGGGTGGATCCTGAAGCTTTGAAATTGTGTTAGTTTAAATAAAAGCCTGAAGTCAGATTGTCTTCAACAATTTCTTTTATTTTTATTTATTTTTTTTTTTAATTTTTTTTTCAACGTTTATTTATTTTTGGGACAGAGAGAGACAGAGCATGAACGGGGGAGGGGCAGAGAGAGAGGGAGACACAGAATCGGAAACAGGCTCCAGGCTCTGAGCCATCAGCCCAGAGCCTGACGCGGGGCTCGAACTCACGGACCGCGAGATCGTGACCTGGCTGAAGTCGGACGCTTAACCGACTGCGCCACCCAGGCGCCCCAACAATTTCTTTTAAATGTAAGAGACTGAGGCATTAAAAGTTGGCAAAAATATAGGAAAAGTAGGCCATTGTTTGAAAAAACAAAGCAGATGAGAAAAAAATGGAGAGGGTATTATTTGGGATGTAGAGCTGAGAGGAGCAGAGGGATAAGATCAGGGGAATGTTTATTTTACTGTCAAGTTCTCTCAAAGAGAAATTTTAATTTACATGGAGATTTTTGCAACCTGCTAATTTTTAGTTCTGGTCTCTTCTCTGTTTTTGGAAAGAAATCTGTAAGAATATATTAAGATGTAGAGTTTTTGAGAAGCTAAAGAGAGCTGTGAAGAGACAGTATAATATACAGGGAAAAGAATAGAAATTTGGACCAGATAGACCTAATTAGGTGTGAGTCACAGCTCCCCCTTCATTCAGCTGTGACAGTGGAAAGGTCCATAAACACCTTCGTCCTCAGCATTTTTCAGCTGCAACATGAGTATAATGATATGCCATGAAGTTTCATCTGGGATGAGAATATATGCATATACTTGGCAAGTATCGGCATACAGTGTAAGCTTGCACAAGTACAATCCCTAAGTATAGTGATTTTTCCCACTTAATAACACTCTTTTTGGTGGGGAAGCACCTTACTCTGTGCCAGGTTCTGTGTATGTGTGATAGAACAGATAATTGGAATTATTTCCCTAAGAGGTCTATAATATCCTGAAAGGGAGACATTAAGAAATTAATAAAAATAGAGGTAAAGTAAATGAAAGAGGAAAATGATTAAATTGGTGATAATAAAAGTTTTTATTTGTTGACTATTTACTATGTATCAAACAATTTTATCTGTGATTTATAGTATTACCTGATTTATTCCACTTAATATCTCTGTGGAATATGTACTATATAGAGAAAGAAATTGAGGCATAGATAATCAAATTGTTCAAAGTCATATAGACATTTAATAATTAAATAAGAATGAAGAAAAGGTAACTTACACATAAATATTATCTTGAATATCTACAATGTTTATTTACAAACTAAACTTCATCCTTATTTATTTAAATACAGCTATAAAACATTTCTCACATACAGTCTCTACCTCCTTGTTCAAATGTTTGGAATTGAAAATTGAAGTATGTGAATGGTCATAAATTGTCATGTATTCATTAAATTGAATATTGTGCATATAATATTAAATTATGAAGTGAAGTTGATATAAACTGTTGCTATTACTGAATTTTACGTATTAATTCTTTGACTCATAGTTATATACCACTTTGTATAAAAATATGAGTACATACTCTGACAGTATATATTTTTTACTTCCTATATTCCTATCTGAAGGTATATCCTTAGAGACAGAAATTGATGCTGCTGCTAGTTTATTTTTAATTACATATGCCAACTAAAGGAGAGTGAAATGTTCTGTGTCTCATTTAGTTGGAAATCTTTAAGGGAGTTCCAAAACTAAGCAACAAATATTGAAGCTTCACAAAATTTTTCATTATCATTTGTGTCAATTGTAACTTTGTTTCATTTATATGATAGCCTGTGTAATGTGAAATTGGAAGACATAACCCATGGGCTTAGCTTACATCATTTTTATTTTCTTCTTTTAGAGTAAGGTATTATATTTAGCCTAATGGAAAAATTATTCATTTTATGGTGTCATAAAAAGCTACAAGTTTAACTTTTTGGAGAAAAAGTAATAACAGTTTTTTTTTGTTTTATGATTTCAGTGATGGAATCTAACAAAATGCTTAGGAGAGTATTTCCCTTTCTGTACTCTTATTTATTGGAATTCAAATAGAATGCTCACATTAGGTCCAAAATAGAATTTATATTTTAAGGTAAAGTTGTAATGAGGGAAGTTTAATTTCTGAAGTGGTCAGCGCTCATCTGAATTGTCATCAAATTAAGAAAGAACAGTTTAGGAAAACTTTTGATAGTTTCGGTTATCTGTTGGGATCTAATTTTAAAGCCTTCAAATAATTTTTGATTTTACAGTTTCACACTAACCATGCAGTTGGCTTTATTACCCACATTTGTTCATGTATCCCCATTATTCCATCTTGCTTTAGTACAATCGAAAGCTACTGAATGAGTGAAAACAATGTTTTATTGTAAGACTTAATGTAGTCTTCAAAAATTCTCTATGAAATTGACTATTAAAATGTAACTTCTTGGTTGATAAAAAATATATAGTACAAGACACAACAAAAAAGCACATAATTTAATGGAACTTGGGAAACATTTTTCACATGTTTATCATTTTTATGTTTGTATCACAGATGGTTTGAAATTATTAAAAGCATCTTTACACACAGTGAATCTGTACCTAAGCTATCAAATATAATTGGATCGATGGCATTACTAAGAACCTTTTATTTTTCTAGTATGGATAGAATTGTTTCTGACTACAACCTGGGAAATGTATGGGGAAATGCATTAAATTAACATACACAATTCTGCTGCCAGACAATATGTTGTCTAACTAGACAGAGAAATTGCTGCAACTATATTTCACAAATGTGAGAAAAGGAGTGAGCCCATTATATACTCTGAAATTATGATGGGATTTTTCCCCCAACACACACCAGTGGGATAGAGCACTCCAATTTTCACAAAAATGGAAAGATTATGCAGAAACTATCACTTTACCCCCCCCCCATTTCCATTCTTCTTGCAAATGACTTATGTGAACTCTTGTATTTTTGTAAACTATAGAAGACACATCTGGGAATAGCTTATTCTGTGCATTCTAAAAACAACCATGTGAGAGGAAAATAGTTTTAGATTATGTGAATAGCATTTGTACATTAAAGGAAAAATAATAGCTTAGCGATAAAGTTGAATAAGATGATGATATGCATTTTTCTAGTCTGGGCATTGTTGAGAAGAGAGCCAAACCTAGTGGCCTTCTGTACACAAGGCAGAAGATATATGGATTATGGTCTTGGTCCAGGTCCCTTATGTTGTTCTGAATCAGTCCCTGGCAATTCTACCTCCTGCCATGATCTTCAGAACCATGTATTTGCTAATGACTTTAAAATCCAAATCTTGAACTGATATCTTTTTTGATTTCCAGATGTTTTCAGTAACTTAGTTGACATCTTCACCCGAATGTGCCTAAGGCCACTCAAACTCAGCAAGTTCAAAACCAAATTACTTCTCTTTTTAATAGAATCTGCTCTTACTCTTTCATTCCTATTTCAGTGGATGGCACATCATCCCCTTTGTTGCAAGGAGAGAAATTTGGGTATCATTTTTGAACCAAGTGATCCACTGCCAAGAGTTCATTTTTGACTCTTGATTTGACTTTATAATCATCAAAGCCTATACATTCTTACCTTCTAAGCACAGTTCAAATCCGTTTATATTTCTCCAGGACCACTGCCAACCCTTCCTCTTCTAGGCTACCATACATTTCTGCTATAGCCTCTGACATGTTTTGCAGAATTCAGTCTTCCTCCTTCTGATGCATTCTTCATAAAGGATCTTGAGCAAGTATTTTTACATAATGTTGTTCTCCTGCCTAAGACCCTTCAATGTTTCCCCACTACCTAAATCCAATATCCATGATACTTCTTATATGATTTGAATGGTTTCACTCTCCGTTCAATCCTACTATCAATCGTCTCCATCTTTTGGTATATTTGTGATATGACTAATCCTCCAAAATCAAAGGTTTGTGTGATTATATAACCAAAATTTAAACAAAATAAAGACATGTGGTCTTGCTTTTTTTTTTTACTTTTATTTTATTTTTTTTTAAATTTACATCCAAATTAGTTAGCATATAGTGCAACAATGATTTCAGGAGTAGATTCCTTAGTGCCCCTTACCCATTTAGCCCATCCCCCTTCCCACACCCCCTCCAGTAACCCTCAGTTTGTTCTCCATATTTATGAGTCTCTTCTGTTTTGTCCCCATCCCTGTTTTTATATTATTTTTGTTTCCATCCCTTATGTTGATATTTTTTGTCTCTTAAAATCCTCATATGAGTGAAGTCATATGATTTTTGTCTTTCTTTTTTTTTAAAAAAAATTTTTAACGTTTATTTATTTTTGAGACAGAGAGAGACAGAGCATGAATGGGGGAGGGGCAGAGAGAGAGGGAGACACAGAATCAGAAGCAGGCTCCAGGCTCTGAGCCATCAGCCCAGAGCCTGATGCGGGGCTCGAACTCACGGACTGCAAGATCGTGACCTGAGCTGAAGTCGGATGCCCAACCGACTGAGCCACCCAGGCGCCCCTGATTTTTGTCTTTCTATGACTGACTAATTTCATTTAACATGATACCCTCCAGTTCTATCCACGTAGTTGCAAATGGCAAGATTTCATTCTTTTTGAATGCCGAGTAATACTCCATTGTATATATATACAACATCTTCTTTATCCATTCATCCATTGCTGGACATTTGAGCACTTTCCATACTTTGGCTATTGTTGATAGTGCTACTACAAACATGGGGGTGCATGTGTGCCTTCGAAACAGCACACCTGTATCCTGTGGATAAATGCCTAGTAGTGTAATTGCTGGGTTGTAGGGTAGTTCTATTTTTGTTTTTTTGAGCAACCTCCATACTGTTTTCCAGAGTGGCTGCACCACCTTGCATTCCCACCAACAGTGAAAAAGAGATCCTCTTTCTCTGCATCCTCGCCAACATCTGTTGTTGCTTGAGTTGTTAATGTTAGCCATTCTGACAGGTGTAAGGTGGTATCTCATTGTGGTTTGATTTGTATTTCCCTGATGATGGGTGATGTTGAGCATTTTTTCATGTGTCGGTTGGCCATCTGGGTGTCTTCTTTGGAGAAGTGTCTATTCATGTCTTTTGCCCATTTCTTCACTGGACTATTTGTTTTTTGGGTGTTGAGTTTGATCAGTTCTTTACAGACTTTGGATACTAACCCTTTATCTGATATGTCATTTGCAAATATCTTCTGCCATTCTGTCGGTTGCCTTTTAGTTTTGTTGATTGTTTCCTTCGCTGTGCAGAAGCTTTTTATTTTGATGAGGTCCCAGTAGTTCATTTTTGCTTTTGTTTCCCTTGCTTCCAGAGACATGTTGAGTAAGAAGTTGCTGCGGCCAAGATCAAGGAGGTTTTTGCCTGCTTTCTCCTTGAGGATTTTGATGGCTTCCTGTCTTTCATCCATTTTGAGTTTATTTTTGTGTATAGTCTAAGAGAGTGGTCCAGGTTCATTCTTCTGCATGTCACTGTCCAGTTTTCCCAGCACTACTTGCTGAAGAGACTGTCATGATTCCATTGGATATTCTTTCTGCTTTGTCAAAGATTAGTTGACCGTCTGTTTGTGGGTCCATTTCTGGGTTCTCTATTCTGTTCCATTTATTTGTTCTATGCCAGTACCGCACTGTCTTGATGGTTACAGCTTTGTAGTATAGCTTGAAGTCTGGGATTGTGATGCCTCCTACTTTGGTTTTCTTTTTCAAGGTCACTTTAGCTATTCAGGGTTTTTTGTGGTTCCATACAAATTTTAGGATTATGTGTTCTAGCTCTGTGAAGAATGCTGGTTATTTTGATAGGGATTGCATTGAATATGTAGATTGCTTTGGGTAGTATCAACATTTTAACAATATTTGTTCTTCCCATCCAGGAGCATGGAATCTTTTTCCATTTTTTTTTTTTTTTTGTGTCTTCTTCAATTTCTTTCATAAGGTTTCTATAGTTTTCAGTGTATAGATTTTTCACCTCTTTGGTTAGATTTATTCCTAGGTATTTTATCGGTTTTGGTGCAACTGTAAATAGGATCGATTCTTTGATTTCTCTTTCTGTTGCTTCGTTGTTGGTGTAATAGGAATGCAACCGATTTCTGTGCGTTGATTTTACATCCTGCAACTTTGCTGTATTGATGAATCAATTCCAGCAGTTTTTTGGTGGAATCTTTTGGGTTTTCCATATAGAGTATCATGTCATCTGCGAAGAGTGAAAGTTTGACCTCCTCCTGGCCGATTTGGATGCCTTTTAATTCTTTGTGTTGTCTGATTGCAGAGGTGAAGACTCCTAATACTGCGTTGAATAACTGTGGCGAGAGTGGACATCCTGTCTTGTTCCTGACCTTAGGGGGAAAGATCTCAGTTTTTCCCCACTGAGGATGATATTAGTGTTGGATCATTCATATATGGCTTTTATGATCTCGAGGTATACTCCTTATATCCCTACTTTCTCGAAGGTTTTTATCAAGAAAGGATGTTGTATTTTGTCAAATGCTTTTTCTGCATCTATTGAGATGATCATATGGTTCTTGTCCTTTCTTTTGTTGATGAGATGAATCACATTAATTGTCTTGTGGATATTGAACCAGCCCTGCATCCCAGGTAGAAATCCCTCTTGGATGTGGTGAATAATTTTTTAAACGTATTATTGGATCCGGTTGGCTAATATCTTGTTGAGTATTTTTGCATCCATGTTCATCAGGGAAATTGGTCTGTAGTTCTCCTTTTTAGTGGGGTCTCTTTCTGGTTTTGGAATCAAGGTAATGCTGGCTTCATAGAAAGAGTTTGGAAGTTTTCCTTCCATTTCTGTTCCATTTTCTGTTCCATTTTTTGGAACAGTTTCAAGAGAATAGGTGTTAACTCTTCCTTAAATGTTTGGTAGAATTCCCCTGGAAAGCCATCTGGCCCTGGACTCTTGTTTTTTGGCAGATTTTTGATTACTAGTATGATTTCCTTCCTTGTTATGGGTGTCTTCAAATTTCTATTTCTTGCTGTTTCAGTTTTGGTAGTGTATATGTTTCTAGGAATTTGTCCATTTCTTCCATATTTCCCATTTTATTGGCATACAATTGCTCATAATATTCTCTTATTATTGTTTTTATTTCTGTTGTGTTGGTTGTGATCTCTCCTCTTTCATTCTTGACTTTATTTATTTGGGCCCTTTCCTTTTTCTTTTTGATCAGACTGGCTAGTGGTTTATTACTTTTGTTAATTCTTTCAGAGAACCAGCTTCTGGTTTCATTGATCTGTTCTACTGTTGGTTTTTTTGTTTGTTTGTTTGTTTCAATAGCATTAATTTCTGCTCTAATCTTTATTATTTCCTGTCTTCTGCTGTTTTTGTGTTTTATTTGCTGTTCTTTTTCCAGCTCCTTAAGGCGTAAGGTTGGGTTGTGTACCTGAGATCTTTCTTCCTTCTTTAGGAAGGCCTGGATTGCTATATATTTTCCCCTTATGACCGCCTTTGCTGCCTCATGTGTGGTGTTCCATATACTTTTTAATTTCCTCTTTAACTTTTTGGTTAGCTCATTCATTCTTTAGTAGGATGTTCTTCAGTCTCCAAGTATTTGTTACCTTTCCAAATTTTTTCTTGTGGTTGATTTCGAGTTTCATAGCATTGTGGTCTGAAAATATCCATGGTATGATCTCGATCTTTTTGTGCTTGCTAAGGGCTGATTTGTGTCCCAGTATATGGTCTATTCTGGAGAATGTTCCATGTGCACTAGAGAAGAATGTATATTCTTCTGCTTTAGGATGAAATGTCCTGAATATATCTGTTAAGTCCATCTGGTCCAGTGTGTCATTCAAAGCCATTGTTTCCTTGTTGATTTTGTGATTAGATCATCTGTCCACTGCTGTGAGTTCGGTGTTGAAGTCTCCTACTATTATGGGATTGCTGTCAATGAGTTTCTCTATGTTTGTGATTAAGTGATTTATATATTTGGGTGCTCTCACATTTGGCGCATAAATGTTTACAATTGTTAGGTCTTCTTGGTGGATAGACCCCTTGATTATGATATAATGCCCTTCTTCATCTCTTGATTCAGTCTTTATTCAAGTCTAGGTTGCCTAATATAAGTATGGCTACTTCAGCTTTCTTTTGTTGACCATTAGCATGATAGATGGTTCTCCATCCCCTTATTTTCAATCTGAAGGTGTCTTTACGCCTAAAGTGGGTCTCTTGTAAACAGCACATAGGTGGATCTTATTTTCTTATCCATTCTGTTACCGTATGTCTTTTGATTGGAGCATTGAGTCCATTGACGTTTAGAGTAAGTAGTGAAAGATATGAATATATTGCCATTATGATGCTTGTTGAGTTGGAGTTTCTGGTGGTGTTCTCTGGTCCTTTCTAATCTTTGTTGCTTTTGGTATTGATTTCTCTCTCTCTCTAAATATATATATATATATATATATATATATATATATATATATATATATATGGTTTTTTTTTCATCTTTTCTCCACTCAGAGATTCCCCCTTAAAATTTCTTGCAGGGCTGGTTTAGTGGTCACAAACTCCTTTAGTTTTTGTTTGTCTGGGAAACTTTTTATATCTCCTTCTATTTTGAATGACCCCCTTGCTGGATAAAGAATTCTTGGCTGCATATTTTTCTGATTCAGCACACTGAATATATCCTGCCACGCCTTTCTGGACTGCCAAGTTTCTGTGGACAGGTCTGCTGCAAACCTGATCTGTCTTCCCTTGTAGGTTAGGGACTTTTTTTCCCTTGCTGCATTCATGATTCTCTCCTTGTGTGAGTATTTTGTGAATTTGACAATGATATGCCTTGTTGATGGTCAGTTTTTGTTGAATCTAATGCGAGTCCTCTGTGCTTCCTGAATTTTGATGTCTGTGTCTTTCCCCAGGTTAGGAAAGTTTTCTGCTATGATTTGCTCACATAACCCTTCTACCCCTAGAACCCCTATGATTCTGATGTTCCTTTTTATTAGTCACTGATTTCTCTAATTCTTAAATCGTGCTCTTTTGCCTTCATATCTCTCTTTTTTTCTTCTTCATTATTCTCTATAAGTTTGTCCTCTATATCACTGATTCTCTGTTCTGCCTCATCCATTCTTGCCGCCGCTGCATCCATCCATGATTGCAGCTCAGTTATAACATTTAATTTCATTCTGGCTATTTTTTACTTCTTTTATCTCTGCAGAAGGGATTTGAATCTATTTTCAACTCCACCTAGTATTCTTATTATTGTGATTCTAAATTCTGGTTCAGACATCTTGCTTGTATCTGTTGTTTCTTCATGCTCTTTCTTTCTTTTTTTTTTTTTTTCAACGTTTATTTATTTGTGGGA
Organism: Herpailurus yagouaroundi; assembly: GCF_014898765.1. NCBI lineage: Eukaryota > Metazoa > Chordata > Mammalia > Carnivora > Felidae > Herpailurus > Herpailurus yagouaroundi. The sequence continues at coordinate 24,730,863 of NW_024412394.1, read as the reverse complement.
CAGAGAGAGACAGAGCATGAACGGGGGAGGGGCAGAGAGAGAGGGAGACACAGAATCGGAAACAGGCTCCAGGCTCTGAGCCATCAGCCCAGAGCCTGACGCGGGGCTCGAACTCACGGACCGCGAGATCGTGACCTGGCTGAAGTCGGACACTTAACCGACTGCGCCACCCAGGCGCCCCATTCATGCTCTTTCTTTTGGGGTAAATTCCTTCATTTTGTCATTTTGAAGAGAGAAAAGGAATTAATGAGGTAGAAAAATTAAAATAAAAAAATTAAATTAAATAAATATTAAAATTAAAAAATTAAACACACACACACACACACACACACACACACACAAATCAAATGAATGATGGTAGATCCTGGGTGTGTTTTGGTCTGGGTGTTGAAAGTGGTTTGACAGATTAGAGAGAAAAAAGGTTGGGGGAAGGAAATTGTTTGAGAATTTGAAAAAATGAATACACTGAAGTAGACTAAAATGAGATGATGGAGGTAAAACAGAATTTGAAAAAATATACACAGAAGTAAAGAATATAGTAGAAAAAAATGAAGAAAAATATTTTTAATAAAAATTAAAAATAAAAATGAAAAATTTCTTTCTATATTCAAGAAAAGAAAAGAAACGAAAGAGAAAAAAGAAAAAAGGAAAAAAGGAAATTGTTTGAAAATTTGAAAAAGTGAATACACTGTAGTAGACTAAAATAAAATGATGGAAGTAAAATAGAATTTGAAAAAAATTACATAAAAGTAAAAAATATAGTAATAAAAATTAAAGAAAAATATTTTTTAATAAAAATTGAAAATAAAAATGAATTTTTTCTCTTTCTGTTCAAGAAAAAGAAGTGTAAAAGAAAAAGAGAAACAAAGAAAATTGAATAGAGGGACCTGCTAACAGATTGAAGTAGGAATGAAATTACTTCGTTTTCCCTCAGGAGTCCGTCTATGTGGCGCTGTATAGTCCATAAACTAAGCTGGCGGTGAGACTTGTGTTCTTGAAGAGTGAGGTTGACCCAGTTGGGCGGAGCTCAGTGTAATGGCTCCGTTCTCCACTAGATGGCACTGCTATCCTACTGGAGGGGATTGTTGCAGCTGCTGGTAGGTGTGTATGTGTATGTGTGGGAGGAGTGTAAATGGCCCCACCCATCCACGAGTCTGTTCTCCCGGATCAACAATCACGCACCTGTCCTCTGTCTTCAGCTTTCTTCCACTGCCTGCTTTTTCACTTTCCGTGGCCAGGCCCCGGGCAGTACTCTCTCCAGAGTTTTGTCTCAGATGCGGCTGTTTTCCCCGGCCCCTTACTTTCAAAGGACCGCGGCTTTGACCTGTTCTGCCCCTCTGTGGGAGGGTCTCACCAAGCAATGGCCGAATATCGTCTGCACCCAGGAACACTTTGTGGACCCTGCTGCTGCCGGTGCCTGAGACTACGGCCAGGTGCCAGTCCGCTCCAGAAAAAGTTCGCGAGATAGCGTAGCAGCAGCGTTTCGGGGATTATGGAAAATCACAAGACACATCTGGCACCAGGCTTCACCCTAACGACCTTGTTCCAGCACCAGCGAATGTGGCTGTTTTCTGGGGTCTGCTGGGACCAGTTGGCCTCAATAGTCTCTACCAAATGTCCTTCCAGCAGTGGAACCGCTTTTCCCCGTGTGGCACGAGATTCTCCCGGACCCCACTCTGTTCCTGGGGATTCGCCCTTCCCACCGGAGCCCCGCCAGGTATGGAGCTGCAGAGTGGCAGACTTTGTACTCCCCTTGTTTACAGTCTTAATGGAATTTAAACCCTCTTCTTTCTCCTTTCTCCCTTTTTAGTTTAGTCCCTGCGGCTGTTTCCAATTTTCCACTTGCTCTCCAGCTGCTTTTGGGGAGGGGTGCTTTTCCCGTATTCTCCCCTGCCCGGTCTCCATCCTCTCTCTGCTTGCAAAAGCACCTCCCTTCCTGCGCCTTCTCGCTTCCCAAGTTCACTTCTCCGTGCCGCGTACCTACTGAATTCTGTGGTTCAGGTTGTGCACATTGTTGTGTTAAACCTCCAGTCAGTTTTCTAGGTGTGCCGGATGGTTTATGTTGGCCTGGCTGTATTTCATGGATGCGATATACACACTAAACTTCCATTGCTGTTTCGCCATCTTGGCTCCTCCCTTTGTGGTCTTGTATCTTTAAAACAGTGTCCCGTCAGTTGATATTCTTCTCCTCAACATCATTTGTGATAACTCTTACTATTTTATCATTTTTGTTTCCTTGATTCTTTTACTACCTTATCTATAAACACTTTAGCTTTTTTGTTTTATTTCCATGCACTTCTTTAGATGGATTGAAGAAACTGAGAGAATGCCAAGAAGTGAATCCTTCCACAAAGAGACATTAGCTGAAATTGCAAGAGCATATAAGTTGTAACCCTTCTTCTTTCTTCAATATATAGCCTAAAACACAGAGGTTATATTATTTGCTGTTTTTTTAATTCAAATTTTATATACTCTTGAAGTATTCTGGCGAGAAGTCCTATAAAGTCACTAAATAGTGAAGTCATTTCAGGGCTTTTCATTCCCTTTTTCTTTCATTCAAATCTAAGTTAGAAAATAATGCAACAGATGAAATAAGGCAGAAGAAAATAGGAATGGAAGAGGGAGATATCAAGAGAGAACACAGAGACAGAAATTGCAGTGACACCTGGTGGTGTGTCCCGGGAGCCCAGGCATATTTGTTCCACTTCTATGACTACCTCTTCTGAAGGAGCACTTGCTCGTGCCAAGCCTTCTCTGATGGAGCCTTTTATTATGCAGCATCAGTACCCTGCTTGGCTTCCCCCCTTTTGTCTTGTCTAGGAAGTATTGTGCCCATTCTACTACAAAGATGATTAATCCAGTGATAAAAGAGCTCCTGCTAGTGAAAAAGAGAAAGCAAATACCCAGGATTCTAGTACCCCAAACTCCTTAAGAAGGATCTGTTTTGTTTTGTGACTTTAGGGTAGGCGGGTGTGGGATGAGTAAGTAGGATGCCTATGAGAAATGTTTGAGATTGTTACCTTTAACTTCACACTAGCAACGCTTGAGTCAAAATCTTGGTGGAAGTTTTCTGGTGGTTGCAAAAGAATCTCCTTTGCCTTATACCCATGGTCCAAGAGAACGGAGTGCAATTATGCCAGACATTTAAAAAAGGGCAAGAGAATGTTCTTCATTCAGTTTAGTGACCAAGAAAAATGTGGCATCGAGGAAAGATGAGTGGGTCTGACAGTAGCTGTTCTTAAATCTCTGCCACTCCGCCCATGCATCATGATGCAAGCATGGCCTTGGGATGCACTGATCATATTTTATTATTTTCTCCTCATGTTTTAAAATATCAACAAAAATATTGGAATGAATATTTATATCACTTATCTTTAAATGCACACTCGTAAAAAGGGGAACCATTGTGCTTATTCTTTTACTTTTAACAACATAAAGGCTAAAACCTCTTATCTTTTTTTTCTTCCCTCTTTTCAAGGGCCATGCATTACATTTTTTATCATAACACCAATCATAGCACATTGTATGAAGAAAGTGCTCCCTTGCCATTTGAGATGAAATATGCACAGATTCCAAAAAGATGACTCCATACTCATATTTTTTTCTTTGTTACCAGATTTTGTTTTACAATAAATAAGCATTAAGGACCTTCGCCATTTGCTCAGCATTAGAATTATACAAGCAAATTTGGATTTGGGATTTGACTGTGCAGCATGTCCTTTTAAAACACTAAGCAGGTTATTCCCTAATGCTCAATTCATTCATAGTTTATGGTAATGATTTTAAGTCTTGGAAGAGACTGAAACTAATCCTTGAGATATGACCTTAAAATGTGAAGTTTAATGTTTATCCCATTGAGCAAGCTATAAACTGTGAAATAATGTTTCACAATCCAGGGTTTCCCCTCCAAGCCCTTCATTCACATACCTAATCACCAGTGAGCCTCACGCCGGCCCAAGCCCCAATGATATCAGGTGGATCCAGGCCTCCCTACCTTTACCCTGTTGTGTTCATGGAATCTAACTATGCAATTTAAAGAGCTTGTAACAGGCTGAAGATATTAATTTGTTTATTTCAGATCTGAGTTATCTTCCCTGAGGTTGCTTGTCATGCACAAGTTACTTCTCAGTCATTCCAGAGGAGTAATGTGTGTGTGTGAATGACAGCCACAGAGCAACCTGTTCCAATTTATGCCAGCCGTCTCCGTGGAGCAAGCAGGTGGCAAAGGGATAAATGAACCGCAAAGAGGAATTTAGTCGGGTCAAGATTTGAATATAGATTTTCCATCATCATCTTTAATGATATTTTGGACAGTCTCCTACAAAAATTCTACCTCTTCGGTTTTTTAAATAACTTGATTAAGTGAGTACTAGTATACCACACTAAGAACTCTTTTATGTCAATTATGTATTTTCTCAAGAGTCAATGGATTAAGTAAATAAAGTAATGCCTTTTCTGAAGCAAGTTACCCAACCCCATTTGTCTTAATATGCATAAGGATTAACATTTAATGAAATCTTATTGAGTGCCAGGCACTGTGCTTTCTACTTGTATTATCTCAGTTAAGCCTCACTTAAGTCCAATGTGACAGTATTATTTTTTTTAATAATTTTTTTAAGTTCATTTATTTTGAGAGAGAGCAAGAGAGAGCATGGGGAAGGGGTGGAGCGGGAGGGAGATTGAGAATCCCAAGCGGACTCCATGCTGTCAGTGCAGAGCCCAATCAGTGCAGGGCTCGAACTCACAAACTGTGAGACCATGACCTGAGTTGAAGTCAGATGCTTAACCAACTGAGCCACTCAGGCGCCCCCGCAATGTGATAAGGATTATTATTATTCCCATTTGATAGAAGAAGACACTAACTCATAGACAAGAAAAGTGTATTGCCTATCTGCACACCTATCAATATATGGATCTAGGTCAACCCAGACAGTTGGCTCTTAATATTAGCTGCACTGTTCTGTTGTATGTATTTTTACTTTCTTTAAATTTTTTGCCCATATGATTAATATTTGCTGCATAAAATATATCCTTTTGCAGATACAGCCTTTTTACTCCATGTGTTACATGTCATTTTATTTGAGATTAACATCAGTGCTGAATCTTTGTTAGGATAGCCTACTGACATTTTTTTTTCAACGTTTTTTATTTATTTTTGGGACAGAGAGAGACAGAGCATGAACAGGGGAGGGGCAGAGAGAGAGGGAGACACAGAATCGGAAACAGGCTCCAGGCTCTGAGCCATCAGCCCAGAGCCCGACGCGGGGCTAGAACTCACGGACCGCGAGATCGTGACCTGGCTGAAGTCGGACGCTTAACCGACTGCGCCACCCAGGCGCCCCCCTACTGACATTTTTTATTCATCTTGCAGTATTGGAAACTATGTGTATGTTTGTGTGTGTATGCAAGTGCACATGCATGCATGAATAACCTTTCTTCTTCTTGTGCTAATACCCAGTTTGGTTCACCACCCAACAGCTTGAATATCTTGCTGCCACTTCCTTCGGTGTTTGTTTAGTTAACTTGTGTCTCCAAGATATGTGTCATTATCCATCTTAGATTATACAGGTCTGAAGAAGACTAAATAGCATATTTTTCTGTACTCTTAGAAGCCTTTTTCTTGCTTAAGGTAAACTTTAAAGAAAGCCCTATTCATCACTAAAGGGGAAAATCTTAAATCTAAAAGCAATCCTATTGTTTAATTTTCAAGAAAGCAGCATTTCAGGAATATTCTCAGAGAGAAAATGATTAATTCTGGGACTGTGCTTATGAAGCATAGAAAAAGATGTGTTTTATGTGACAGTATATGAATCCAGTTTGGTTTTGGAACTGGAAGGAAGGGAAAGTAATATCTATTGGCTGTACCACAAGGGGAGAGGTTCTGATATAATAAGTTCTTATATCCAGTTTAGAGATGAGGAAATCAAGGTTAACAGAAATTTTTCAGTACCTCAGGATTACATCAATAGTATGTAGCTAAGCCATAATTCCATGGGCTGAGTCCAGAGTCCCTGTGTGCTCCCTCTCTCCATCCTGCTGCCCTGTAACAAAAGATGCAGGTAAAATCTCTTGGGAGGGTGGGGGATGAAAGTTACAAAGTGAAGCTGAAAGATTGTCCGGGGAGAACTGAGATCCAATTAAGATCAAGGATGACTTATAAAGAAGGATTAACTTTGGCTTTTGAGCTGATCTAAGAACATGATAGAGATCTGTCAGTTGCTTACAGAACTATACATTAAGATCATTAACACACTGATTTGATGTCTTCCTTATAAATTTCACTGGATTCTGGGAATAAAGATTTCTATGGCACAGCCCTAGACTCTGAAGGACCAACGAACTCCTTGTGGGAAAAATGGTTTCTACATTGAAGCAGAATATCCAAATAACTGAAGAGAGAAAAAAATAGTATTTTTCATTTGGGTGCTTTGAAAAGAGTCTGTTTGGATCAAATATAATGTTTATTTTTGAGAGAGAGAGAGAGTGAGCACACAAGTGGGGAAGGGGCAGAGAGAGAGGGAGACACAGAATCTGAAGCAGGCTCCAGGCTCTGAGTTGTCAGCACAGAGCCCAATGCGAGGCTTGAACTCATCAACCACAAGATCATGATCTGAGGCGAAGTCAGATGCTCAACTGACTGAACCACCCAGGCACCCATGGATCAAATATTTTTTTTAAAACAATTCAGATTTCAGTTTTTGGTAGAACACCATTTAGAAAGAAAGGACAACATTATGGTTTGATGTTTGGGCACTGTAATGGGACTGCTCTGATCTCAAATATTGCTCTACTACTTACTATTTGCAATGAGTGCAAACAAGGTACTGTCTTTCCCATGTCAGTGATGCATGGCCATCTCTAACACAGGAATACAGAGTACCAACCCCATAGGGTTTTGTTTTGTCCTTTTCTTTTCTTTTCTTTTCTTTTCTTTTCTTTTCTTTTCTTTTCTTTTCTTTTCTTTTCTTTTTTTCTGTTCTTTTCTCATCTTTTCTGTTTTTTAAAAGTTAATGAGATAATGAATATAAAACACTCAGCACACCTTCTGAACCATGGTAAACAAGTCCCAATGTATGCTATAGTTTACACACATATATGTGTGTGTGTGTCTCTATATATATGTGTATATGTGTGTGTGTGTCTATACATATATATTTTTCTTTTTTTTTTTTTAAATAAACCCTTCAGAATGATCCCTGTATTGACTGCCACCAACCACATGGTGGCAGCAAAAATATTATCAGGGCCATTACTGAAGAACCATTTATTCCCCCATATGATGAGACTGGAATGTGGCAGTAAATGAACCAGCCCAACAGAGTGGGATTGATGTAGTATTTCCTCTTGGCTGGGTGACTTTCCAAGATGACCCCTGGCTCCCATTGCTGATCTATTTTGCCATGGCTTTAAAGTGAAGAAAGGAAGATTATTATGAATTCAAGATGTACTGCATGCCAGTCACAGAGCTAAATGCTTCACATCTGTTATCTCATTTAATCCTCTTCAATAATTTATGATATGGACACAAAAACTTTACTTCACATGTGAAAAAGAAAAATTGAGTTCAGTTGGGTTAGATTGCTTACCATCCAGTGTTAGTACATGTTAGTTAAAAGGTTAGAACACAGCTTTGTCTAACTACATAGGCCGATATGGATGAAAAAGCTTTTGATACATATCCTTATATAACCATGTATCTTTAACTGGGTTATTTTTCTTAAATCTTTTTTCATCTTGATTTTTTTTTTTTACTGTGACTTATTCAGTTAAGTTGTTACATGCTAAATCATATTATACTTGATTTTAAGAGGGCTAATGTTTGTTGAATTCTTTGAAAGTGTTTTATTTGTTATATCAGTTAATCATCACCTATATTCCCTGTAAGTTTAATAAATATTTGTTGAGCAAATTCCTTTTGTCATGCACTATGTTAGGCAGTAGGACTATAAACACCTGTAGTTATACTTGTTTCTTAAGTGCTCACTCTTCCTTCAACGACCTTTTAGTTTGGGAAATAGCCAAGTAAGCAGACTGCTACAATACAGTATGAGTAGACCCTGTGAAGTGAACTGCACTGTGGTTTGAAAGCAAGTAAGACAGTCACTGTCCAAAACTCCAGAGTAAGGAAAGTCTCCTCAGAGGATCTGGAAAAGATTTAAGACATTTAGGAATTACTTACATGAAGAGGGAAGGAATAGGGCAGTGATGAAGAGGTAAGATTCCTCTAGGTGTTAAAAGTGAATACCCATTGCCCTTTCTGTTTTTGCCGTATTGTTATAAGTAACTTTGAGTGCAATTGAAATAATTCTGGGTGTTTACTTTTTTTCTCACTTGTTTTAGTTCTTAGGATGGACCTTGTGCTTACTTTACTTACACTATCATGCTTATCATGTTGCACTATAAATCTCTATTAATTCACAGTATCTTGTTTCTGAGACTAATGGGCGTCTTAGAGCTAAGGACTGCCTTTTACCTCCTTGTTCTTAGTGCCAAGCTGAGTGCCATGCTTATAAAGGGCAGTCAGCGAATGCTTTGTTAGATTAACATTTATGTCCATATTATGGACCTTGTTCTTTATAATGATAAACAGCAAGTATTAGAGGTTTGTTCTATGGTAAGAAAAGAGAATATTTAAAAAGAGGATACCAGGACTTTCCTTTTATTTGTATATTGGCCCTAATCAATTAAAAAAAATATGACCAAAGACAAACCATTTACAGACAATTTCTTTTTAATTTCCAAAGTCAATTCTTGAAGTCAATCTGTTCTCTAAGCATTAAGGTAAAAATGTATGTCAACCTATTTGCCATGAATAGCACTTATATTTCTAGTTTGTTGGTTTCAGAACCTTTAACTTTTTACTATAGCTATGGAGCATGTCTGTCCTTGTTCATTTGCTCCTAACTCCAAAATGGATAACATTTGTAGGAGCTTTGTATTATCCTTTCATATGCAGACTTTTGGGTGCTAAAATAAATTATTTAGTCACTGGCTATTTGACCTCCTCAGACACAGGTATAGGGAAAGGCAAAGAACCCTTGGTGTAAAGAAAAAAGATGTAATCAGCATTATCACACACATACACACCCTTTCTTAACAAGACACTGTAAGTGGTTTAATGATTACATTTATCATCCCCCTCCAGCCACTGCACTTCCCTATTACCTACCCCATGGAAACCTCTCAGAAATGTTGGCAATTGCTAGGGTTTAATTTGAGTTCTTTGTTATTACACATCCCTCTTGTAACATATTATTTCTGTAAAAGTTCTTTGAATAGCAGTTGTTTTTTTTTCTTTTCTTTTTTTTTTCTTTTTTTCTTTTTTTTTTTTGTGGTGGCGATCTGGAAGAATCATAGCTGCAGCCTAACATGATTTTGGAAAAAAGAAAAGAAAAGAAAACCTGTGTTGGAATAGAACAAAGTGAAATTAAGCAGTGTCCAATGACCAGTGACTTATGGGAAATAAGATATTTTCTCTTTCCCTCTGTAAAAGACACATTGATAATGTAATTTGTAAAGTCAGAGAATACTAGCTTACTAAACATATTGCTGTTATTTGGCAGATTTAAAGGAAGACCTTCTGCTTAGTAGAGCATTTCTGGGAAGAGGTAGGGGAAAAAAAAAACTTGCTTACTTCAGTTTGGGCCATCTCCAGAGTCTGAATCCCTAAGATTGATTGTCCTAGGGAAATTGAGGCAACATAATGCAAATTTCTAACCTCATGGGATTAGGCAACTCCATAAGCAAGAATAATGAGACATCCAAAATGTAATTTCTGAAGAACCATTCTGAAGACTCATTGTGTGTGCGTGTGTGGTCATTTGAATGTCCTTTTGTAGATTGTATGTTGTGAACATTTTTAATGGTAAGAGATCTAAATAGCTGATGGTAAATGTAAGTGCTGGGGGTGTAGACTTGAGTCTAAACATGCAGAGTTTTACAATGTGAGCTGCTCATCCACACATTCTCTAGGTCAAAGTTCAGAGCCCGTAGAAGAGCCTATGCAGATATTTTGTATCTTCAGATGAGTGTTTCTGCCAGTGTTTCAAATAATTAGCATTGTCATAGACGTGTACACTTGTCATTTTTTTTCTTAACCCTTGAATTGGGGCTGGTGCAAAGGAGATAAATCTTGCTTTTTTGCTATTGGGGCACAGTGCTGCGATTAGTCCTGTGCTTAATTGTGGTAATCAATCTGGAAACACTTATGAAAGGTATAATTATGATTTAGGAGGCAGCTTTCTTTTGGTCACTTTATAGATGTTAGCACATGAATAGATTTTTTGTGCATGTGCTCCCTTTATTTTTCTTTTAAGGAAAATAATTTATTACTCTGTAGATAAGAGACCTTGGTGGTAGAATGAAAGCATTATAGTAGGGAATACATTTTATAGGAATGGGAATCAAATCTGTAGAAACTCATGTAAAAACCATACTTCAAGATGCAGCGTATATAAAGAAATTTGTAAACCTTTTAATTTTCTTCTTTTACAATCCGTCTAAAAAGTAGTTAATTAAAAGCAAGATAATGAGGTAAGGGATAGCTGAGAAAAGAAGCAGCAATGTGTGATCTCTTCAACTATTTTCTTTTGTTTAGGTGATTTGGGACACTGGTCACCCAAATAGAAACAGTTTGGGGAGAGATTATGGAAACAGGGAGCTAGGACTTTTAGAGGCCTTTTTTGTCTTTCTGAGGTATTGATTTATAATAATTAATTTACTGATAATTAATAATAATCAATGATATTCTGAGTGTAGTGGCCAAGCAGTTTTGCCTTGTGGGTAGAATAAAGGCGAAATTGCATGATAATTCTCAAGGAGAGAAATAAGCATATGGAATCTCTGAGAAGACAGATGTGGAAGAGACACAGAAAACACAAGCAATGGTTTTGTTATTTCATCAACATGATTACCAAATTCCATTTGAGGATCCTTTGCTGACTTCCAAATATGGAAGCTGAAGGCAAGATGAGTTTCTGACTAGAATGAAAGAACTAATGCAAAACTGACTCCAAGAATCAAAAGCAGGTCAGTGAGAGGAAGTTTTCATTCTCAGATGTGAGAAGCTGGAGAGGAAAAGGGTAAGTTAGGAAGGGGAAAAAGAGGTAACACTATACCACAGAGTTCTTCCTAACTCATTCTATGAGGTTAGCAGGACCTTCATACCAAAACCAAAGACATCATAAGAAAGACATATGACATAAAAACATCATAAGAAAAAAAAAACAAGTGTAGACCAATTGCCTCTCCTGAACATAGATGCAATATCCTCAACAAATCATTAGCATATCGAATCCAAAATAGCATAAAAAGAATGATATTCTACAACCAAGGGGGGTTTATCCTAGAAATGCAAGGCTAGTTCAGCATTTGAAAATCAGTTAATGTGATACATTACATCAATAGCCTAAGAACAAAAATCACACAATCCTATCAATAGACATAGAAAAAGCATTTGACAAATTCAAAAACCATTCATGAAAAACCTCTCACTAAACTAGATATTGAGGGAAACTCTCATTTTGATAAAAACTATCTACAAAAACTCTGCAGCTACTATTATTTTTAATGGTGGGAAATTCAAAGCTTCCCCATTAAGATCAGGTACAACACAAGAATGTCTCTTCTTATCCCTCTTTTTTTGCACTGTACTGGAAGTCCTTATTAATGCAATAAGGCAAGAAAGGGAATAGAAGGTATACAGATTGGGAAGGAAGACATAAAACTGTCCTTATTCACAGATGACACAATTGTTTCTATAGAAAATCTAAAAGAATCAACAAAAAACCCCCAGCTTGAGCTAATAAGCAATTATAGGAAGTTTACAGGATTCAAGATTAGTATACAAGTCAATTGTTTTCCTATCTACCAACAATGAACAAGTGGAATTTGAATTAAAAATGCAATGCCATTTAGATTACGACTCTGAAGTGAAATGTGTAGGTATAAATTTAACAAAACACATACAATGTCTCTATGAGGAACTACAAAATTCTGATGAATGACATCAAAGATGAATGAAGTAATTGAGAGATATTTTATGTTTATGGATAGGAAGACTCAATATTGTCAAGATGTCAGTTCTTCCCAACTTGATCTGTAGGTTCAATGCAATCCCAATCAAAATCCCATCAAGTTACTTTATGGATATCAACAGATGTTATATAGAGTTTGTTTCAAGAGGCAAAAGACTCAGAATAGCCAACACAATATTGATGCAGAAGAGCAGAGTTGGAGGATTGATACTACCTGACATCAAGACTTACTGTAAAACTACAATAATAAAGACAGTGTGGTGCTGACAAAAGAATAGACAAATAGATAATGGAAGAGAACAGAGAGCCCAAAATAGAGCTGCCCAAATACAGTCAACTGATCTTTGAAAAAGGAGCAAAGGCAATAAAATGGAGCAAAGGTATTCTCTTCAACAAATGGTGCTGGTACAACTGGACATCCACATTTTAAAATATGAATTTAGGGGCACCTGGGTGGCGCAGTCGGTTAAGCGTCCGACTTCAGCCAGGTCACGATCTCGCGGTCCGCGAGTTCGAGCCCTGCGTCGGGCTCTGGGCTGATGGCTCGGAGCCTGGAGCCTGTTTCCGATTCTGTGTCTCCCTCTCTCTCTGCCCCTCCCCCGTTCATGCTCTGTCTCTCTCTGTCCCAAAAAAATAAATAAACGTTGAAAAAAAAATTAAAAAAAAAATTAAAAAAAAAATGAATTTAGACACAGACCTTACACTCAAAATAGATTATAGACCTAAATGTAAAATACAGAATTATAAAATTCTTAGGAGATCACATAGGAGAAAACCGAGGTGATATTGGGTATGGTGACGACTTTTTAGAGAAGAAACCAAAGACATGATCTATGAAATAGATAATAAGCTGGACTTTATTAAAATTTAAAACTTCTGCTCTGCACAGAATTAGAAGAAAAGCCACAGAGTGGGAAAAAATATTGTAAAGGACACATGTGATGAAGAACTCTTAACTAAAATATAAAAGGAACATTTATAACTCCACAATAAGCGGTGCCTGGCTGGTTGGTTAAGCATCCAACTCTTGATTTCAGCTCAGGTCACCATCTCATGGGTTTGTGAGATTGAGCCCCACATTGGGCTCTGCACTGAACATGGAGCCTCCTTTGGATTCTTTCTCTCCCACTCTCTCTACCCCTCCCCTGCTCATGTGCAGTCTCTCTCTCTATGTCTCTCAAAAATAATAAACATTAAAAAAATAAAAAAAAATATATCTCCAATCATGAATATTGCTTGAAACAACTTGATAGCTTCCCAGTGCACTAAAGAAATGTCCTTAATGTTTGACAAGGTCTGCTACGTGGTTTCCCTCCCTAACTTTGTGGACATGCTGCTGTTTTTCATTAACATCATTATTCTTCATACACTGTACATTGTGCCACATGCAGTCTTATCTCAGAGCTTTTACATACCCTGTATCGTCTTTCTGGGATATTCTTTGCACGCTACTTATCTACCTGAAAACTGCTTATCCTTGAGATACTAGGTCAATGTTATTTTTGCAAAGGAGACTTTCTTAAATCCTTCAAACTCTATTAGGTAGTGCCTGTCATCAGAAAATGACAGTAAATATTGATTGGTAAGATGAACGTGAGATCCAAATAATTGAGTAAAATTGTGAAAAACATGTAGCTATTTCACATGAGTTTGGGTCCCCTAGAACATAGAAATTACATATCCAGGTATTAAGGGAACTTGAAGATAAGATTATTGAGCCACTGTCAGTGTTTGCTGAAGAAAAGAAACATGTGTATTAGGAGGAACTCTGAGGGACCTGGGATGGATATAGTGCCTGCTAATTTTTATAAAGCATTAGCGGATAGAGTTTATGAACCACTGACTGGTTGACTTGCTATCAGTCCAGACTGCTATCTTAAAAGAATTTATTTTAAAAAATACATATTTTGTTAACATCTAAAACAGGAAAAATGTGTAGTTAGAAATAGCTAGCACAAGTCTCTAAAGGCAGATCATGCCATACTAGCTTTTTAGGCAAGAAAATACAGTAGACTTAACATTCTTGCCTTTGTAAGGATTTTAACCAATTACTTCATGATATAATAGAGAAATACAGGGCACAGGGAAAAGTATTTAGGAGGATAGGTGCCTGGTTGAAATAATGTGCCTGGTTTTAATTGTCACTTTTGAAAGACATGTTTATTGGTGTGCTACAGAGATATGTTCACTACTTCTATCACTGGCTTGAATGTGGTGCTAAGAGTAGGTTCATCACACTTTTTTGATGTTTCAGACTGCAAAGGATGGCTTTTATATTGAATAACTGAATTAAGATAGGCTTTGTATCTTAAAAAGGGATAGTTTCAAAAGAGGTAAGTAAAAGAATATGTATTTTGTTTCCAACACATGTCATAAGTCTTGTCTATATAAATCCATACTGTAGGACAGCCTTAAGAGCACCATGCTATTCAGAAGTGAGTAATCCTATTCTGCATTACTCAGATTCTTAGAATATTACATTTTGTTCTAAACATGACATTCTAAAATACAGGGAAAAAAGTACCCTGAGACTTAGCAAAAGGGAATTACTGTTATATGATCCACAGTTGCTCAAAATCATCTCCTATGAAGAAAAGTGCATGGGGAACTGGAAATTTCCTTTGGGAAAGAGAGGCCTCCAGGAAAGAAAAAAAAGTAACAATCTTCAAACCTTTGAGGTTGATCCCTGAATGTGGAACAAATACAAAGAGGCATTTCAGCCCAGTACAAATAATGTGAATGATATTGACTGTTGTCTTTAAACTGTTTAATACATGCATTAAAATGATTTTATCAATGTTAAAATAGCATGTGTCTTACAAAAACAACAGGCCATATGTATTTCTGAGTTCAGTGTAATGAAAAAATGTAAGTAGTTTTTCAGAAAAGGAAAGCCTTTGTGGGAAGTGTGTAGATGAGTTAGGAATGACACCCATCAGCTTAATTAAAATAAATTGGTTTTACAATGTATCACATAAATTTTATTGTCAGGAGAATAAGACATCAAGTGTATGCAGAAACTTTGCTAAAAGTTTGGGTATATTTTCTCATGTTTTTGCAAAAAGTTTGGATATATATTTCTCATATTTTTCAAACCAGAATAAGTCAATTATGTGGTAAGTAGCTTTTAAGGTAACCTTATTTTTGAGCTTAATAATTTGTGGATGCTAAAACAAGGGACTTTAAAACTCAATAATTCATACAAAGTTAATACTTTTGCTTTCCAAAATATAAGAAACCCTTGTACTTTAGATGTTGATGAAGTAAAATCAATATATAAAAATTGGTATCTATCTATAATACAATGCATAAGTGTTTTCCTGGATGCATTTCACCACTGGTTTGTAATATTAGATGTTTAACTACAGGACTTCAGAATACAGTTCTTTAAAAAGATATAAGCATATAGCTGATGGGAACTTTAACATTTGTCTCTTCCTTCTTAAATTTATGGACATAATGTATCCTGACTTAGAGTAGTCCTATTTCCTCATTGACATGAATTTTTTTTACTATTCATGTTGCTTATTCCATTGTGGTGTTCTAGATGTTTACTTAAGTTTACAGTGCTATTGATGTTTACTTTAGAATAATTATATTGATTATATTTTTAGATGGAGAATAAACCCATTTTTACATGTAAAACAAACATGGTGATTAGGCACTTATGTTTATGGACACTAGTATTAAAGAGTTAGCTTTACCAACTACTTCTTTGGAATAAGGCTACATCCTTAGACTTGTGTTCTTTAAAATAATCTTGTGTTCTTATAGTGCATATGTAGTCTCTGGGTATAGGTTTAGTTTATTAGAACCTAAATAAAATCATAATTTCTGGTCAGTAGTAACAGATATATTCAGAGATATATAAAGATATATTCTGGGGGGATGTTTAAAATACAAATGAACTTGCCTGTGCAATTTGAGGCTAAATGCTGAGGTTTACAATTTGAAATTTATGTTTCAAGCAAAACTTAATTTACTCCATGCGATAGTAATAATGGTAATAAAATAGGATCACTACTTACTCTGCAAAAGGTGTAAGTTTTTACTGTCTCTGTTCCCAGGTGGAATATATTTTCATGTTTTGAAAACCGAACCTGCATAATATCTACAGTTTTTTTTTTTAATTTTTTTTTTCAACGTTTGTTTATTTTTGGGACAGAGAGAGACAGAGCATGAACGGGGGAGGGGCAGAGAGAGAGGGAGACACAGAATCGGAAACAGGCTCCAGGCTCTGAGCCATCAGCCCAGAGCCTGACGCGGGGCTCGAACTCACAGACCGCGAGATCGTGACCTGGCTGAAGTCGGACGCTCAACCGACTGCGCCACCCAGGCGCCCCAACAGTTTTTTAAAAAAAGACTATCTTGTAGGGAAAGCTACATGAAGTAAACAATAGCATCAACTTTCAACTAGCTAAAGTGACATGAATATGAATAGATAGAATGGCAAAGTGTAAGAATCAGATCATCATACCTAACATAAAACAGCAAACATTTTGGATACATGACCATCCAAGTGTGTGTGAGTAAAACAGCAGCTTGTCAAAAACAGCTGTAGCAGACACTAATTGTATTCCCTCTGATATGTGCTGATGTTGTCCTACTTGAAATACCTTCAAATAGCTGTTTGAGGGATTTTTCTTCATCCAAACACAGATCATGTCACGTGTACCAAGAAAGTATTGGCTTTGGTAGCAGTGACAGATGGCATTGGGGGAATATTACTTAGTTTCTTCACTTCTTGGGTGGATAACCTGAGGGATGTTGTAGTGTTTCACAGAGGTCCCCACAGTTGCTCATAGCAATAACCTAATGATTAATAGCATTTTCTTGTCTTTCTTCCCTTCCTTTTTACTTACTCACTTCCCCAGAATCCCCTCTCAACTAAGCTATTCACACTAAAGACTTTGTCTCAGAATTTGCATGTAGGGCAATCCAACCTAAGAAAACTGTTTATTGACACTCCCAAATGTTCTCATTGATATCCATGTAAATATACCCAAAGAGATACATAATTGCAAAATTGTACACTCGGGGAATATTAACCAGCAGTCTTTCAGGCTACCAGTCACATTTTTACCCATCAAAACAGAAATAGAAATCTAAAACAAAACAGCAGTTAGACAGGAAGAAGGCAGCAGGTTTTCATTCTATTCCTATTTTGTATCCTCATTGTGTAGACGTTGACCTTTGACCTCCAGAAAACTGGCTAGAGTTTACCCACTGCTATTTTATAATATCTTTACAGATCAATCCTACTTGCCTGTCCTGATGAGTATCTTCTTCCTATAATTCCCACAGACTGAGTGTAAGCAGTAGAGAAGTGTAGAAATTCTGCAGAAGGGTGGGTAGTATAGATACAGAGAGAGAGCCCTGGGACTGATGGTTGTCATGTCCCTTTCTCTACTTATTTATTTTTATCATTATTTTTATGATTATTTTTTAATATTTCAAGTTTTTATTTAAATTAAAGTTAGTTAACATATAGTATAATATTAGTTTCAGGAGTGATTCATCACTTACATACAACACCCAGTGCCCATCACAAGTGCCCTCATTAATACCCATCACCCATTTAGCCCATACCCCTGCCCACCTTCCCTCCAGCAACCATCAGTTTGTTCTCTATAGTTAAGACTATCTTATGGTTTGTTTCCCCTCTTTTTTTTTTCCTTTCCCCTATGTTCATCTGTTTTGTTTCTTGAATTCTACAGATGAGTGAAATCATGTGGTATTTATCTTTCTCTGACTGACTTATTTCACGTAGCATAATATACTCAAGTCTTTGTCTAATTTTGGTGAGTTAAGGTGTATGGACTATTTAAAACCACCCAGGAATATTTCCTACTCCATGTATTGTTTGATAAAGCATTAGGGAAGGCAAAACTTTTAGCTCAGGGAAATCACACTCACAAACAAGTTTTTGATACAATAAATTTCATTAAAAGCTCTATAGATCAGCTTTCTTTCTAACTGAAAGATCTAAGGGTACAGTGATTTTAGCACTTATGTAAATGTAAGGTACAAGAGGAAATCTACCTACCTTATATGTTATCATGTACCAGAGTAATGTGTGGGATAGGAGTAAGTGCTCAGAAAAACAAACAAAAAAGTAAATAAAAATTTATAGATTGCATAGATATATCAAGACTGGCTATATAAAAATATGATTATCATGAAGCCTAATGATAGAATCCTTTAAAAAAACCAAAACTTTTTCATTTCATTTAAAAACAAAGCATTGTGTCTATTGTGCACAGGAAATGATATTAAAAAAAAAAGATTTGCTACTGTAAATAGAAGAAAAATAAGTATCTACTACACTGAACTTCAGTTCTGTTTTGTGGAGAAAACTGAGGCCATGTCAGAATCTTTTTCATTTATCCTGTCCCTAAAACCTAAGGACAGCTCCTTTGTCACATAGGATGAAGTTTCCTCTGTACTACTTAATTTCAAATTAGTTTTTTTTTTTTAGCCAATTCTTACGTCATCTGTCAATCTTGTCTAGAGCCTTGTCTTATTAGTATTGTTTGTCAGTATCACCTTTCTGCAGGCTTTTTCTTCTTACTCAAAGTTAATATCTAAACCTTTCCCATTCAGAAAAGGAAGAATAAATATTTAGCTGCTGTCTAATATCTTTTCCTTCTTTTTAATTTTAACTTTAAAAAATAATTCTCATCGTGTTCACTTCTGCACTGCCATTAACTTCCAAGTTTACCCCATTCTGGCATGCGTGCTCATTTCTTCATTGTTCAAGTCTGTTCTACATTTTTGAAAATGTTTAGCCTCATCTGGTCCTGTGAATTAAATTTCAGTAGTTCTAACAATCAGAAAATACTTCATGTATTTTTCCATGCCTCCTGTGTAATAGTATCTCCACTGACTGTAAATCACTGTTCTTTCAAAACTGTTCTCTTTAAGAGCCGTAGTGGCATTCTAAGTGTAACCACCAATACGGTTTCTTCCTGTGCAAGACTTCCATACTAAATTGCACACAATTAATCTCATTCTCCTTTTTAAGCCTTTATATTTCCTTTGATTGTAAAGCACTGCATTTACCACTTTCCCCTTATACTTCCCTCGTTTTCCTCTTTGCCTCTTTTCTCTCTATTGAGTCCTTAAATATCAGTGTTTCTCAGAGTTTCATTCCTCATTCATTGCATGTTAACACTCCACACTAGTGATCCTTAATGCTTTTGGTTTTAATTTATACATCTCTTTGAAACTCTATAGATAGCTATGGCCTTTTTGTTCCAAGAAGGGGGATGAATGGGTGATAACATACATATTACACAAAGACACAGCATTTGTATATTTCAGAGGACTTAATGAATTCTCTGAAGCCCATTAGTGGACTTTTGATTTAAAACTTTTAATCATCTACTCTCTTTAACTATCCATTGATAACTCTCTGAAACTTACATTATTTATCTTTATGTTTACTACAGAGGTCTCCCAACTGTACCAGCCTCTAGTCTTGCCCCAACAAATGCATCTTCCATTCAGTTTCCAGAATTATCTATAAAGGAAATCTATTTATAAAATTTAAGGTTTTAAATATCATGGGTTCTTCCCATTATTTGTACACTATCTGTCTCTCCTGCCATTACCTCTTGTCATCTCTTGCACATGAATTACTTTTCATGATGTGCATGCTATTGGCCAGAAACTATATCAGTTATTTCACCTTGTTTATCTGAAAAATGTGTAGTTTTTTTAAAGTATTGCTAAGAGATTTGGAATTCTTAATGGAAAGTACGGAAATCTAGGAGCTTAAGAGACAAATACGAAAGAAATGTAATTAGGAAGGCTGGAAAATTTTTGTCTTTGTAATTATGGAAAGAGATTAATAGACCATAGGGTTTGGATTATTTTTATTCATATCCAGACATTTTAAATGTTCTAAATGAATATTTGAAAATAAATATGATGGGGAGGGTGAAATAATAGCAGCAGCAAAGGCAAGTCTCAGTTGGCAAAGTCAAAAGTGGGCCTGGCATTAGGGGGCAGTAGCAGAGCATAAACCATCTGCAGAGAAGCTGGGTTAATTACTGCTAAGGCAGCCCTTATGGTTGATTGTCATTTAGTGAATGATTTGACTTATGTCATGTTACTCTAATGGTTTAGAAGTCAATGACCTTCTCATTGTTCTCATCAGTATCAAGCAGCTCTGATTAAGTGTATGTTGTATTGATAAAGGGGCTGTATAATGAGAACTATGTGGATTGAATCAATATTTAGGAGATGGAGTAATAAATGGTAGTCTCAGAATATATTTATATTTATTCGAGATTTGTCATTATATAGAAATGATAAAAAAAATTTTAACTCAAACTAAAAAGTCGTTTTTAGAAAATATATGTTTCCACTCTTGCCTTTCCACTGGCATCCATTTTTTTTTTTTTCTGAAAATTTTTGCTCTTGGAAAAGTAATACAATCTTAAACTACAGGTTTCAAAATGCTATGTTTTAAGTTTGTTTTTCATCTTAAAAAGTCAGAGTTGTTTTCAGCATTGCCCATTTCAGGATAAAAAAGGAAGCATTGCATTGGCTAAGAGAAAATTGCATAGGAAATATTACTTATGACTTACCAGTGGCTGTTTTATACACTGCTTGGAGTAGTTTACAATACCCAGTTTTACACTCTTCCTGTAAGAACATGCTGGCAGTTTGATAAGATAAAACATTAAAGACGCAGTTTTGTTTATATTTAACTTTATTCTATGTTGTAATGACAGCACTTGTAGTTTTTGGTGACATTTCTCTATTTTCCTTAAATATTTCTTAAGGCAGTAACCTGTATAAGTCATATCTGCAAAATATAATGGGTTGTAAATTCTAGTTCACAGTCAATTTCACACAGAACCATTTCCAGGTTTCATCACCCTCCTCAATGATCTTGACAAGCTTCAGTTATTCGTTGTTCCTTTTGTTTGGCAGCAGACTACCATTTTAGTTTTAAGTGAAAATGCAATATGAGCAACTCACTGTAGAATCACTTTTTTTTTATTAGCCTTTGAATTGGTCACAGTAATAAGAGATAACATTTTTGGGTAAGTTTTGCGTAAGTAGAAATTTAGAGGCCTACTTGCTTTACAAATAACAAGAATTTCACATAAATCACAATTGATAGTATAATTTTCTCCCGAAATATGTATCCTTTAAAATACCAGGCGAGTCTTATCAATATTGGTTTTATTGCAGAAGTGGCACTGCATCTTCAAGTTATCTGATTAGTCAGAAGAGCAAATGCATTCCAAGGGCACAACTGTTGAAAAACGGAGGCAATTACCGAATAATTGAAGCTTGTCAAGATCACCTAGATGCCTGAAGAGGAGCATATGATAACCTTTATGCATACAGTATTTGGAATCAAGAACAGAAGGTTATTGCGTGCCTTTGCAGGCTATTGCATTGATTCTAAGTCTTTGTCAGAATATAGTAGTGATCAATCATTGTTGTGCTCCTCTATAGTAGAGTTAGTCCACAAGTCTGTCATTAACATCTGTCAATGGTGGGCCCAGGCAACAAAGGAATAGGAAATGTGCAAGTGAACACAGCAGCAAAGCAAACATGCAGAGCTGCAAACATTAAAAGGTTACACACTGTGAACTTTTTCATGTGATTTGAAGATCCCAGCTAAATAAATCTCACTGAACAATAATTAAGCCGCTTAGAGGAAATTTTGTTCGTTTAACTTTGGGAACATCAGGATATAAACTCAAAGATTTTAAATAATTTATTAAACCTAAGTCAGGGTTTCTAAAGTAGTAGCCCATGCAGTGTGTTCAATAATCACAATATTTAAGAAACAGGAATTAGTGGACAGCATTTAAAACGTAAGTACTTCACATAGAAAATCTGTTTCAAAATATTATTTTTAAAAAAAATTTGGAAAAGAGGTTATTACTAGGCTTTTATAGCCTAAGGTCATTAATCAGTTGGTGAGAAGTAGGGGGTCTTTCCTTTAGATGGGATATGCCCTCTCTAGTTTGCTCAAGTCTCTAGCACCTTTCCATTATAGTTCACTGACACTGAAGACAAATTATCAGTTGTCACTTAATATGAATCTTGCAGTGCTTTTTAATTTATATCTGGAGTTTGCTTTCATTATTGTTTCCTGAATTGCCCCTGAAGATCTTGAGTTTGCAATTTTGCTCTAATTAAACTGATTTTGAAATTATATACCTAATATGGGTAATCCCCAAAGACTATCTGCTTTAGCATCAAGAAATCTAGAAGATGAAACAAGCAGTCTCTGAATCTGTGCATTACACTGATTTAAGAGAGAGCTGAAAGTCAATCAAATGAGGTTTGGCATCCAGAGGCTCAGACCAAACAGTAGGGAATGGGAAGGAGCACATTTCAGATAAGGATACCAGGCCAACTTTGCAGGTGCTGTTAGTGAATTCTTACATATGTCACCAAAGAACTATGTATGAGTCTTGCCTCAGGGAACAGAAGAAAAGACTGTGTGCCTAAACTGCTGTGCTTTTAAAGTGCTTGGCAACCATTTGCCAGGCAGAAGCCAGAGATCTCATATGATTGTGACTGTTGGCTGTGGTAAAGAGGCCAAGCTAACCACTCACACTGACAGTTTAACATTAGTCTTACAGTGTAATTGGTTTTCTAATGTTGTTTTCATAAAGGAGAAAAAAGTCAAAGCCTTAACATCATAAAACATAATTTCAAGAAACCAAATCTATCATCTAAGTAAAAGCAAACATTATTCCATTTGTGATAGTCATACAAAATTAAGATAATCTTGAATAAACTATAATGGATAAAAACATTTATATAGTAATGGAATGCTGCTGAATCTTAAGTTTTAATGAGTTCCTCATATTTAAAGAAGCCTATCTCCTGATTGGGAATCATTTACTGAAACCACCTCTTAACTAAGCTATATATGATTTGGAAAAAAAAAAATCCATCTTCCTTAGTTCTATTTTTCATGTGTAAAGTGTTATCAATAGATTCCTTAGTTCACTAGAGTTGACAAACCCATGGACCAAATCCTTGACCTTTCCTGGTAAAGTTTTATTAGAATGTAACCACATCCCTTTGATTATGTATTGTCTACAGCTAATTTGTGTTATGACATAGCAGAGTAGTTCAAAGAGACCATATGGTCTGAAAATCCCAAAATGTTTACTATCTGGTCCTACACACACACAGACACACACACACACACACAAGCAATGTTGACCAATGTCTGAGATACTCAACTAATTTTCATAAACAAATCGGACCAAAGTAGGCCTTGTTAATCTGGTTCAAAACTATATGCATCTCATGTTAAGAGGCATAATTTCTGGTGTTGATGGTGGAATTCATGGGGATTTTCTAAAATGCATCAGAAAGAAAGAAAATAAGAGACCTGATCCTTTTTAAACACATTATAAGTGGTGCATAATGAACATAATATTAGCATGTTGTATGTTTCTACTGGGTACCTTTCTGGAAACAAACATAATGATTGAAAGGTTAACATGGTGACAAATTCATCACATTAAATCAGGCTAAAACTGTAGAAGAGTCTCCATTTTGCTTCCTTCCAGCTACTCAGGTTTCAGCTATATTGGCTGCCAGCAGTTGATTAAGGATAATCCATTAAAAGAGTGGTTTTTAAACTATAGTTGCACCAGGATCACAGGCAGGGCTTGTAAAGAGACAGATTCCTGGGCTCCACCCTCAGAAATTCTGACTCAGTGGGGTTGGCGGGGCGGGGGCCGGGGGGCCGGGGGGGGGGGGGGGCAATAGTTTACAATTCTAACAATTTCCCAAATGATGCTGATTCAGCAGTTTGGTTAAGAGACCACACTTTGAAAATCACAACATTAAAGTATTCAGTGATAAGAAAATCAGGGATATCCTACTTGGCGTATTCACTTTTACATTGTTATAAGAATGATTTAAAAATTCAAGAGACAGAAAGAGACACAGCATGAGTATGGGAGGGGCAGAGAGAGGGGGAGACACAGAATCTGAAGCAGGCTCCAGGCTGCAGGCTCCAGGCTCTGCGCTGTCAGCACAGAGCCCGACCCGGGGCTCGAACTCAGGAACCACGAGATCATGGCCTGAGCAGAAGTCGGACACTTAACTGACTGAGCCACCCAGGCTCCCCTAGGATGATTTTAGCTGACAAGTATAGTAGTTTCCCTTATCTGTGAAGGATGTATTTCAAGACCCCCAGTGGATGCCTGAAATCCCAGATAGTATTGAATAATACATATGCTATGTTTTTCCCTGTACATACATACTTGTGATAAAGTTTAATTTATAAATTAGGCACAGTGAGAGATTAACAATAACAGTAATAAAATAGACCAGTTGTAACCATATATAGTAATAAGAGGAATATGAATGTGGTCTCTCTCAAAATATTTTATTGCACTCTATTCATTCTTCTTGTGATGATATGGGGTAATAAAATGCCTATGTGATGAGATGAAGTGAGGTGAATGCCTTAGTCATTTGTGACATGGCGTTTAGGCTACTACTGACCTGATGATAAGTGAAAAGGAGGATTATCTGATTCTGGACTGTGGTTGACCATGGGTAACTGAAACCATGGAAAGCAAAACCACAGATGAGATTACTGTAGATTAATCATTCAAGCAAAGGACAGAAACTTTAAAACTACAATAAAGACTTGAATCTGAGTTCTTGTATTCATCAGCCAGTTAAAATCTCAGTTGTCTTGTAATTATATACTGGACATGAATTTCTATCTATCTTATAGGATTATTTTGAAGTGTTTTTAATTGCTTAATATTTTGAACATCACTGTTAAAATGTAAGACATTTACAAACATTTCAAAAATAATAACTAGTTTTTAGCAATGTCATTCATCAAAATAAACTGGATCATTTTGCTGATTTCTGTCCGTAACTATTTACCTCAGCTTATTCTCAATATCTTGTTAATGAACAGATGTGATTTATATCATTAGATACTTTTATGTACTTGCTCAGAACACTGTCCACCATAAAGATAATACATCATTCATTTAAAATGAGACACCATAGTAGACACCTTATATGTAGGACATATATCTCCCATTTACATTTATTTTTTTCTTTTATCTCTTTTTTTTTTTTTTTTTTTTTTTTTTTTTTTTTGCGAGCGAGAGTGAGAGAGAATTCCAAGCAGGCTGCACACTGTCAAGGAGGAGCTGGATGTGGGGCTTAGTTTCATGACTCTGAGATCATGACCTGAGCTGAAACCAAGAATCAGATGCTTAACCAGCTGAGTCACCCAGGTTCCCCCTATTTACTTCTTCATTCCCTACTGCTGTCCTCCTTTTCTGCTATAGTCATGATATACATGGACTCCATCAACAGACCTCTATAGCCTCTGGCTTCCTGTTTTCACCAATTAGGACTCCAGCAGGAAATCAGGGAGAAGAAGGATAGAGAATGAGGTGAAGATATCTATTCCCCTGGTTCACTTCTGATATTTCTCAGGATGGCTATTTGTTATCAGTCTCATTGTTCCTCTTGTGGAATCCTGCTCTACAGCACTTCCTCTCCTGCTAACTTCTTGTCTTTAGACTTCTTGTCTTTCCTTCTTGTCTTTCCTTCTTGTCTTTCCTTCTTGTCTTTAGACTTCATGAAGATACAGCTTGATGTTATAGGCCCCACATGGAGACTCACTTGTGCGACCCTTATATGCTGCTTTTATCTTTTTAAATATATCTTTTGTAAATAAGCCCTCTGAATTATTGCAATTTTAGTGGATCTTGTTGGGATCCTAACTAATTATAACACCCTTACAATGAGTTTGTGAAATAAATATTATTTTACCATTTTACAGATGAGGAAGCTAAAGCTCCAAGAAGTGTCTCAATCCAAACTGAGTACTAATGTTCAAGAATGCAGTCTTTCTACTACCAAAGTTTCTCAAATGTGGGTATACATAAGGATTACTTGGAGTGTTTGTGAAACATTTATCAGTAAGCTTCATAGGCAGAAATTCTGATTGCAGTAAATGGGATAAATTTTAGAAATCTGCATTTTAAAAGCAAGCACAGGTTTTTCTGGATCTAATAATGTTAATAGTAATCTCATTACCTTTACAAATACTACTATTAACATTTGTTATGTTTCCTATTAGCTAGTATCTTCATAAAAATCATAATGAAGAATATGCCATTCTTACCTTTTTATAGATGAAGAAACTGATGAATAGAGAATTTAAGGAACTTGACTAAGATTATATACCTCAGATCAGTGACTCAGGAATCTTATTCTGAATCCATGCTCTTGCATACCCCACTCTGCAGGGGACCTTTGGGCCATTCTTAGTGAACTGTAGCAAACTACCTCTAGGTCCCCAAGTTCACTGCCTCTCAATTTTCTCATCTTATTACATGTCTTTATTACTCTTCTAAGGGGATAATTCTATCGAGATTATAATTCTAGTATTTCTAATTTATTTTATTTTTTACTTTATTTTTGAGAGAGAGAGAGGCAGAGTGTGAATAGGGGAGGAGCAGAGAGAAAGGGAGACACAGAATCTGAAGCAAGCTACTGGCTCTGAGCTGTCAGCACAGAGCCTGATGCAGGACTTGAACTTGCACACTGCGAGATCATGACCTGAGCTGAAATCAGACGCTTAACTGACTGAGCCACCCAGGCGCCCCTTTTTTAAAATAAAAAAATATATATTTATTTTTGAAAAAATCCTAGTATTTCTAATTCACCTCCTCCTGCCAACACTGTGAAAAGAATAATACCATCTGTTTTTGTTTCTCTGTTAATTTTATCAGACAGAGTTATATCTCTACTAAAGATTTTGGAATTTTTAAAAAACAGTGATCATGAGCAATGAAGCTAGTTTTATTATATATATGTATATATATAATTTATGTATATATACAGATATATACACATACACATACATATGTATGTATGTGTATGTTTAATAGTTACATACAGATAACATGTCCACTCTTAAAATCTATGGACATTTTTTCAGCTAATCATCTACGAAGAATACTAGCTATTTTTTCATTTTGAAATATTATATATAACATCTAGAACATTGGCTTCACATGATAAGAACAATTTGGTTATATATTCCTATTTCTGCAGAGTAGTGTTTTCTTAAAACTCTAGACTGCTTTTCTTTAAGAGAACTTTATATGGTGATAGAGATGTTCTGTCTGTACTATCTAATGTATTAGTCAACAACCAGCTACATATGGCTTTGAGCATTTGAAATATGGCTAGTGTGACTGAGAACCTGAATTTTTAATGCCATTTAATTTCAATTCATTTAAATTAAAATAGTGAGATGTGACTTCTGGCCATCATATTGGGTAACACAATGCTAGAAAGCAAACAGCACTCTTTGGTCACTGATTCTTTAGTTGACATATTTAAAGCATATTTTAATCTGGTTCTTTTATTTTTTTTTTGTCTTTTTTTTTAATATATGAAATTTATTGTCAAATTGGTTTCCATACAACACCCAGTGCTCATCCCAGCAGGTGCCCTCCTCAATACCCATCACCCACCCTCCCCTCCCTCGCAGCCCCCATCAGCCCTCAGTTTGTTCTCAGTTTTTAAGAGTCTCTTATACTTTGGCTCTCTCCTACTCTAACCTCTTTTTTTTTCTTCCCCTCCCCCATGGGTTCCTGTTAAGTTTCTCAGGATCCACATAAGAGTGAAAACATATGGTATCTGTCTTTCTCTTTATGATTTATTTATATACACCATGGAATACTATGTGGCAATGAGAAAGAATGAAATATGGCCTTTTATAGCAACGTGGATGGAACTGGAAAGTGTTATGCTATCTAGGCCATTTTATTTTCTTCTAATTTATTTTTTAAAATATATGAAATTTATTGTCAAATTGGTTTCCATACAACACCCAGTGCTCATCCCAACAGGTGCCCTCCTCAATATCCATCACCCACCCTCCCCTCCCTCCCACCCCCCATCAACCCTCAGTTTGTTCTCAGTTTTTAAGAGTCTCTTATGCTTTGGCTCTCTCCCACTCTAACCTCTTTTTTTTTTCTTCCCCTCCCCCATGGGTTCCTGTGAAGTTTCTCAGGATCCACATAAGAGTGAACACATATGGTATCTGTCTTTCTCTGTATGGCTTATGTCACTTAGCATCACACTCTCCAGTTCCATCCACGTTGCTACAAAGGACCATATTTCATTCTTTCTCATTGCCACGTAGTACTCCATTGTGTATATAAAGCACAATTTCTTTATCCATTCATCAGCTGATGGACATTTGGGCTCTTTCCATAATTTGTCTATTGTTGAGAGTGCTGCTATAAACATTGGGGTACTAATCTGGTTCTTTTAAA
Source organism: Herpailurus yagouaroundi (assembly GCF_014898765.1). NCBI lineage: Eukaryota > Metazoa > Chordata > Mammalia > Carnivora > Felidae > Herpailurus > Herpailurus yagouaroundi. The sequence continues at coordinate 24,702,494 of NW_024412394.1, read as the reverse complement.
ACCTGCAAATAGTTACAATATTTAAGTCCTTAAGAAGATTTAGATCTTCTTCATTAATAGCTCAATTTCTATTGCTATTTAAATTTAACCCAGAGTATCAAAAATATATAGTTGGTTTATGTATTCTATGTCTAATGACTTATTCTTTTTTGTTCCTGTGATATATTTTTTATGAATGCATTTTTTGCACTTTGGAACTTTACTTTCTGTAGCTGTGATGGATGTTGTCAGGGTGCTCTAATATTTGAGCAGTCATCCCCCATGAAATCATGACAGTTACCTATAAGAATGCAATTCAATGTGTCTTCCATAAATCTTTAATCAAGTATATAACTTGTTGTGGGGTTTTAATAAAATTGTAAACATAGGAAATTTAAAGCCATCATTTCATACTGTTTTAATCCATAAAACATAGAAAAATGGTTGTTATTTTATCCATCTTCAGCAAAATAGAGTAATTTTAACAAGCCTTGGAATAAATACATTGAATATGATACACATTTTTCAGTTGAGTCTGACATACAACCTCATGAATAAAAAAGGTCCTATTTATCATGCAGTAATCGTCATACACATTATATTTATCATGTCTATAACTGAGTCAGTTATATCCTGAAACTCTTCTGTTACTCCATAGTAATTATATAATTATAATCATGTCAGGTATATAAGTAGAAAATAACTACTTTAAATTTGTTTTTAATTTTATATTAATCTGTTTATTGGCTGGGATGTGGTTTTAAAATGTTGATGTTTTTAATGTGTTCTTATAATAGTCTTCATATGGAGGAAGTTATTAATTCTGTCATGCTTATGAATATCAACATTAAAGATGTATTTAGAAAGGTATAAATCTTAAATTTATCAGTTGAATGAAAATAGTTAATGCAGTTCATTCATTCAACAGATTTGAAAGGCAGTTATTATTTTAAGAGACTGTGACGCTCTCACTTTCTTTATAAAATACAATATTTAAGAGAAATTTGGACTCTTTGTTTTAAATAGTATCTATTGCCTAAAAATCATCCCTCCTACATTTCCACTAAAATACTTATTAAAATCCATCCTTAAAGAGAAAATCTTATTCAGTGAATATTTGAATTCACAATCCATCTGTCCAGAATCATAGAGATCTTTTCATCAACTACAAACCAAAGGAAATAGACTGAAAAATTCAATAACAAGAATCATCTCAACCCTATGAAGTAACTACTGCTAATAGCCCCATTTGCCAGCTGGGGAAATAGGAACAGGGAGTAATTTGCCTTGAGGTCCTACAAGGAGTAAGGGTCAGAGCCTCGTTTGGCTCAAGAGTGAATACTCTGAACTACAACTCTATGTAAACACTTACTTAACTGTCCCTGCCCTGGAGAAACTGTAGACTAATAGGAGGGCATAGATTTGTAAGCATTTAAATGCAGGAAAGTTACTGGTTGCAGTAGACTCAAGTAAGCTGATACAAAAGGATAGAAGGAAAAGTTATTAATTCTATAAAAAGTGGGAAAGATATAAAACATAGACTGTTTTTTATGTCTATTTTCAGTGGCTTCTCAGCATAACCCATGGTGCCTGGAAGATTCTAGGCATATAATAATGGCATGATTGAATAAGTGAATTAATCAAACAGTGAATGGATCAATCAGTGAATGAGAAACTACAGAAAATCATAACCAGAAGTGTTCATAGGATCTCAAAATGTTATAAGGAAACTAGGAATATTAGGTTTAAAGGTAAATATAGCCTTTATATTAGTAAAAATTTTTCAGATAATTAAAGACCAGGAAGATACATCCTGTATGGTTACAGAGGGCAAAAATTAGTAGAAATTATAACACAGTAAATTTTGACACAAAATAAAGAATTACCTAAGAGTTGTTTCCATTTGTATCTTAATTTATGAAATTTAAGAAACCTTAGTCTAATAAAAACTTCATTTTCTTTTCAAATTCCATATATTTTACACTATTAGTTTGTAACCTATTAGATTGCTAGTATGTTATAGTAGGAATTTTAAATTTTGATCTATTTTTTAATTATTGAAGTGTAATTTACACGTTATATTAGTTTCAGATGTACAATATATTGATTTGACAGTTGTATACCTTCCTTAATTGCTCACCACAATAAGTGTGGTCATTATTGTCACCATACAATGTATTTACAATATTATTGACAATATTCGCTATGCTGTACTTTTCATCTGTGTGACTTATTTTATAACTGAAAGTTTATACTTCTAGTCCCCTTTATTTCACCCTTCCCCACCCCACAAAGCTTAAATATTTGTATTCATAAAAGGGAGTTTAATAATGTTGGAGAATTCAGTCACTTTGGAAGACAGTTTAACAATTTCTTACAAAACTAAAGAAACTCTTATCATATACTTCAGCAATCATACTTTTTGGTATTTACCTAAGGGTTTGAAAATTTATATCCACACAGAAGCCTACACATAGATGTTTATAGCAGCTTTATTCATCATTGCCAAAAGTTGGCAATGTTCTTCAGTAAATGAATGGATAAATAAACTGTGATAAATCTAGACAATATATCTCAGTTTTAAAAAGAAATGAGCTATCAAGCCATGAAAAAAACATGGAGGCAACTTAAACATATTACTAAGTGAGAGAAGCCATTCCAAAATCGGATTAATTCCAAATAGATGACATTCTGAAAAAGACAAAACTATGGAGACAAAAAAAAAAAAAAATCAATGGTTGCCAAGGATTTTGGAGGAGAGGGAGGGATGAATAAATGGAGCACATAGGACTTTTAGGGTAAGAAATACTCTCTATGATACTATAATAATGCATACATGTCATTATATATTTGTCCAAACCCATAGAATGTACAAGATCCTGAATAGTCAAAGCAATCTTGAAAAAGAAGAACATAGCTAGAGACACCACATTTCCTGATTTCAACTATATTAAAAAGCTATGGTAATGAAAATAATATAATATTGGCATAAAAACAGACACACACTTCAGTGTAACAGAATAAATATTCCAAAAATAAACCCATGAATATATGGCCAATTAATTTACAACAGAGGAACCAAGAATTTATAATGGGGTAAGAATAGTTTTTTCAATAAATGGTGATGGGAAAATTGGATAATCACATTAAAAAGAATGAAACTGGACCCCTATCTCACACCATACACAAAATCAACTCAAATAGGATTAAAGCTGTGAATATAAGACTGAAACAAATCAAAACTATAGTAAGATATAATCTCACACCTGTTAGAGTGGCTATTATCAAAAAGATAAGAGATAACAAATGTGGGGGAGACTATAGAGAAATGGGAACCCTTGTGCACTGTTGGTTTGCCCACCATGAAAAACATTATGGAAGTTCTGCAAACATTAAAAACAGAACTACTATCTGGTTCAGTAGTCCCACTCTGGGTATCTATCCAAAGGAAATGAAATTAGGGCATTGAAAAGATATCTGCACCACCACCACCCCCCACCCCATGTTCCTTAGCGGCATTATTCACAATAGCCAAGATAAGGAAACAACTTAAGTGTCTGCATAAGGGTGAATGGATAAAGAAAATGTATGTATACAATGAAATAATATTCACTATGAGAAAGAAGGAAATCCTGTCCTTTGTGACAACATGGATGGACCTTAAGAGCATTATGCTAAGTAAAATTAGCCAGAGAGAGAAAGAAAGACAAATACTGTATGTTATCATTTACATGTGGAATAAAAAAAAAAAACAAAACCAACTGAAGTCAAATTCATAGAAACAGATCTACAGATCTATCATTTGTCAGGAGCTAGTGGGAGGGAGAAATAAGGAGAGGTTGATAAAAGGGCACAGACTATCAACTATAAGATGAGTAAGTTCTGAGGAACTAATGTAAAACATGGTGATTATAGTTGATAACACTGTTATGTAATTGAAATTTGCTAGAAGAGTGAACTGAAATATTCTTACACTCAGGAAAAAGATTAAATGAAGTAAAAATGAAAACAAATGATATTGAAGGTTTTTTTTATTTCTTTTGAAAGCCCATGCTTCTTAGGGAGGTTCAATGGTTAAGTCAAGGAAACATTGGTAACACATAGTATTGTGAATATTTTAATTTTAACATTTCCAGCTCACACATAGTCATTGTGCATATCTTTTTTTGTTTGGTTGTTTCAGGTTTTTATTTAAATTTCAGTTAGTTAACACATAGGGTAATACTGGTTTCAGGTATAGAATTTAGTGATTCATCACTTACATATAACACCCAGTGCTCATCACAACAAGTTTGCTCCTTAATACTCATATCCATCTAGCCCATCCCCCCATCCACCTCCCTCCATTAACCCTCAGTTTGTTTCTCTGTAGTTAAGAGTTTCTTATGGTTTGCTTTCTTCTCCTTTCCCTCCCCCCCCCCACTTCTCCTATGTTCATCTGTTTTGTTTCTTAAATTCCACATATGAATGAAATCACATGGTTTCTGCCTTTTCTTGACTGATTTTGCTTAGCATAATACACTCTACTTTCATTCACATTGTTGCAGACTGCAAGATTTCATTCCTTTTTATAGCTGAATAATATTCCATTGTATATCTTTATCCATTCATCAGTTGATGGACATTTGGTCTATCTCCACAATTTGGCTATAGTTGATAATGTTGCTGTAAACATTGAGGTGCATGTGCCCCTTTGAATCAGTATTTTTGCACCCTTTGGGTAAATACCTAATAGTGCAATTGCTGGATCATAAGATAGTCCTATTTATAACTTTCTGAGAAACCTCCATACTGTTTTCTAGAGTGGCTGCACCAGGTTGTATTCCCACCAACAATGTAAGAGAGTTCCTTTTCTCTGCATCCTCACCAATATCTCTTGTTTCCTGTGTTGTTCATTTTAGCCATTCTGATGGGTGTGAGGTGGTATCTCATCATGTTTTGATTTTCCCTGATGATGAGTGATATTGAGCATTTTTTCCTGTGTCTGTTAGTCATCTGGATGGTTTTTTTTGTATGAACAGATGAAAAATATCTGTTCATACCTTATACATATCTTTTGACTCCATTTCAGTAGCTTAAGTTTTGAATCTTTAATTGTATCAAGATAAGTGACTCCTCCTTACAAGGTCTCTACTCTAAACTCCACCAAATGAAATCCCTTGGTCTTGAGTTTAACAGGACTTTATCATATACCTCCTCACCATATTGTGAAAAATGTTGCAGCCCTGTTTCATGACTCACTCATTCAGCCATGTGGAAGAAGGCTAAAATTGACAAAAGGAGGGGTTAGGAGCAGGAAAACTCAAGTAAATAAAGGGTGTGCATAGTCTCTAGTTGTTCAGCCAGGGAAACCCATATATAAAATGAAAGAAATCATGGTTCTAAAGCTCAGGTAAGGTTTATCAGGTTCTTTCTCTGAATGGGAACCATGAAAATAGCAGCCTAGGGACTCTAGAAAGAATAATAGAAAGTGGGAGAATTTGTTTAAATTTATGAAGAATGGAAAACTTTGAGATGTGGGAGAAGAAAAATCTTTCGTAGAAGATGTATTCTTCTAAGGAAGGAGGGAAAATATGCCAGAGATCTACAAATAAGGATTGATTCATTGCATGGTTGTTGTTAAGATTAGGGTAATAATGAGTACTCTTGAACTATGATTAGGAAGTTTATGAGTCAGAAAAGAGGAGGGTGCAAAAGAAACCATAAAGACAAATGGCATGTGTAGGTAACAGACTAGACTTACACAAAGCCATTTTTAACCAGACCAAATTCTTTATGGATATTCCAGCTTATATCAATATCACTGTTTATAAGACTAAAAAAATCAGTGCTAAAATTAACCACAGTGGAAATAACTTTTTGTAATTACTGAATGTCTGTATGTAATACTGAATTACATGATCTGATAAGCCACAAGATCATGACCTGAGCCAAAATCAAGAGTCGGACGCTTAACTGACTGAGCCACCCAGGTGCCCCCAGAACTGATTCTTAAATTCAGCAAGTTTCCATTGAATTAAGAAGGAAATTCCAGTAAAAAGGAAATATGTGAATAAGGTATGAAACAGGTTTGTGTACGAAGGAACTCTAATTGTTTTGTGGCCCACAGCACAGTTCAAAGTGGTATAAGTTGAGGGAAACACTTCAGAGAGTAGTAGATGAACACCAACTCATGTATCCAACTCTAAAAACTTGGGACTTTATTTTACAGGGGATGCGGAATCAGGGACAGCCTCTATCTTGTAAGAAGTTGCAGATTGCTTGAGATTAGTGCTCAAGATTGAGTTTCCAAGTAGACATTTATTATGTGACACTGGAAGCCAAAGAGGTGAAGAAGGTCACGCAGGCAGGAGCAGAAGGCCACGTTCAGATGCCTGGGGACACCAGTATTTAGAATCTCCAAATCTTTACAAGCTGTCAGGTAAGACGAGAACAGAAAAGTGGCCATCAAATTTAGCAGTATTTGGAAATATTCGTAACCTTTGCCAAAGCAGTTTAAACACACACTGAGACGGGCACATACAGGAGGAAAAAATGAATCAGTGTGATATTGTTTTATCCACCCACATCTTATCAAGGCTCAAAAAGACAGCTATTTACAAAGAACATGTCATTTGTTTGTATTTTAATTGATAAATGCAAAACTGCCAAAACCAAAACATACCAATAACAAAGGGAACAGTGTTTATGAATGTCCACAGGATGGAGACTACCACTGTCTGATGTTGTCGAATAGCATCGTAGGATTTGCCCACCTGAACACAAGCATATAAAATGCATCACAGTGCAAGGTGCTCACATTCTCTTTTGTGGCTTAATGCTTCTTAAAAAATTAGATACAACTTTGAGCAAATGTAATTTATTGGATAGTGTGCAATATAAAAATTATGGAATCAATAATTTGAAAGCATTAGAGGTTTGGCAATGTTGTATTGAAAAACAGAAGGCAAAATTTAAGGGCTTAGGATAAATTTGTAGAATGTTTTATAAAACTTTAAAAAATAGGATTGGAGGGGCACTGGGTGGCTCAGTCAGTTGAGTGTCCGACTTCGGCTCACATCATGATCTCACCATTTGTGAGTTTGAGCCCCGCACTGGGGTCTGTGCTGACAGCTCAGAGCCTGGAGCCTGCTTTGGATTCTGTGTCTCCCTCTCTCTCTGCCCCTCCCCACCTTACACTCTATCTCTCTAAAAAATAGATAAACATAAAAAAATTAAAAAATATGATTGGAGTTTGTCCTCAAGTAATTTGATAATGCTGATGAAGCTGACCTTGTTTAAATGGCCTTATCACTCATTTGTAGTGGACACTGGTGTTTTAAGAGAATAAAGAGAGAGAACAGATTGTATATTATTAGAGCATGGAAATAGCCTCACAAAATAAGAAATTTGCTAATTAGAAAACAAAATTTTTCTGGAGTTTTGAAAGTTGATGTACCTTCAGCAATTGCTTGCACAAAGCAAGTCATTACACACACATAAATATATTTTTTTCCTCCGATTGATTGTATCAACATTCTATTTTTAGTGAAAGATCATCTCACAACTGTAAGATTAAGTTATTCCAGATGCTTAAGACTTTGGAGTGTGCCTTTCATTTTACCTTTGCCATTTGATGCTCTACCCTTGGAAAATTTACTTGCCCTCTCTAAGCTTTTATAGCTCCATGTCTGTGAAATAATTAGTGATGAGATAATGGTAGCACCTACAGCCAGCAGCAAATTCTAATTCTGACTTCAACAGCAGGACGCCAGGCATGAACTGGACCATTAGTGGGTATGGTGTTCTGCACAGTATAAACATATCATCCTTGACTCTCTTCTCCATGGCCTCATGTTGTGGATACCCATAATGTAAAAATTAATTGTGATTTATATTCAAACTCATTCTTTGTTGGAGTAAAGCAGACTTTTGAAATAAACGACAATCAAAACAATACTTTTGGAATTGAAAATTTACATCAATTTGGATACTTTTAAAAGAAGGGAGAAAGTGTGGTAGTTTAGAATCATTTTATCATACAGAATCAGAATCAACTGAACCATTCCTAAATTAAATGATTGGAAATGGGTGGACAACTGAGAAGTAGTTTCAATGGGCAGATATTAATTTCTTCTACTAAATACTTATGCCAGTAAAGTGATTCATAGATCTGGAAATTATTAAATATTGAATGTGATGTTTCTTCAATATTAAGACTCTTCAAATTTTCACATGATTTAAAAAATTAACATAATTTTATTTATTTTAAATTAAATTTTATTTATCTTATTTATTTTAAATTAAAAAAAATAACATGCATAGGGGCGCCTGGGTGGCGCAGTTGTTTGAGCATTGGACTTTGGCTCAGGCCATGACCTTGCAGTTTCTGAGTTCAGCCCTGAGCTGTCAGCACAGAGCCTGGAGCCTGCTTCAGATTCTGTGTCTCCCTTTCTCTCTGCCCCTCCCCCACTCACACTTTATCTCTTTAAAAAATAAATAAACATTTTAAAAAAATTTAAAAAATAACATGTATATTGCAACATGAATTTACCATGGCTTTTGCTTGTTTGTTTGATTAGGATTAATAAGATTGAAGTTGGGAATGTGTACTCTGGAACCAACGTGTGCTAGATTCCCCTTTAATTCTCCTGATTCTTTGTCTGTAAAATGGGCATAATAAGACTGTTAATGAGATGGGGCGCCTGGGTGGCGCAGTCGGTTAAGCGTCCGACTTCAGCCAGGTCACGATCTCGCGGTCCGTGAGTTCGAGCCCCGCGTCAGGCTCTGGGCTGATGGCTCAGAGCCTGGAGCCTGTTTCCGATTCTGTGTCTCCCTCTCTCTCTGCCCCTCCCCCGTTCATGCTCTGTCTCTCTCTGTCCCAAAAATAAATAAACGTTGAAAAAAAAGAAAAAAAAATTAAAAAAAAAAGGCTGTTAATGAGTTAATATACATAAAATGATTAGAATAATGCCTAGTAAATGACAATGCATATTAAATGTAAGCTGTCATTGTTGATAATACCAAGAGTATAACTTCTGTCACTTAGATCATAATATAATTAGTTGATGAAAAAAATACTTATACAGAATTGTAAGATTTTAAAATATTTTACATTTTATTTTATTTAATACTTTTTATGATGGATATTATTTCCATCCCATTTCTCAAATAAGGAAAAAATAGGCTCAGGAAGGATTAGTGACCTGCTTAACATCTTAAAACTATTATATTGTAGAAGTAGGTCACTAAAACATGCTGTTTTTCCTTTTTGTAAACTCACAATTGAAGAGAAAAGCCCTCCTAGCTCCTTTATAGAAAGTAAATGTTTCTTGCAAGTGACATTTTATTTGGTCACTCAAGCATTTTATGGACTCTCATTAATTCCACAGAGTGGGAAACAGTAATTTTTAAAAAATGTTTATTTTGAAAATAAACTCCAGGCTCTGAACTATCAGCACAGAGCCTGACATGGGGCTGGAACTCACAAATTGTGAGATCATGACCTGAGTTGAAGTCAGATGCTTACCCAACTGAGCCACCCAGATGCCCCGGAATCATTAATTTTTATTTTTTGTTGCATTTGGTTTTTCCAGTATATTGACATATAACTGATATATAGCCTTAAGTTTAAGTTGTACAATTTTTTCATTTGATACACTTATGTAGTAAGACTTCCATCATGTCATGTAATTACTGTTTTTATTTATTTTTTTAATGGTGGGAAAACTTAAGATCTAAGTCTAAGCAACTTTCAAATATGTAATACAGTATTGTTAACTAACCCTGGAACTTATTGTGCCTTTGAGTGACGTCTCCCCATTTCTTCACTTCCCAGCCCCTGGCAACCACCGTCTACTTTTTTTTTATATGTTCAGGTTTTTTAGATTGCATACATATCATAGAGTAATTGTCTTTCTCTGTCTCACTTATCTCACTCAGCATAATGCCCTCAAGGTCCACCCACACTGTCACAAATGGCAGGATTTTCTTCTTTCCCATGGCTAAATAATATTAAATTGAATGTATGTGTATATATCCATACATATGTCATACATATGCATGTATATGTGTATGTATATTTACATATCCCTATATAGATATGTATCTGTCTCATGTCTACTATATCCAACACAAGTTGTTTCTATATCTTTGCTATTGTAGATAATGCTGCAATGAATATGTGAGTGCAGATATCTCTTCAATATCCTGGTTTCATTTCCTTTGGATATATACCCAGAGTGAGATTTCTGAATAATATGGTAGTTCTACTTTTATTTTTTTGAGGAAACTTTATACTGTTTTCCATAGTGGCTGAACAAATTTTCACCCAATCAGCAGTGCCCAAAAGTTCCCTTTCCTCCACATGTTCACCAACATTTGTTATCTCTTGTCTGTTTTATAATAGCTATTATAAGAGGTGTGAGATGAAATTTCCCTGTGGTTTTGATTTGCATTTCTTTGATTGCTAGTGATATTGAGCATCTTTTCAAGTACCTATTTGCCATTTGCATGTCTTCTGGGGAAAATAATTTCTATTAGATCCTCTGACTATTTTACTAATTGGGGTTTTTATTTATTTCCTATTAAGTTGTATGAGTTCTGTATATATTTTGGATATTAACCTCTTATCAGGTATATGATTTGCAAATATTTTTTCCCAATCCAAGTGTTTCCCTTTCATTTTGCTCATTATTTCTTTGGCTGTGCAGATGCTTTTTATATTTTTATTTTATATATTTTTTAATGTTCACTAAGATTTCTTTAAAAATCACAAGAAATTCATGATCATGTTCTCATTATGGTCTATTAATATTTTGAAAAATTTTTAATGTTTATTTATTATTGAGAGAGAGAAAGAGAACATGAGCAGGGGAGGGGCAGAGAGAGGGGGAGACACAGAATCCGAAGCAGGCTCCAGTCTCTGAGCTGTCAGCACTGAGCCCAACGTGGGGCTCAAACTCACAAACTGTGAGATAATGACCTGAGCCAAAGTTGGTCGCTCAACCAACTGAGACAACCAAGAGCCTAACGGTCTATTAATTTTTTTTTTTAATTTTTTTTCAACGTTTATTTATTTTTGGGACAGAGAGAGACATAGCATGAACGGGGGAGGGGCAGAGAGAGAGGGAGACACAGAATCGGAAACAGGCTCCAGGCTCTGAGCCATCAGCCCAAAGCCCGACGCGGGGCTCGAACTCCCGGACCGCGAGATCGTGACCTGGCTGAAGTCGGATGCTTAACTGACTGCGCCACCCAGGCGCCCCCGGTCTATTAATTTTTAACATAGAAGTAACATTTGCTTTTGACCTTGATATTTTTTTTTTGTAATTTGAGTCATTTTATACATTTTTTTTAATTAAAAAAAAATTTTTTTTTACATCCAAATTAGTTAGCACATAGTGCAACAATGATTTCAGTAGATTCCTTAGTGCCCCTTACCCATTTAGCCCATCCACCCTCCCACACCCCCTCCAGTAACCCTCAGTTTGTTCTCCATATTTATGAGTCTCTTCTGGTTTGTCCCCCTCCCTGTTTTTATATTATTTTTGTTTCTCTTCCCTTATATTCATCTGTTTTGCCTCTTAAAGTCCTCATATAAGTGAGGTCATATGATTTTTGTCTTTCTCTGACTAATTTCACTTAGCATAATACCCTCCAGTTCTATCCATGTAGTTGCACGTGTCAAGATTTCATTCTTTTTGATTGCCGAGTAATATCCATTGTATATATAATACCACATCTTCTTTATCCATTCATCCATCAGTGGACGTTTGGGCTCTTTCCATACTTTGGCTATTGTTGATAGTGCTGCCATAAACATGGGGGTGCATGTTTCCCTTCAAAACAGCACACCTGTATCCCTTGGATAAATGCCTAGTAGTGCAATTGCTGGGGCATAGGGTAGTTGTATTTTTGTTTTTTTGAGGAACCTCCATACTGTTTTCCAGAGCAGCTGCACCAGCTTGCATTCCCACCAACAATGCAAAAGAGATCCTCTTTCTCTGCATCCTCACCAACATCTGTTGTTGCCTGAGTTGTTAATGTTAGCCATTGTGACAGGTGTCAGGTGGTATCTCATTGTGGTTTTGATTTGTATTTCCCTGATGATGGGTGATGTTGAGCATTTTTTCATGTGTCGGTTGACCATCTGGATGTCTTCTTTGGAGAAGTGTCTATTCATGTTTTTTGCCCATTTCTTCACAGGATTATTTGTTTTTGGGTGTTGAGTTTGGTAAGTTCTTTATAGACTTTGGATACTAACCCTTTGATATATCATTTGCAAATATCTTCTGCGATTCTGTCAGTTGCCTTTTAGTTTTACTGATTGTTTCCTTCTCTGTGCAGAAGATTTTATTTTGATGAGGTCCCAGTAGTTCATTTTTGCCTCTGTTTCCCTTGCTTCCAGAGACATGTTGAGTAAGAAGTTGCTGCGGCCAAGATCAAAGAGGTTTTTGCCTGTTTTCTCCTCAAGGATTTTGATAGCTTCCTGTCTTACATTGAGGTCTTTCATCCATTTTGAGTTTATTGTTGTGTATGGTATAAGAAAGTGGTCCAGGTTCATTCTTCTGCATGTCGCTGTCCAGTTTTCCCAGGACCACTTGCTGAAGAGACTGTCATTATTCCATTGGATATTCTTTCCTGCTTTGTCAAAGATTAGTTGGCCATACATTTGTGGGTCCACTTCTAGGTTCTCTGTTCTGTTCCATTGATCTGAGTGTCTGTTGTTGTGCCAGTACCATACTGTCTTGATGGTTACAGTTTTGTAGTATAGCTTGGAGTCTGGGATTGTGATGCCTCCTGCTTGGTTTTCTTTTTCAAGATTGCTTTGGCTATTTGGGATCTTTTGTGGTTCCATACAAATTTTAGGATTATTTGTTCTAGCTCTGTGAAGAATGCTGGTGTTACTTTGATAGGGATTGCATTGAATATGTAGATTGCTTTGGGTAGTATCGACATTTTAACAATATTTGTGCTTCCTATCCAGGAGTATAGAATCTTTTTCCATTTTTTTTGTGTCTTCTTCAATTTCTTTCGTAAGCTTTCTATAGTTTTCAGTGTATAGGTTTTTCACTTCTTTGGGGTTAGATTTATTCCTAGGTATTTGATTTTTTTTGTGCAACTGTAAATGTGATTGAGTCCTTAATTTTTCTTTCTGTTGCTTCATTGTTGCTATATAGGAATGCAACCAAAAAAAAAAAAAAAAGGAAATCGTTTGAGAATTTGAAAAAATGAATACACTGAAGTAGACTAAAATAAGATGGTGGGAGTGAAATAGAATTTGAAAAAATATACTCTAAAATATAGAATACATTAGAAAAAATTTTAAAGAAGAATATTTTGAATAAAAATTAAAAGTAAAAATGAATTTTTTCTTTCTGTATTCAAGAAAAAGAAAAGAAACGAAAAAGAGCAAAAAGAGAAAAAAAGGGAAATCGTCTGAAAATTTGAAAAAGTGAATACACTGTAGTAGACTAAAATAAAATGATGGAAGTAAAATAGAATTTGGAAAAATTTACATAAAAGCCAAAATTTATATTTAAAAAACTAAAGAAAAGTATTTTTAATACAAATTGAAAGGAAAAATGAAGTTTTTCTCTTTCTGTATTCAAGAGAAAGAAAAGAAATGAAGAAGATAAAAAAAGAAAAATTAAAAAAACGGAAATCGTTTGAAAATTTGAAAAGGTGAATACACTGAAGTAGACTAAAATAAAATGATGGAAGTAAAATAGAATTTGAAAAAAATTACCAGAAAATAAAAAATATAGTAAAAAAATAAAAATTATTTTTAGTAAAAATTGAAAATAAAAATGAATTTTTCCTCTTTCTGTATTCAGAAAAAGAAGTGTAAAAGAGAGAAAAAAAAGAAAATTGAATTGATAGACCTTCTAACAGATTGAAGTAGGATTGAAACTACTTTGTTTTCCCCTAGAAGTCAGACTATGTAGCGCTTTATAGTCCATAAACTAAGTAGGCAGTGATACTTGTGTTCTTGAAGAGCAAGGTTGGACCAGTTGGGCGGGGTTCAGTGTAATGGCTCCGTTCTCCACTAGATGGCGCTGCTAGCCTACTGGGGTGTAGTGTTGTGGCACTTGTAGGTGAGTATGCACTGGCACAGTTGCAGTGAAAATGGCGCCACCCAGCTACCCAATCTCTAGTATCAGAACTCTGTTATCCCGGATCAGCGGCCACACACCTGTCCTGTCTTCAGCTTTTGTCCACTCCTCGCTTCTTCATTGTCTGTGACCAAGCCCCAGGCAGTACCTCTCTTCTGAGTTTTGTCTCAGATGTGGCTGTTTTCCCTGGCCCCTTACTTCTGAAGGACTGTGGCTTTGACCCGTTCTGCTCCTCTGCAGGAGGGTCTCACCGAGCAATGGCCGAATGCTGGCTGTACCCAGGTGCCTGCTGAACCCTGCTGCTGCCGGTGCTCTCAGACTGCGGCCAGGTGCCAGCCCGACCCAGAAAAAGTTCATGAGATAGTGTAGCAGCAGCTTTTCAGGGATTATGGAAAATCACAAGACACATCTGGCACCAGGCTTCACCCTTAATGACCTTGTTCCAGCACTAGCAAATGTGGCCCCCTTCCGGTGTCTGTTGGGACCAGGTGGCTTCAACATTCTCTACCAATTGTGCTTCCAGCAGTGGAACCACTTTTCCCCATGTGGCCTGAGAACCTCCCAGACCCCACTCTGTTCCTGGGGATTCACCCTTCCCACCAGAGCACTGCCAGGTATGGAGCTACTGAGTTGCAGACTTTGTGCTCCCCTTGTTTACAGTCTTAATGGAATTTAAACCCTCTCCTTTCTCCTTTCTCCTTTCTCCCTTTTTAGTTTAGTCCCTGCAGCTGTTTCCAATTTTCCAGTTTCTCTCCAGCTGCTTTTGGAGAGGGGTGCTTTTCCCATATTCCCACCCCCATCTCTGCCCTCTCTCTGCCTGCAAAAGCACCCCCCTTCCCGTGGCTTCTCGCTCCCCAAGTTCACTTGTCCTCGCTGCGTACCTGCTGAATTCTGTGGTTCAGGTTGTGGAAATTGTTGTGTTAATCCTCCAATCAGATTCCTATGTGTGTAGGATGGTTTAGTGTTGGTCTGGCTGTATTTTATGGACGCGAGACACACAAAAAACACTGAATATGTTGATTACTTATAACTGTTTTTTGGTGGAGTGTTTGGTTTTTTTGATATATATGATCATATTAGGTGCAAATGAAGACAATTTTAATTCTTCCTTTCCAATTTGGATGCATCTTATTTCATTTTCTTGTCTAATCACTCTCCCTAGGAGTTTGGTACTATGTTGAATAGCAGTAGTAAGAAAAGTTTGTCTTGTTCCTGATCTTACAGGAAAAGCTTTCAGCCTTTCATTGTTGAATATGATGTTGACTGTGGGCTTGTCTTATGTGGCCTTTATTATATTGAGACATATTCCTTCTTTGCCCATTTTGTTGTGAGATTTTATCATGAATGGTTGTTTGATTTTTTCAAATGATTTTTCTTCATCTATTGAGATAATTATGACTTATATCCATTATTCCGTTTTTATGGTGTATCACTTTGATTGATCTGTGTATGTTGAACCCAGGAAGGAATAAATCCTGTTTGATCATGGTGTATGATCTTTAAAATGTAGTGGTGAACTCAGTTTGCTAATATTTTTGAGAGTTTTTGTATCTATATTCATCAGTGGTATTGGACTGTAATTTTCTTTTTCCTATAATGTATTTATTGTCTTTGGTATCGGGGTAATGCTGGCTTCTTGAAATTATTTTGGTTGTATACCCTTCTTTTCAAATTTTGGAAGAGTTGGGGAAGGATTGGCCTTAATTCTTTTTAAAATGTGTGATAAAATTTTCCAGGTAAGCCATCTAGTGCTGGACTTTGTTTTATTAGGAGGTTTTTGATTACTGAATCAATCTCTTTACTAGTAATTGGTGTGTTCGGATTTTCTATTTTTTCATGATTCAATCTTGGTAGCATGTTTCTAGGAATTTATCCATTTCTTCTAGGTTACCAGTTGTGTTGGTATATCATTGTTCATAGTAGCTTCTTATGATTCTTCATATTCATGTGGTATCAGTTGTAATATCTCCTGTTTCATATCTGTTTTTATTTATTTCAGTCTACTCTCTTCTTTTTTTCTTAGACTAGCTAAAAATTTGTTAATTTGGTTTATCTTTTCAAAAAAAAGCCCTTAGTTTCATTGGTCATTTCTATTATTTTTTGTCTCCTCTGTTCTATGCTGTTTCCTTTATTTTTGCTAAATTTGGGCATTTTTGTTCTTTTTCTAGCTTCTTACAGTATAAGGTTAGGGTGTTCCTTCTTCTTCTTCTTCTTCTTCTTCTTCTTCTTCTTCTTCTTCTTCTTTTGAAGTAGGTATTTGCTGCTTTAAACTTTCCTCTTAGAACTGCTTTTGCTACATCCTGCAGGTTTGGTATGTTGTGGGTTTTTTATCATTTATTTCAAGATATTTTTTATTTTCCTTTTTATTTTTTCTTTTACTCATTGGGTTTTCAGGAGTTTGATGTGTGTTGTTACTTTTCACAGATTTGTGAATTTGGTAGCTTTCCTTGTGTTACTGATTTCTAGTTCATACCATTATGATCACAAAAGATACTTGGTATGATTTCAGTCTTCTTAAATTTGCTAAGACTCGTTTTATGACCTGTCACATGATTTATCCTGGAGAATATTCCATGTGGCTTTGAGAAGAATGTCTATTTTGCTACTATTGAATGGAATGTTCTATATATGTCTGTTAGGTCCATTTGGTAAAATACGTTTCAAGTCCATTGTTTCCTTACTGGTTTTCTCTCTGGATAATCTATCCTTTATTCAGAGTGAGATATTGAAGTCCTCTACTATTATTGTATTGTGTCTGCTTTCAAATATGTTAGTATTTGATTAATAAATTTAAGTACTTCCATGTTGGGTGTGCTATACTCATGTCTGTTATAGCTTCTTGATGACTAACCCCATTTTCACTGTATAATGACCTTTGTCTTTTGTTACTATTTTTGGCCTAAAGTCTATTTTGTATGATGTAAGTGTAGCTACCCTTACCCTCTTTTTGTTTCCATTTGCATGGAATATCTTTTTCCATTCCTACACTTTGGTCATATGTCTTCATTAAAGTTGAAGTGAATATCAGAATGGAGGCCTTTTGTTCAGCTGTGAAGATGGAGGATTAGGAGACCCCAAGGTCACCTTCTCCCAAGGATACAACTAGATAAGACCCAGAGCACTATAAATAACTCAGAAGATGACCAGAAGACTGGCAGAGCAAACTCCACAACTAAAAGCAGGGAAGAAACCAAATAGAAGAAGTTAAGAAGGGTGAAGATGTGGCCTCGGAGCAAAACAGACTGTGGCTATCCAATGTGGGGAAGGAGCCCATTGTATAAAGGGCAGAAAATAGACTTTCATGCTGAGGAACCCACAGAGAGAATTAATCTCCATAATATTTACTTTGAAATTGAGAGGGGTTGAAATACGTGAGTTCTTAAAACCAGTGGGAGCCTGGAATCTTAAAAAATCTGTGGGCTTAGTTTGGGAGAGCATGGAGGGCATTGAAAAACAAAAGTCCCTGGCTTTAAAGAGACAGGACAACAAACAGCTTGTGTGGATACAGCCTAGAACTAGCAGTTTGAAAAACAATGGGGGCAGATGGGAGCAAGGATGATTTGTTCATGTCAGAGCACAGCCTGGAGAGACAGACTCACAGGAAGATACCATAAGGGACCAAAGAGCTGGCAGGTACCATTTCCATTTCCTTTCCCCACCAGGATAAATAACAGCCACCTGCTGCAGCCAGCACAATACCAACACCCCTTACCTAACTTGCTTGCACTGAGCCTTGCCTCCCATGCTTTGGCATATCTGCCCTTCCCAGTCAGGTTGGCCCCAGTCCAGGCACTTCAAACCCCTCCACCAGAAGATCAGCACAAATCCTGCCAACAATGCATCTCCTGACCCAAGTGTTTTGTGGGACTTCAGTTCTGGTGACAGTGGGGGCAGGTCTTGTCAAGCAGACCACTGAACACCTCACTGCCCATGGTAGGCAAAGAGAACCTCTGCAGATAATTAGACTGAAGGAAAAAGAGGCCAAGACTCAATAGCAAAGCACATGCAAAACACCTAGGAGACATTCCCTGAAGTGCCAGGCCCTGGGGAATGGGGGACACTGCACGGCACGGCACTACATGACATCTTCTTCATAGGGCTATTATCGTTAAGAGCAAAAGAAGTAGCTGACTTTTCTGACATAGAGAAACAAACACAGAAAGTCAGACAAAATAAGACAGAGAAATATCTCCCAAATGAAAGAACCAGGCCAATCCACAGCAAGAGACCAAAGTGAAACAAATATAAACATTGTGTGGTAGAGAATTCAAAGTAATGATTATAAAGGTATCCACTGGTTTTGAGAAAAGAGTGGAGTATGTCAGTGAGACCCTTAACACAGAGATAAAAAAGAACCAATGAGAGATTAAGAACATAAGAAATGAAATTAAAAATACACTTTATGGAATAAGTAACAGGCCAAATGAAGGAGAGGGATGAATTAATGACCTGGAAGACAGAGTCATGGAAAGTAATCAAGTTGAGCAAAGGAGAGGAGAGAAAATTATGCAAATTGAGAATAGTCTTGGGGAACTCAGTGATTCCATCAAGTGTACTAACATCTGCATTATAGGAATTTCAGAAATTTAGACAGAAATTTACTTGAAGAAATAATAGTCGAAAACTCTCTTAGTCTGGAGAAGTAAACAGATATCCATATCCAGGAGGCACAGAGATCCCCAACAAAAATTCAACCCAAAGAGGTCCATACCAAGACACATAGTAATGAACACAGGAAAAAGTGACAAATAAGAAAAGAAAAATTAAAGGCATCAACAGAAAAGACATATACATACAAGGGAAACCCCATAAGGCTATCAGCAGATTTTCAAGCAGAAACTTTCCAGGCCAGAAGGAGTAGCATGATATATTCAGAGTGCTGAAGGGGAAGAATCTGCAGCCCAAAATACTCTACCCAGCAAGGTTATCATTCAAAGTAGGAGAGATAGTTTCCCAGACAAACAAAAACTAAAGGAGTTCATTACAACTAAAGGCTGGTAAACCAGCCTTGCAAGAAATATTAAAGGGAAGCCTTTGAGTGGAAAGGAAGATGGTATTTGAGAGTGAGAATTAAAAAACACAAAAGCAATAAAAATATTTATATAAAAATCAGCCAAAGGATTGACAAAATGAAATCACGTAAAATATGACACCATATGTCTAAAACATAGGAGGGAGAGGAGTGAAGAATGGGCTTAAACCTAAGCAACCATCAACTTAATATAGACTGTTATATGCAGAAGATGTTACATACACACCTAATGGTAACTATAAAACAAAAACCAATAACAGATATTCAAAGAATAAAGAGAAAGGGATCCAAGTATATTGCTAAAGAAAGCCAATAAACTATTAGAGCAAGAGAAAAAAAATAATCAGGGAAAATCTATAGAAGCAATCACAAAATAAGTAACAAAATGGCAACAAATACATACCTATCAATAATTACTTTGAATGTAAATGGACTGAATTCTCCAATTAAAAGATTTAGGGTGACAGAGTGTGTAAAAAAAAATAAGAGCCCATCTATATGCTTCCTACAAGAGACTCCTTTTTGACTAAAAGACACCTGCAGATTAAAAGTGAGAGGATGAAGAGATATTTATCATGCAAGTGGATGCCAAAAGAAAACTAGGGTAGCAATACTTATATTGGACAAAATAGACTAAAATAAAGACTGTTAACAAGAGACAAAGAAGGACAGTATATAATAATAAAGAGAACAATCCAACAAAAAGATATAACAATTGCAAATATTTATTTACCCAACATTGGAGCACGTAAACACATAAAACAGTTAATAAAAAACATTAAAGAAATAATTGATAGCAGTACAATAAAAGTAGGGAACATTAACTCCCCACTTACATGGATGGTCAGATCATCCAAACAGAACATCATCAAGGAAGCAGTTGCTTTGAATGACACAGTCAACCAGATGTATTTATTAGACATATTCAGAACATTCTATCCTAAAACAGAATACACATTGTTTTCAAGTGCATACAGGACATTTTTCAGAACAGATCACATATTAGGCTGCAACACAAGTCTCAACAAATCCAAAAAGATCAAAATAATATTATTGCATCTTTCCTGATGACAACGCTATGACACTAGAAATCAGCCGCAGGAAAAAATCTGGAAAGAACACGAATACATGGAGGTTAAATAACACGCTATTAAACAATGAATGGGTCAGCCAAGAAGTCAAAGAAAAAATAAAAAATTACATGAAAACAAATGAAAATAGAAAAACAGCCATCCAGAATTTTAGGGATGCAGCAAAAGCTATTCTAAGATGGAAGTTCACAACAATACAGGCCTCCCTCAAGAAGTAAGAAAAATCTCAAATAAACAACCTAACCTTACACCTAAATCATGAGATTGAGCCTTACTTGCATTGGCAGCTCCAGGGTCAGCGCAGAACCTCCTTGGCATTATCTCTCTGCCTATCCCCACCCCTCTGCTCACGCTCGCTTGCATTCTCTGTCTCTCTCTCCCTCTCTCAAAATAAATAAAATAAGCCTTAGAAAAAGAATATTATAAAAACCAGTTTCTATGGCAATAAATTGGACAAGCTAGAAGAAGTGGATAAATTTCTAGAAACATATAACCTACCAAAACTAAAGCAGGAAAAAAAATAGAAAATTTAAACAGACCAAACACCAGCAATGAAATTGAATTAGTAATAAAAAAAAAAAAAAAAAAATCCCCCCAAAACAAAAAGTTCAGACCCAGATGTCTTCATGGGCAAATTCTACCAAACATTCAAAAAAGAGTTAACACCCATTCTTCTCAAACTATTCCAAACAATACAAGAGGAAGGAAAACTTCCAAATTCATTCTTTGAGGCCAGAATCACTTCAATACCAAAACCTGATAATAGCACCACAAAAAGCAAAAGACATGTTAATATCTCTCATGAATATAAATGCAAAAATCCTCAACAAAATATTAGTAAACTGAATGAAATAATATATTTAAAAAATCATACTCTCGGGGCGCCTGGGTGGCGCAGTCGGTTAAGCGTCCGACTTCAGCCAGGTCACGATCTCGCGGTCCGTGAGTTCGAGCCCTGCATCAGGCTCTGGGCTGATGGCTCAGAGCCTGGAGCCTGTTTCCGATTCTGTGTCTTCCTCTCTCTCTGCTCCTCCCCCGTTCATGCTCTCTCTGTCCCAAAAATAAATAAACATTGAAAAAAAAATCATACTCTATGATCAAGTGGGAGTTATTCCTTGATGCAAGGGTGATTCAGTATTCACGAAATAATCAGTGTGATATGTCACATCAATAAGAGGAAAGATAAAAACCATATGATACTTTCAATAGATGCAGAAAAAGCATTTGACAAAGTACAACACACATTCATGCTGAAAAACCCTCTGCAAAGGAGGTCTAGAGGGAACATATCTCAACATAATAAGGACCTTATGTGAAAAACCCATAGCCAAATATCATTGGTAAAGATCTGAGAGTTTTCCCTTTAAGGTCAGGAACAAAAGACAGAGATGTTAACTCTGACCACTTTTATTCAACCTAGTACTGGAAGTCCTAGCCACAGCAATTAGACAGCAGAAAGAAATAAAAGGCATCCAAATCAGTAAGAAAGAAGTACAACTCTCACTATATGCAGATGAAATAATACTATATATAGAAAACCCTAAAGACTCCACCAAAAAACTACTAGAACTGATAAATGAATTCAGTAAAGTCACAGGATAAAAATTAATGTACAGATATCTGTTCCATGCCTATACAGTAATAATGAAGTAGCAGAAAGTGAAATTCAGAAAACAATCCCATTTACAATTTCATTAAAAACAATAAAATATCTAGGAATAAATTTAACCAAAGACATGACAGAGTACAGTACTCTGTACTCTGAAACTATAAAACACTGATGAAAGAAATTCAGCACAACACAGAGATGGAAAGATATTCCCTGCTCATGGGTTGGAAGAATATTGTTAAGATGTCTATACTACCCAAAGCAATATACAGATTTAGTGTAATCCAAATCAAACTACCAACAGAATTTTCCACATAACTAGAACAAGCAATCCTAACATTTATATGGAATCACAAAGAGACCTAGAATAGTGAAAGCGATCTTGAAAAAGAAAATTCGTACTAGAGGTATCACAATTCCAGTTCAAGTTATATTACAAAGGGTTAGTAATTAAAATGGTATGGTACTGGCATAAAAACAGGACTCATATCAATGACTAGAATGGAAAACCCAGAAATAAACTCACAATTCTATGTTTACCTAACCTTCAACTAAGGAGGAATGAATATACAATCGGAAAAAGTCTCTCCAAGAAGTGGTGTTTGGAAGTACTGTACAGCCACATACAGAAGAGTGAAACTGGAACACTTCCTTTCACCATACACAAACATGAACTCAAAATGGATTAAAGACCTAAATGTGAGACCCGAAACCATAATAATCCTTGAAGAGAGCATAGGGCAGTAATCTCTGTGATAATAGCTTTAGCAACATGCTTCTAGATTTGTCTCTTCAGTCAATTGAAATAAAAACAAAAATAACCTATTGGAACTACATCAAAAGAAAATGTTTGTGCACAGTGAAGGAAATGATCAACAAAACTAAAAGGCAACCTACAGGATGGGAGAAGATATCTACAAATGACATATCTGATAAAGGGTTAGTATCCAAAATATATAAAGGACTTAAAAACAACACCTCCCAAAAAACCCAAATAATCCAATTAAAAAATGGATAGAAGACATGAACAGACATTTCTTCAAAGAAGACATACAGGTGAAGATGCTCAGTATCACTCATCATCAGGGAACTGCCATCAAAACTACAGTGAGATATCACCTCCCACCTATCAGAATGGCTAAATTCAAAAACACAAGAAACAAGTGTTGGCAAGGATGTGGAGAAATGGGAATCCTCTTGCACTGGTGGTAGAAATGCAGATTGGTGCAGCCATTGTGGAAAACAGCATGGAGTTTCCTCAAAACAGTTAAAAAATAGAACTACCCTATGATCCAGGAATTACCTTACTGGGCATTTACCTAAAAATACAAAAATGATAATTCAAAGGGATACCTACACCCCTATGTTTATTGCAGCATTATTTATAATAGCCAAACTATGGAAGCAGCCCAAGTGTTTATCAGCAGATGAATGGATGCAGAAGGAATGGTATATATATGTATATATATACATGTATACATACGTACATATATACATGTATACATATATATACATATATACATACACACACACACACCTATATAGGAATATTATCCTGTTGCCAAAAAAAGAATGAAATCTTGCCATTTGCAACAACATGGATGGAACTGGAGAGTATAATACTAAATGAAATAAGTCAGAGTAAGGAAGATAACCTATGATCTCACTCATATGTGGAATTTAAGAAACAAAACAAATGAGCAAAGGAATAAAAAAGAGAAAGATAACCAAGAAACAGACTCTTAACTATAGAGAAGAAACTGATGGTTACTGGAGGGGAGGTGGGTGGGTGGATGAAATAGGTGATGGGGATTAAAAAGTACACTTACGATGAAAAAAATAAAATTAGATTTAAGAAATTATTAAAAAAATGACGTTTTATTAAAAATGAAGTGAGTCTCTTACAAGGAGCATATAGTTGTGTCTTGTCTTTTCTTCTTCTTCTACTTCTTCTTCTCCTCCTCCTCCTCCTCCTCCTCCTCCTCCTTCTTCTTCTTCTTCTTCTTCTTCTTCTTCTTCTTCTTTAATCCATCCAGCCATTGTGTGTTCTTTAATTAGGGCATTAAATCCAAGTACATTCAGAATAATTATTGATATGTAAGGATGTGGGAATACCGTCCTTTTTTATTTTCCTGTTTATTTTGTAGCTCTGTTGTTTCCTCCTTTCTTGCTGCCTGCCTCTCTTTGTGAATTGATGGTGTTTTCTAGTGGTGTGCTTGGATTACTTTGTTTTTATCATGTATCTACTGTAGATTTTTGCTTATATATAAAACATCTTATAGATACAATAATCTGTTTTTTTTTTTTCAACGTTTATTTATTTTTGGGACAGAGAGAGACAGAGCATGAACGGGGGAGGGGCAGAGAGAGAGGGAGACACAGAATCGGAAACAGGCTCCAGGCTCTGAGCCATCAGCCCAGAGCCCGACGCGGGGCTCGAACTCACGGACCGCGAGATCGTGACCTGGCTGAAGTCGGACGCTTAACCGACTGCGCCACCCAGGCGCCCCTACAATAATCTGTTTTAATTCTGGTAACAATTTAAATTAGAAGGCATACAAATACTCTTTTATTCCTTCCCTGTATGTTTTTAATATCACAGTTTATCTTGTTTTTAAATATTGTGTATTCATTAACAAATTTTTGTAGCTCTATTTATTTTTAATGCCTTTTTACTATAACTTTTATACTAAATTTAAGTGGTTAATATCACCATATTATGATGTAGAGTATTCTTAATTTAACACTTACTTTTATCAGTGTCTTGTGTATTTTCCTGTTTCCTATGTTTTCTTTACCAATTACTATCATTTTGTTTCATCTTGAAAAATCTATTTCACTGTTTTTTGTAGTGCACGTCTTAGTGGTGATGAATTTTCTCAGCTTCTGTTTGTCTGGGAAAGCATTTATCTCTCCTTTATTTCTGAAGGATAACTGTGCTAGGTATTCTTCATTGTTAGTTTTTCTTTCAGCTCTTTAAATATATTATTCCACATTCTCCTGGTCTGGAAGTTTCTGCTTAAAAATCCATTGATAGCTTTATGTGGGTTCCTTTGTATGTTACAAGCTTCTTTCCTCTTGTTGCCTTTAAGAATCTCTGTCTCTGATTTTTGACAGTTTTATTTTAATGTTTCTTAGAGAGACCTCTTTAAGTTGAATTTATTTGGTGACATATAAGCTTCATGAATTTAGATATCTAAATCTTTCCTCAGATTTGGGAAATTCTGAGTAGTTATTTCTTTAACAATTTTTTTTTAATTTTTTTTCAACGTTTATTTATTTTTGGGACAGAGAGAGACAGAGCATGAACGGGCGAGGGGCAGAGAGAGAGGGAGACACAGAATCGGAAACAGGCTCCAGGCTCTGAGCCATCAGCCCAGAGCCCGACGCGGGGCTCGAACTCACGGACCGCGAGATCGTGACCTGGCTGAAGTCGGACGCTTAACCGACTGCGCCACCCAGGCGCCCCTAAAATTTTTTTTAATGTTTATTTATTTTTGAGAGAGACAGAGACAGAATGTGAGTGGTTTGGGGCAGAGAGAGGGGGAGGCACAGAATCCGAAGCAGGCTCCAGGATGCAAGCTGTCAGCACAGAGCCTGAGCGGGGCTTGAACTTACAAGCTGTGAGATCATGACCTGAGCTGAAGGATGCTCAACCAACTGAGCCACCCAGGTGCCCCCGTAGTTATTTCTTTAACTACTTCCTTCCTCCCTCTATCTTCTTTTTTTTTTTTAATTTTTTATTATTATTTTTTTAACGTTTATTTATTTTTGAGACAGAGAGAGGCAGAGCATGAACAGGGGAGGGGCAGAGAGAGAGGGAGACACAGAATCTGAAATAGGCTCCAGGCTCCGAGCTGTCAGCACAGAGCCTGACGCGGGGCTCGAACTCAGGGACCGTGAGATCATGACCTGAGCCGAAGTCGGACATTTAACTGATCGAGCCACCCAGGCGCCCCCCTCTATCTTCTTTCTGGAAGTCTAAGAAATCACAAATTGTTGGTATAGCATAATTCACATAGGCTTTCTTCATTGTCTTTCATTCTTAATCCTATATTCTCCCCTACTGGATAATCTCAGTAGTGCCTAAAGTGCCTACTTTCTAAATTGCAGATTCTTTCTTTTGTTTGATCCGTTTTGATGTTGGTACTTTTCACTGCATTTTGAAATTTTCATTCATTGTATTCTTCACCTCCAGAATTCATTTGGTTCTTTTTTATGATTTCTGTTATGCTTCTCATTTGTTTCTGTATTGTTTTCCTGATTTCATTGACTGTCATTCTGTGCCTTGTGGTAGCTCATTGAGTTTCTGTGAACAGCTATTTTGAATTCTTTATCTGGTAAATTGCAGATCTCTGTGTCTTTCAGATCAGTTACTGGACAACTGTTTTGATTTTTTTGGTGGTGTCATGCTTCCTTAATTTTTTGTATTCTTTCAAGTTTTGTATTGCTGGCTTTGCATTTGAAGTAGTAGCCACTTTCTCTAATCTTTATTAAGTACTTTTGGAAGAGAAATATCCATTATATCCTGCTAGTCCTTTTATTGGGTACATTTGTTTCACTCTTCTTTCTTGCTTTTGTGGCAGAATGTCTTTAGCGTGTTTTCATTCTCTTGATCCTGTAACATGGCAGGCCAGGTGCTCACAGCCTAGCCTCCCTTTTATTTTCCCACAACTGACACTAAAGCTCAAGTTTGTGGTCTCTTCCTGGTCTTCAGATTCAGGCCAGTTTTCTGCACATGTTTACTAAGCTGTCTGCCAAAGCTCTCTCTCTGCCATCAGGAAGAATGGGCATAGAGAGGTAGCCACAGGATAGGGGTGTGTGTGGGTAAGGCCTGTACAGTTCCAGTTGAGAGGGGGGTGGGGTGGGAGTCTGCAAGCAAGGCATCCCCAGCAGTTTTGGGGCTGGCTCTTGATGGAATCCATGACACATTTAGTAGGATTCATGTCTCTTTAATGCCCTCCTGGAGTTTTATCTATAATCTCTTCTTGCCCCGAATTATGGAGCTCATGATTCAGTACTCTGGTTGTGGCAAGAGAGAAATGGGCTTCTTTGGCAGCATCCTGCACAGCTCGAGTAGTGGATGCTCACTCACATGCTGTCATTTTTCCCGCATGGGAGAAATCACAGGATAAGAAGTTCTTTCTTGGTTCTGAGCTAAGTTGCCTTGGAGGGATAGTGCAAGTAAAATCAAACTGTTTCTCGTATCCTCTCCAGTGCAGCAAAATTGTATTTTTTTTCTTCAGTGGTGTGTTGAAACTTCTCTGCTGAAAAACCTGGACTTCCACAAAGGCTCATTCATCCATGGGTGATTGTCTAAGACAGAATTTTCCAGACCATCCTGGACCATGGCTCAAATGGGTAGGAGTCGGTTCATACGCTACTTCAGAATTCACAACTGTAACCAAAGTCTACCCATACACAGGTGGGCAAGACTCTTCCTGGGTCTCTTGGCATATGGCACTGGATCACACAACTCTCACAAGGGCACTTTTGTCCATGTAGTGATACCACATTGCTCTTGTTAAGGGGGAAGTATGATGAAAGATGTCTTATTCAGACATGATGATCCACAGAGTGGGCATATTGCCATCTTGCCAGCTCCTGAGCATCATTACCAATTGTGTAAATTGTGATTACATTAAAGTTTGGGATTTACAGATTCTGTTAGTGAAAATATTTTGTCAGATCTCTGATTATTCCTGCTAACTTGTCAGATAGCTTTTCTCAATTGATAAATACCAAGTATCTAAGTTATTTCACACATTTAAAAAAGTCTCTAGGGATAGTCATATGTCCACAATATTATTCAGTTATGAACACAGAAGCTGTGTAATTTTTTAAAAATAGCATTTGGAGAAACATGGAAAGATGATAAGGTTTGTTATCTCTCCATAAAATGCCTTGCCACAATTCTCTGAAAGAGGTTAAAACAAAGCAATATTTTTATTATATTTTCCACATTTAATATTAAACCTAAAGGTATGTTTCTGAAACCATTTTTTCCAAATTAACATTTTGTAATTTATATTATCTCACTAAAAAATATATTTTAACCATGTGAAAAATTATATTCTTATCTGTCCCTAGAAATCAGACTTGGACTAGAACAGTTTGCCCTTTTTTTCTTAATTTTAGATCTTAACTTAATCATGAGCTTATATAGCAGTCTGTATATTCCATGAAACATCTGCTCAGACAAGAGCCTGAATACTGTGAGATAATGTGTGCATAAAAATATTAACTCAGGGGCACCTGGGTGGCTCAGTCAGTTAAGTGTCCGACTCTTGATTTTGGCTCAGGTCATGATCTCAGGGTTCGTGAGTTCAAGCCCCACGTAGGGCTCTGTATTGACAGTGCAGAGCTTCCTTGGGATTCATATTCTCTTTCTCTCTCTCTCTCTCTCTCCCTCCCTCCCTCCCTCCCTTCCTCCCTCAAAATAAATAAATATTTTTTAAAAAGAACATTAATTCAATTAGTTGTTTTAGGTTTTAGTACATAATGTACGACACCTGTAGTGGCACAATTCCCTTAGATTAGATCCCATTAAAAGAGATATTTGAAGCAATCCATCCTCTGGGCAACTTCGTTGCTTTTAACCAAATAACCTCAAAGCATTTTGGACACCATCAATTAGAAATAAGTGGTACTTTAAAAGAAATGATAGCTAACTACATAGAAACGCGGGTGTGTGAATGGATGAATGGATGGATATAGAGATAGCTATCACAAATTTGACTCATATTTTAGTTTTTCTGTGAAATATTTCCATTTGCATGAAAAATCCAGGGAGGATCTCTGGCTAAAGATGATTTTGATGCATTGGCTGCTCTGTTATTCTAAAAATGTTTGTATTGCACCATTTTGCAGAAGGCTGGTTTCTGTTGAACTTTTTGGTGGATAATCATTCTTATTTGTCACCACAAAGTAGTTTATATAAGTGTGATAAAAATACACAGGAAGTTTACACAGTAATTTAGCATCTTCATTAGATTTTGCTACCACCCTTCATTATATAACTCTTTTCATTTTTGGAAAGGATTATTGTATAAGATATGAGGTTGATTTTATTACCTTTTTCTATTTAAGTTCCAGTCTTCTGTTTCACTCTCCTCATGAGAAATCAGTGAACAGATTTGCTGGTGTATAAATCCCAGTGGAGATGCCCTATTTATTCAGTGTTGCCTGAATCTCATGTGCCCAAAAGGTTTTTTCTGGTTCTGTTGCTCCACTGTGATATTTTAATATTCTCAGGGTAGAGATATAGATGACTTGAGCCATATGAATGCTCAAACATACAGTAATCATAATCATTTGTCCAATCAAAGTTGCTATAATACGTCTTTCCCATTAACTGGAGAAGTCAGTCAGAAAGACATTTTCCCCCCAATTTTGTTAAGAAATATTGCAAGTGTAAATGGCCACATACAGGAATGCTTGCTCAGTTTAACTACAGACTTTCACATTTGTAATCATGATAGGATATGTGAAGTGAAATTTAAAGTAAGAGGTGTTCCCTATTTTTTTTCTGTTGAGGCACCTTGTCTTTATTACTCCCCGGGAGCAAATTATTTTCTTAATTATTCACATGGAAATTATAAAATTATTTCTAATAAATCAGTGCTTCACAAAGAATGGCTCCTGGGCCAGCAGCACCAGCCTCACCTGGAAACTTACTGGAAATGCAAATACCCTGTACCCAGCTCATTCTTCTGAGTCAGAAACTCTGTGGTTGGCGTTCAGTAATATGTTATTTAGCATTCTCCCCAGTTGAATTAGGTGCAGCTAAGGTTTGAGAACTACTGTAATAAATCATCTAACTTGCCAAAGGAAAATTAAATTGATATCTAAAGTATGTACATTTGTTATTTTTTTTAATATTTACTTATTTTGGGGAGAGCACAAGCAGGGGAGGGGCACAAAGAGGGGGACAGAAGATCTGAAGTGGGATCTGCACTGGCAGGCTGACAGTAGCACACCTGACGTGGGGCTCAAACCCACGAGCCAAGAATCATGACCGGAGCCAAAGTTGCACACTCAACCAACTGAGCCATCCAGGTGCTCCTGAAGTGTGTAAATTTCTTAAAACATACTTTCCACTTTCACAAAATACTTGTTGGACCTCACCATCAAATAACTTGATATAAGGTATGCTGTGATAAAGGCAACACATAAATGAGGCATTCAAAAATATTTATTGAATGAATGAATGAATTCTATGCAGACCCAGTTCACTTAGGCTTTATAATTGTATACTCATTTTAGAATTAAAAAACGTGATCCAATATGCAGCATATTTGGCATATTTTTATTTCCGGCAAGACTTAGTACATTGCACATTTTTTCCTAAAATAGTAATAAACAGATCTAGCTATGAATTCTAGGTACATACGTGGATACTTTAACTTTCAAAAGAGTCATAAAGTATGTCTAAAGTATATTGTATGAGAATACAATAGAATTAAATTGCAACAACTGATCAGGTACTGAATTTTGTTGTCAAAAGATGGAATCATTTACTGTAGGTCTTTAGCTATTACAGAAGAATAAAATAGTTACTTCATATATCTAATGGCATTATTCCAAAGGTCCACTATACTTAGAAGCAAGTTCTAAATTTTAACACACAAATATATTAGCGGAGTAGGCTGTCAAAATGCACTTTACATTTTTTGTTATTTTGATCAGTTTTATTGAGATAAAATTGACATACAGGCAATAAGTTGTACATATATGACATATACAACTGAAGCTTTTACGTGTATGTGCACCAGTGAAACCATCACTAAAATCAAGATGATGACCTCATAACGCCTGTTTTCCTTTCCAAAAGATTTTATTGTAGACCCTCACGCCTACCCTCGCTATTCCACCTTAGCCCAAGGCAACTGCTGTTCTTTTTCAGTTACTATATATTAATGTGCATACCCTTGAAATTGATATAAATGGAATCATACAGTATGTGGTTTTTTTTTTTTTTTAAGGGGAAGGTCTTTTTGGCTTCCTTAATCCAGAATAATTATTTTGCAAGATTTTTTTCTGTAAGATTTGAATGGTAAGATTATATGTTAGGTGTATGTTGGCATTTTAAGAAACTGTCAGATTATTTTCCAAAATGGTGGTATCATTTTACATTTTCATCAGCAGATGTTTTTCCACATCATCACCAATACTACATGTGGTCAGTCTTTTTAAGTTTAACCATTGTACTTGGTGGGTCATAGCGTCATATTGTGCTTTTCATTTGAAATTCCCTAATGCCTAATAATATAGAACATCCTTTCATATACTTATTTACCACATGTACATCTTTTTGATGACTGTCCAGATTTTTTTTGCCTGTGTTTTAAAATTGCATTGCTTTTTCATTATTGAATTTTGAATTTTATTATTTTTTTCTTTTTTTTAGTGTAGATTTATATTTGAGAGAGAGAGAGAGAGAGAGAGAGAGAGAGAGAGAGAGAGAGAACCTTAAGCAGGCTCCATGCTCAGTGCAGAGCCCAACACAGGGCTCGATTCCACGACCTTGGGATCATGATCTGAGCCAAAATCAAGAGTCACATGTTCAACCGACTGAGCCAACCAGGTGTCCCAAATTTAGAATTTTTTTAATGTATTCTGATTACAAGTCCTTTATTAAATATATGTTTTGAACATATTTTCTCCCAGTCCGGCATTTATCTTTTTATTTTCTTACTCTGAAGATCAGAATTTTAATTTTGATGGAATCCAGTTTATCAGTGTATCAACATTTCCCTTTATATGGAACTTGCTTTTGGTTTCATATTTAAGAAATCTTTTCCTAACCCAAGGTCACAAAATTTTCTCATATGTTTTCTTCTATAAGTTTTCAAGTTTTAGGTTTTACATTAAGGTGGATCCATTTTTATTTATTTTTTTATTTTTTTATTTTTATTTTAAAAAAATGTTTAATATTTATTTATTTTTGAGACAGAGAGAGACAGAGCATGAACGGGGGAGGGTCAGAGAGAGAGGGAGACACAGAATCTGAAACAGGCTCCAGGCTCTGAGCGGTCAGCCCAGAGCCCGACGCGGGGCTCGAACTCACGGACCGCGAGATCGTGACCTGAGCCGAAGATGGACGCTTAACCGACTGAGCTACCCAGGCGCCCCAAGATGGATCCATTTTTAGATAATTTCTATGTGCAATGTAAGGTTCTTAGAAAGAAATTATTCTCCTTCCTTCCTTCCTTCCTTCCTTCCGCTCCTCCCCTTACCTCCTCCTACTTCTCTACTTGCTCTCCTCCATTTTTTTTGGCATATATATATATTGAGATATATATACTCAAATGTTTCCAGTACCATTTGCCAAAACGATTGCTCTGCTAAGTTGACTTCGAACCTTTGTTGTAAAAACATTTGTACATATATGTGTAGATTTTTTCCTGAACTCTCTTTTTGGTTCTGTTGCTCTATCTTTATAATAAGACTCAAATAAGTAGTCTTACTCCTCCACTTTGTTCTTCTTTTTCAAAGTTGTTTTGGATATTCTAGTTCCTTTGAGTTTCTGTATGAATTTTAGCATGGGATTTTGATTGGAATTGCATTGAGTCTGTAAATGAATACTGATGATGTAGATTTGGGGAAAAAGGACATCTTAACAATATTGAGTTTTCTAATTCTTTTTTTTAAGTTTATTTATTTTGAGAGAGAGAGTGAGTGAGAGAGAGTGAATGAGCATGAGTGGAGGAGGGGCCGAGATAGAGGGAGAGAGAATCCCAAGCCGGCTCTGTGTCATTAGCACAGGGCTGGGCTGGACAATGGGGCTTGATCTTAGAAAACTGTGAGATCATGACCTGAGCTGAAACCGAGAGTCAGATGCTTAACCAAGTGAGTCACACACGTGCCCTGTGTTTTCTGATTATTGAACACAGTGTATCTTTTAATTTACTTAAACCCTCTTTAATTTTCCTCAGAATATTTTGTAGTTCTCCACATATTTTTCAAAGTTACACCTAAGTACTTAACATTTTTGGGTATTTTAAATGGTATTTTAAATTTCAATTTATATTATTTATTTTCACTATACAAATACAATTTCTTTTTGTATATTGACCTTTATATACTATAACCTTGCTGATCTACCTCTTAGTAGCTATTTTGTAGATTTCATGGACTATTCTGCATAATTGGTCACATCATCTGTGAATGGAGTTTTACTTCTGTTTTCAAATCTGGATGCCAATTTATTCTTTTTCTTTCCTGACCATATTGGCTAAACCTCCAGGGCAAGATTGAATAGAAGTGATGAAACTAAACATCCTTGTACAATACCTTTTACTCCACTAAGTATAATTTTAGCTGTAGGATTTTGGAAGATGCCTTTTATACAACCGATGAATTTTCCTCCTCTTCCCAGTTTGGTGATCATTTTTTGAAAGGAATGGATGTTGGATTTTCTAAAATATTTCTTCATTATCTTGAGATGATTAGAATGATTACTTAATTCCTCCTTTTTAGATTATTAATGCAATGAATGTGTTGATTAATTTTCAAATATTTAAGATAACCTTGTATTTTTGGATAAACAGCCCTTGGTAATCCTTTTTATACAATATTCATTTCTATTAGCTAAAATATTATTTAGAGTTTTTGAATTTATGTTCATGAGGCAGATTGACCTGTAGTTTCCTTATATATTTTTGTTTATGGTGGTGGGGTAATGCTAGCCTGACTGAATGGGTTTGCTCCTCTTCAGTTTTCTGGAGGAGTTTGTATATATGTGTGTCCCATACATGTTTGATAGAATTCATCAGTGAAGCCATCTTGACTTGGTTTTATTTGTAGAAAATTTTTTCATTAAAACACAAATTTTTAAAATGGATATAAACTATACAAATTATTAGTTTCTCTTTGATGAGATATGCTGTAGTGTGTTTTTCAAGAAATTTGTCCATTTCTTCTATGTTTTCAAATTTATAAGAACAATATTATTTATGACATTAAAATTTTTTTCTTTTAATATTTCTAGATTCTGTAATGATGTCACTTCTTTTATTCCTGTCATTGATATTTTGTATCTTTGTTTTTCATGACCAGTCTGTGCATATTTATCACTTTTATTCATCTTCAGCAAGAACCACTTAGTTGTTTAATTGATTTTTCTTTAATTTCCTATTTCATTTGTATCCACCCTAGTCTTTTTTTCTCTTATGCTTACTTTGGATTTCATTTGTTATTTTCTTTCCAGTTATTTAAGTTTGAACCAAGAGTGATAGATTTGAGACCTTTCTCTCTTAATATAAGAACATATTGACATTAGTTTCCCTTATAGAGTGTTTTGGTGAAACTGCAGGTGTTGACTTGTTGATTTTTGATTTTCATTTAGTTTGGAGTACTTTCTTATTTCTCTTTGGATTATACTTTGACTGCTATGCTGTACAGAAGTATGTTATTTACTTTCTAAGTATTTTGGGATAATCAAGAGGTCTTTATATTACTGATATACAGTTTAATTCCATTGTGGTTACAGAACATACTTTGAATGATTAGAATCATTTTAAATTTAATCAGACTTGAAAAGATCAGACTGGGCTCTATTTTGGTAAATATTTTATGTATACTTGGAAAGAGTGTGTATGGGCTATTGTTGGATAAAGTGTTCTGAAGACTTAGCTCAAAGTGGTTGATAGTCTTCTTGAAGCTTCTATTTCCTCACTGATTGTCTTCCTTCTTAGTATTTTTAAGCAATTTGTCTCTCAAAGTGATTTTAAAAAATAAAATCTTATATGTTTTCCTATATGCTTATTTCCATGTTCTTCATTTTTTTTTTAATGTTTTTTTATTTATTTTTGAGACAGAGAGAGACAGAGCATGAACGGGGGAGGGGCAGAGAGAGAGGGAGACACAGAATCCGAAGCAGGCTCCAGGCTCTGAGCTGTCAGCACAGAGCCCGATGCGGGGCTCGAACTCACAAACTGTAGGATCATGACCTGAGCTGAAGTCGGAGGCTTAACCGACTGAGCCACCCAGGCGCCCCTCCATGTTCTTCATTCTTTTGTAGATTTATATTTCCCTGTGGTATCATTTTTCTTTTGCCAGAAGGGCATTGTTTACATTTCTGGTGATAAAGATCTACTACTGATGAATATTTTCAGTATGTCTGAAATTCTTTTATTTCACCTATATTTTTAAGAGATATTTTACCTTGTATAGATGGACAGTTTTGTTTCTTTAAATACTTGGAAAGTCTTGTTTCACTTTCTTCTCAGTAGAATAATCTCTGATGAAAACTGTGCTGCATCCTTGTTGTTTGTTCCAATATTTTTTACTCTTTGGCTGCTTTTCAGATTTTCTCTTCATCGCTGGTTTGAGCAGTTCAGTTAAGTTGTGCCTTGGTGTAGTTTTTTTTGTTCATGTTTCTGGTGTTTGGTAAGTGATGAACTTGCATTTTGGGTTCATAGTTTTCACAGATTTGGGAAAAAGGATCTTCAAAAAAATTTTTTTTGTGTACTGTGGGTGCTTCGATTACATGAAGTTGTCCCATGGTTCACTAATACTCTTCATTTATTAAAAAAAATTTCCTGTTGTGTTTCATTTTGGATAGCTTCTATCTATATTTCTATATATATTCTAGCTATATCTTCAAGTTCACTAATTTCTTGCTCTGCAATGTTTAATCTGTCACTTATCCCATCCAGTCTGTTTTTTATCCTAGGTATTCTAGCTTTCATCTCTTGAAGTTATCTGGGTCTTCTAAGAATCTATATCTCTTTAACTTTTTAAATATATTGTCTATTGACTCTATCATCTGTATTAGTTTTGGGTCCATTTCATTTGACTGATATTTCTCCAAATAGTGGATCATACTTAATTGCTTCTTTGCACATTTGGAAATTTTTGGCTGAATGCCAAATTGTAAATTTAACATTGTTGAGTGTTGGATACTTTTGCATCGTTATAAATATTGCTATGATTATGAGTTGGTTTTGTTTTTTGTTTTTTTCTGAACTGCAATTGAGCTACTTGGAGACAGTTTGATTCTTTCAGGTCATGCTTTAATGGGATGCCAGGCAATCTTGGAGCAGTATTCAAGCTAAGGCTAATTATTCCCCACTACTAAGACACAGCCTTCCATAGTGTATGGGCACTATGTCCAGTAGATGTGAATTTTTAGTTTTTCCAAGCTGACTTATGGGAAAGAGGACTATTCCCAGCCCTGTGTGAGTGCTAGGCACTCTTCCCTTGAGTCATTTCAGGTGACTGTTTTTTCCACCTCAAATAATTTCCTCATATTTATCTGCTAATCAGTATTATGCTGAATACTTGAGGGAACACCCTGGAGATCACGGGTACTCTTAGATGGACTCCAGATGCCTTGGTCTGTCTGTACTCCTAGGCTTGCCTCTTAAATTCAGAGAATGCAATGCATCTGTCTGTGATTTCCTTCCCTATCTCACTGCCTAGAAACTCTTGTCAAACAGTAAACTGGAGTAGACTTCGGCTTCACCTCATCTGTTTTCTATTTCTAGGGAGCTTTTCTTCATTACCTGATAAGCAGTACCTACTGATAAGCACTATCTTGGAAAGTGTTCCCTTTGCCCAATTAATATATTTTTTTTCTGATTTATTTTTGGTTGTTTCAGTCAGGAGGGTAAATCTAATCCTGGCTTCTCTATTTGGCCTGGAACTTAAAAAGCCACCTGTCTTTAGCTCTGATTTTTCACCGGTCGTTCCCCTGTAATTTTCTTCAGTATGTAAGAAAACCTCTATTTGAGGCACCAGAAAAAATGTATATAATTTTTGTATTTTATTTGCATAACTGTTTTTGGTATGCTATATGCAGTGGCTCAATATTTGCCCAATGGCATATCTTAATGTATGCTAAATGGTATATCTCAAAATTACATTTCTTTCAACTGTAGGCAGTGAGGAGTTTCATTTTTACTTGCAGAAAAATAAAAAAATATTATTGCTAGTCTGTCTCTGTGCACAACCGCACTAAATTAAATGGAAAAGGTTAAAAATATTAACTAGTGCAAATGGGCAAGTATTATTTTGCACTTGGGTTACCTCTGCTTTTGTGTTTGGTTATTATTCTGTTAACATCCTTAGATTATTATTTGTTTCAATTATTAATCTAGTGATCACTGATTATTTTGGAAACATTGAATCAAAACAATTTACATTTTTTAATTATCTACTTTTAATGATATAATTTCTAAAAACAAATCTTAAATCGGAGCATATACAATATATTAGTCACTCTATTATAAATATTCAAATATTGCAATGGGTTTTTAAGACTCCCTCTATGTTCAAAGTTTGTGGGTTTCTTAATTGGTGAGGTTAAAGGATCATGTATTTTTAGGACCGATAAAATAATTACTGTAGAATATAGTGCTTTACTATTATCTTATCAACATAACTGTAAAAATAAACATAGGCAAAAAGTTTGATTTAGATATTCTAATTAAAGAATGTTGCTGAGTACCTGAAACAATGGCACAATTAGTGCATTTGCTTACATTTCAGGTCTTACAGACTCAGGGGAAAAAGCTCTATTAATATGAGTAACTTAATAGTAGAGTCATAGTGCTCGAAGAGTGTAAGATCATGTTATGCTAATATGATTGATTCTTTGAGTTTCTGAATATGTGTGGAAAAAGGATAATGCAGAAAGAAAAAAAAGAAGAAGAAGAAAAGCCATGTGGCCCTTGCATTGAATTTTGGGCCCTTAATGATGAACTTTTATACATAAAAATGAACATCCCCTCAGTCCATGTGTCAAAACTCAATTCCTGGTCTTCTATCCACCCCACAAATTTCCTTTACTTTTAATTCTTCCTTTTGCCAGACCAAAACAATTTTTTGATTACCCCTTCTCTCAGACCCCATATTCATCAGTCAAGAAGTCCATGAACTCCTCCTTTAGTATGTATCAAGAATCTCACTCGCCATTCCACTATGGCTTTCCCTTTGATTGAGCCTCTGTCATCCCTTGCAAGGACATTGCAGTAGCTTCCCAACTCATCTCCTTGCTTTTTGCTTTGTATTGCTTATATCTATTCACAATGAAGCAGTCAAAGTGATCTTTTCAAGTAGACTGTGACTTTCATCTGCTCAAAACCTGTGGAGGTCCCTGTTTCACTCCATAAAAGCCCAAGACCTTGCAGTTGCCTAGGAAGTACTATATCATCTGTTTCAACTCACTCCCTCCTTTGAGTACATTGCCTCAATGACGTGCTTGTTGACATTTTTTAATATAACCTGAGATGGACTATTGTATCTAGCTAGGTAGAATGATACCTTTTAGAACAGGATTATCTTAGGTAAAATTTGAATTATTTTGATTATTGAAGCCTAGGCTTTTATACCTTGCATATTTTAGTTTCCCTACATTATAAATAAAAAAATGAACTATCTGATCAAATACCTGAAGCTTTTAAGCTCAAGGCCACATTGCAAATGAGCTTTACTTCTCTTCTTCCTGTAAATATGATTTTAAAATTCATGCTCTTTCAGGCACTAGAGATAGATTTTTCTACCCATGAACCTATTGGAGGACTACCCTGATTGGTAAATTTCTCTCCTCATCAATTTGTTAATCTTTGTAAAAATCTACAGCTGTGACACAGTAGCGTCATCTGTTTCTTTAGTCTAAAGATGCTTATTTTGTGCCTATTATAAAACGGGCACTGAACTAGAGTCTGGGTGAGAAAAATGAACAAAAGTCCTGCCCCAAGATATTTTACATTCCTATGGGATAATGACAGTAATTAAATAGTTATAGAAATATTTAATTATGGTAGTTTTGATGGATTTTATTATAGGATCTCATCTAGAGACCTTGTCTCATTA
Organism: Herpailurus yagouaroundi; assembly: GCF_014898765.1. Taxonomy (NCBI): domain Eukaryota; kingdom Metazoa; phylum Chordata; class Mammalia; order Carnivora; family Felidae; genus Herpailurus; species Herpailurus yagouaroundi. The sequence continues at coordinate 24,663,866 of NW_024412394.1, read as the reverse complement.
TTTCTAGTCTCATCTAGAAAATCGGATATAACTTCCCCAAGGAAGTGAGATTTGAACTGAGATCTGAAATGTGCAAGGGATATGTTTGCAAAGCCTAGGAAGGTGGAAGTAGACTGATAGACTGATAGATTCAATAGTGGAGATCCTGAAACAGGAAGATCTTTGGATAGGAACTGAACAAAGGCTGGTGTGTATGGAGAGTAAAGAGCAATGAAGGGTGTGGTGCCAGAAGAGGTTAGAAATACATTGGGGCGCCTGGGTGGCGCAGTCGGTTAAGCGTCCGACTTCAGCCAGGTCACGATCTCGCGGTCCGTGAGTTCGAGCCCCGCGTCAGGCTCTGGGCGGATGGCTCAGAGCCTGGAGCCTGTTTCTGATTCTGTGTCTCCCTCTCTCTCTGCCCCTCCCCCGTTCATGCTCTGTCTCTCTCTGTCCCCAAAATAAATAAACGTTGAAAAAAAAAATACATAGAAGATGAAGATTGTGGACCTTAAATTGAACCAAGGATTGATGACTTCATTCTAATCATGCTTTTGAAAATTTTTAGTATCAGAGTAATATATTATTTATTATTTAAAAAGTTGTTTTAGTGAAATACACATGTATTGCAGATTTAAAAAGGGAGAGAATGAATGTTATAAAACTGGTTAGGAGGCCAATCCAGTGTGCCAGGCAGGAGATGGAGGTTGTTGGGTTGGGGTGGTGACAGTGGAGATGGATAAAAATGAAAGGAGGATATTTAAGGTGGAAAAGCAGCAGGATTGATATTTCTGCAAAATAGAGAGCTGTGTCAATGAAGATTGTATGTTTGGACTTTCACAACTGCATGGAGTGTGGAGTATAAGACCTTTTACTATAATTAGGGAATGTTGGGAAAGAATCATGTTCTCCTGATTGTGAATTCTGATTTAGGTATGTTGATTTCAGATACTTGCAGATGAAACTTGGTGATGGCCATTGGCAAATGGAAATTCATATATGGAGTTCTGAATAGATGCCTGTCCTAAAAATATGAATACAGAGTCATCAGCACATCGACAGTTATTAAAGTCACAGGCATCGATGAAGTAATCTACTCTTGAGTGAAAAAAGACAGTGTCCACACTGTAGCGTATTTTTTTAAGTTTATTTATTTTGAGAGAGACAGACAGAGAGAGAGTGAGCAGATCGGAAGCAGAGAGAGGGAGAGACAGAATCCCAAGCAGGCTCTGTGCTATCAGCACAGAGCCCGACACAGGGCTTGAACTCACAAACCATGAGATCGTGACCTGAGCTGAGATCAAGAGTCAGACACTTAACTGCCTGAGCCACACAGGGGCCTCTACACTGTAGTTTATTCTATTTTAAATATAAAAACTCTCTAAACTGCCCTTCTTTCAATTTAGGGGCTTATTGTAATTTATATTCCATTTTAAGAATGTGAACTTTTTCTCTCAGTTGTTTGTAAATCTGGCCTTTCAAGATAATATCCTATGTGAGGAAAAGGCAGGCCTTGGGCACATCTGTTCTGTTACTGATCAGTGTCATACTCATGACAACCCTAAGGAGAAAATCTTTTAAGAAAATCATAAACTGGTTTGTGATGTTCCCTGGCTTTTCCTAGGCTTTTAAGATATGAACAAGAATTAGTATTGGACTAAGATGTGTCAACTTGATAGAAACACCTGCTTTTCTAGAATCTTAACTAATTCTTTTCATGTGTCATGGTCTGTAGAACAATTTTGTTTGGTTTGATTTTGGTGTGGGGAAGGAGTGACAGTGGTACACATAAAATTATAAATTTCAGAGGGACAAAACAGAAGTGCGTTTTAGCTTGTCTTTTGAATTTGAGCTTTAATGACTTGACTCTAGTTTCTGATCTGAACAAGTACCCTATATCTCTTCCCCATCACCCACATTTACTATAGATAGCAGATACATATGTGTTTTCTTGTATTCATATTACATTTTTGTTATTGAGTTCATAGAAATTTAATAGGTGCCTTAATAGACAACTGTATAATTGGCCCAGTTCTCTTCTGGCAGAAAGAGTTGTGTAAACACAAATGTTCCTTTTATGTCTCCTTTTCATCCATAGTCATAGCTGTGGTACTTTGAAGAAAACCAGAGCTCTCTGACCTAGAATTTAAGACTATTAGTCATTGTGTTGAAATGCATTTAGAATCTTTGCAATAAATCCCTTTTCCATCTACTTCTATGCAGAAGTACTGGTCATCTCTTCAGATGGTAAGAACCAGGTTATTTGTTTTTCTTTCTTTAATAAGAGAACGTCTATCTTATTGTCAGCCATTAACCCTGTTTAAAAAAAATATGTATATGGATCTTACCTCAATCTGCAATCTAGACTATCTGAATTCTAGGCATTCGTCAGATGATTTAACCTCAGACTTACTGATATCTAATACCTCTCAAAAGCTTGGTTGAGGGAAGTGGCATTGACAGAGAATTTCCTGAAGTTTATCCATTCATGTAGAAACTCTAAATTTTACCCCTGGATTTGGGGAAGCCACCTGAGACTTGTGTTTTGCGTATTATTCTTTTTCTTGACTTTATCTTACTTTACCTAAGGTCGGAGCAGTCTTTCCACTTATTTTTTTATTCTGTTTTACAATATATATTGTTGAAAGTTGCTTTATGGTTTTTTGAATAGTTTGTGCCTAATTAACTGAATAAAAGGTGGAGTACCTTAATTTGTCAGTTGTTCATAACTGAATGTGAAATACAAATATTTAAACATCTACTTAGCCTTCCATTGATTTCTCAATATTAAATAACCCAGTAATATAAAACTCTCCAAATCTTGCTATCAGCCCTTTCGAAATTAACCTGTCTGGTAGTCCATAGTGGTTTTATCTAAATTAATGCCTGAATGAAAGCTAGAAGCGAGACGGTGGATATTCTTTATATTATCCTTATCTAACATTCATATGCCTTACAAATGAACTGCTAATTGATCCTAAAACTATAATTCCTTTTTTAGCAATGGAAATTAAATGGTTACCTTGCCCTTTCATTGTTCAGCACATTTTTTCACTTTTACCTATAAGGTAGAGTCAGGGAAGAGTGATTAAGATAAAGGTCATTTATAAATTCATATCTATTGCAGAGAAAGAAGGTTTTAGGAAAACATGTAATAGGAGAGGCAGAAATGCAATGAAATATTATGTTCCTTTGAATCAAGTAGGTATTTTTTTTAATTAATAAAGTTTATTTTTTTAGAGCTGTTTTAGGTTCACAGCAAAAGTGAGCAGAAGGTAACAGAGAGTTCCTGTATACCCCCATTAGGAGGGCAATTCTGATTAGCATGAAGTATCTGTTTTTCCCATGAGCAGAGACGATAAGGGGAATAAAATAACATATATTAGTTCTTAACAATCCAACTTTATAGGAAACTTTTTTAGAATCTAGTAAAGTTGCTTTGTGTAATGTTGGTGCCAACACTTTCTGATGTCAATGGGTGCTGAGAGAAAACATTTGGAGCTGATCACCTATTTGGAGATGTTTATTTCCTTAAAGTTATTACCTATTTCCAGGTTGTGTTCATCAAATCATTCTCAAGAATATGATTTTATTGGCCTCTTTGTGATTATCATAGCACAGTAAATGCCATTTGGATGCATTGTTATGCAGCAAGATATCCAGGGCCAAACTCCAAATCCACTAAGTCTGACTGTGGGGGATGTGAATAAGGGATTCTTATATTGCTAGGGACTGTAAAGGACTATTGGAAACAGAATGGCAGAGGGAAACAAAACAAAACAAAGCAAAACAGCAACAACCCTGGAGCACATAGGAGGCAGGACTTTAGGAGATGTGTAATTGGATGTGACTAGAGATCAACAATAATAGTCCTCGCTATCAAGTAGGGTAATATTATACTAGCTTTGAAGTTTGCTCCCTACAAAAGCCCAACCCTGTGCATCCACCTAGAGGCTCCTTGATTTAGTGAGGTTTCATTACCCAGAACCTGGATAGTAATTATAATTGATGATTAATATGGTATGGAGCTTTGAAAAGCACTATTCTTTTTTTTTAATCCAAGTTAGTTAGCATGTAGTGCAATAATGGTTTCAAAAGAATCCAGTGATTCATCCACTACATAGAACACCCAATGCTCATCCCAACAAGTGTCCTCCTTAATGTCCCTTGCCCACAACCTCTCCATCAATGCTGTTTTTCTCTATAATTAAGAGTCTCTTATGCTTTGTCCCTCTCCCTGTTTTTATATTATTTTTGCTTCCCTTCCCTTATGTTCATCTGTTTTCTATCTTAAATTCCACATATGAGTGAAGTCATATGATATTTGTCTTCCTCTGACTAATTTTGCTTAGCATAATACTCTTTAGTTCCATCTATATGGTTGCAAATGGCAAGGTTTCATTCTTTTTGATCGCTGAGTAATATTCCATTATATATATATATATATATATATATATATATATGTGTGTGTGTGTGTGTGTGTGTGTGTGTGTGTGTGTGTACACCACATCTTTATCCATTCATCAGTCGATGGACAGTGGGCTCCATACTTTGGCTATTATTGATAGTACTTCTATAAACATCGGGGTGCATATGCCCCTTCAAAACAGCACACCTGTATCCTTTGGATAAATACCTAGTGGTTGATAAGCACTATTCTTGATGTTTTCTATGGAATCCTTATAATAAATCATACTATTATTACCAACCTTGCCTTATCAGTAGAGAAATGGCAGTACAGGAGAGTGAAGTATATTTCCAAGGACTCCAGAAGTAAAGCAAGGATGGGACCTAGGTCATCTGGTTCTAGCATCTGTAATTTTTAACTCTGTCTCTACCTTCTGATAACCATGAGATAATATGGACACTTGGTACTTTTTGTGGTAAAAAATTTGTATCATAAGGATTATTAAGTGGGAATTCTGGCAGCTCACTTGCAACTATGAATTGCAAGCATACGGGCTATCAAGTAATTACAGAGAAACATAGTTTATTGAGAAGAAGACGAAAAATGTCAACAACCTCATTTCTATGGAGTGAGCAACTTAAGTAGATTAATTTCATAATTGTATAAGTACCAATGGAATTATAGTTTCAAATTACTATTACTTTTATTTTCCTCACGAGTAGCACCAAGGTAATTAAATAAATATTGATATTTCATGCTAAAATTATTAGAAATTGATAGTTTTTTAGGTATGTTATACAACCTAACTAAAAAAAAAAAAAAAAACCCACGTAGAGTACTATGATGAAATTATGCCATTAACAACTCTGTGTATGAACTAGGTGACCTTTAAGGCCAATTCCAGCTCAAAGGTTTTATGAATATACTCATCAGGACCTCGCCCTGAGAATATAAGTGAGTGTAACACAGAGTTACATGTACTGTTCAGTGAGATAGAGTATGGCAGTGCTATCCTTTTAGGAGGGTGCTGTGCTTCAAATAGGCGCCCAGATGGTACTGTAACTATGTTCCCCATGGCTGAGCAGCAGCTGAGTTGCAATGAAGGATGGATGGGACACGTTCTGCTGTTCCCAATTACTGTGTCACCCATAGGTTGTGGGAATGATATTATACGTGTGATAACTTTATTTCTCCTAGGAGGACCTGCCACTCTAGCCCTACACAGTGGTATTTAGAGTACTTGTTGGTCAGTATTTTTTGTGACACTTGCTAAAGTCATGTACCTAAATATACCACAAATCAGTGATGCTTCCACCTTCATTTACAGGAGTTTGGGATAAAAATGACGTCAGGAATGCCGAATTTTGAATTCCTTTCAGAATTTTTCCATTTAAATGCAGGCTAGCGTTTGTAGTGTGCATTTCATTTCAGTAACTTCTATGTCTTTTAAAATCCGACTGTTGGGTAATATACATGGTACCTCTGTTCTCGCTGGTGCATAAACAGATTCAGGGCTCGTTGGATTATCATGCATGACTGTTGCTTAGTAAATGCTAAACAGAAGCTTTTCTATAGCCATTGGGGGTTACAGGCAGATACAGCATTGCTCCATTATACAATTTATGCACCATAATGGGATTTGCTTTGCTACTGTATTATCTACCAATATACTGCACTTAACAGTGCCAAACACAAAATTGTTGACTAATACATATTATTGATAATGATTGTTAGTTTCTTTTGCTTTCTTGAGATAAATGAACAGTATCTCTGGGGCCAACCACTCTGGGGACTTAAACCTGTGAGAAGATCCTATTAAAATAATTCCTAGCTCTTTCAAGGATTAATTTCATGAGTACAGTTAAGGAGCTGTTTCTTTAAACAGTTCTTGTTGATACCCCCTCAAGTCCCAAATTATTTTAAAAAGAAACCTTCTTATTACATCATTTTATTTTTGTTTTTGTCATTGTCTTTGCTGTGCTGTCATTTCTTCATCTCTTATACCATCATCTATAACCGTAAGCATCGCCAAACATTTATTGAGGCTTTTTTTCCCCAGAAAAGTTTTTTTTGTGCTCCAAAGTCCACAATCTTTGTAGGAGACATTTTCATCTGGGTGGATACTCCAGTTAGATGAGAGCTTCTCAGTTCCTTGACTATCGCTGTTGAGTACTCTTTCTCAGAACTCCTGTCTGCAGCTTCATTATGAGTTTTGCCTAAATCTAGAACTGCTTCATCCCCCCCTTTTTTTATCTTTTACATACACTTTACACACAAACATAACCACTGCGAAGAGTGAGATAAAACATAGATTCAAAAAAGTATGCAAAACAAATACGTAGCTTAAAGAATTGTTCTAAAACTGAAACCTTGTACTTAACACATAGCTTAGGGAATAGAATTTTACTTGACTCCCTCCATGTACTCCATTCTAATCAAAACCACCTGCCTCTCACAAAAATTAGCCAGCTTTCAGATTTTTATGGTACTTTTAATTTATTTTACACTAAACACTTTCCTGCAATTCTTTGTAGTTTCACCACTCAAATGTTAATTCTTCAACCGTAAAACTTTGATCATTTGTTGTTTCTTTTCTATCCCTGATTTTTTTCTTACTATTTAATGTTTAGAAGGACTATTTTGATTTGTCGAGTTTCTCACAGCCTAATTTTGTTCTGTGATTGCTTCTGGTATAGTCTAATACGTTCCTCTGACCCCTTTATTTTTACACACTGGAAACTAGAACCAGAAACTTTATCACTTAGGTTTAATCCTTTTGACAGGACCAGACCTACTGTATGTAGTGTGGCTTGTTTTGATGACGTCGTCAGTTGTTGATACCCGGTGCCTGAATCTGGTAATACTTTGGGAAATACAAATTGGTAATTTGTAAAATCTTTTATTGCTTTTTATTTATTAGCTAGAATAACATTACAAATAAATGCTTGTACTTATCTTCAATTTGGCAGAATAAATGTATGACTCTTTCAGTTATGTAACAGCTTTCAAGATAATAAATTGACTCCCTACAATTTGCCAAAGTTGGAAAATCCACTTACTTTAAAGTATCTTTCTGAACTCAGGTTGAAATATATTTGAAAGGTTTCAATACATTATAATTTTCACCCTTTTGGAAACTCAAATTATTCCATCTTAGGCTAGTTGAAGTTTTGTTCAGTTTTAAGTTGATTTCTGAGTTCTTTTGACATCACATTAGTGTATTTTAGTATGACAGTATTTGATAATTTTTTCATTATCTGCTATGGCAACAATTCTAATGTTCCATACTCCCTTGTTGATTTTTCCACCCCCAATGTACTTTTTGTCCAATAAGCTCTTATATTTTAGTGGAAAATGTTATACAAGACCATAATCTGTGGTAGGAATTCCCATGTATTGGTCAGAGTTTCTGGGACTTTTCAGTAACCAAGCACTGAACACAAGACAGGGCACAGAATACAGAGGTATAGGCATCGAGTTCTCACTGATACCCTCAGTTAAGGACTTTGGGGTTTTTACTTAACTTTGTCTATATTACTTTTATGTAACACCCATACCACAAATGCTTGCTCTCCAGAAATATCTCTTGTGGTAGAAAGACTTTAACATGATGCCCAATGACCCCACCTTCTATTATTCATCCTCTTATAATCCCTATTTCTTGACCACAAGACTTGTTTCTGGGGTTTTTTTATGTTTATTTATTTATTCATATATATCAAGCATCATTCAAATTGACAAATGGAGTTTATAGACACAATTAGACACAATTTCCAAACTCTTTGAAACAGTAAGGATTGAGTTTTTAATGTGCATTGGGAGTTACTTTCCTTATCTTTACTTAGCACTTATTCAGATTTTCCGCAGCAAATTCTAAATCACCACGAAGTCTTCAGAAGCCCTCTAGCCACTCTTCTTAACTATTAGCAGATCGTAGTTTTCACTAATTCCCAAGGAAAATAGACTCCATCAGATACTGTCCCTTTCTGTATTTCTAACACTAACTTTATGCAAGTTCATTATTTTGTTGGATTCCTTACCATCCCTTCCTTTCAAGATCCCCTCTTGCATGCATTTTCAGTGTATAATAACATTCCATGACCATGCAACCCTACAATTAACCCTAACCCTGACTCTAACCTTACCTCTCATTTTCTGTTTGTTTCTCAACACATTGACATAAGGCCTTATACCTCTCATCATTCTAGCGAAAATACCTTCCTTAGTACCTCCCCCAGTTTCCTGAGAACTAAGTTCCGTGGACTTGGTTCCTTCACAACACTTTGTATTTAATACAAGGTTTTATTCACTTATCACATTAAGATTTTACTACGATGGATTCAGTACTTTGTGTATTAAATAAAAAGGAACTGGGATTTTCTGTAGCATGTTTTTCCATTAATTTTTCCCTTTTTTTTTTTTTGAAACTTTCTTTGCTTCCTTAGCAGTAATCTTCCCTATTCTTTTAGAATTCCCTTTCATGCTCTCTTCCACTTTTATCCCCCACTCCTCTACTTTGCTGATCCTCAGCTGTCTTTCTTTACTCTACGGTCTTCCTGGCTTATCCATTGAATTTTACTTTTCTTTTTTTTTTTCTTTTTCCACCTACATTCTTCATTGCCTTAATTCAGAACATCTTATCTGGCTAACACAGTGTTACCTGGCAAGCCTCATGACATTTTGTATCTCCAATAAATAATATGATTATTTCTTAAGCACCTTAAGATTTGTAATTTATCAAACATAATAGGTAGTTAATATGAGAATGAGTAGGTACTGAAGAGTACTTCTTCAGAATTCTGAAGTATAGAGTAATATCTAAATTTTAATTTGTAGAAACTTAAAAATATGCAGATAATTTTATGAGGTCATTTGATTGTTAGATGTTTGAGCTTCACTTGTATGTGCTTAAAATGTTTCGTTGTAATGATTTTTATAGGCACTAGTGTTAATTTACATGTGGTATAAGAATTCGGAATTCACTGAATCATGTATCCTCCTTGAAGGAAAAGGAAAATAGTTGTAATTTAATTTGTCATGAAAATCATGTGTCTGTAATGAGTGAAATAAGTTTAATGAACTATTTAATGGAAGAGCTTTTCACAGCTGAAGCATATTTAGAGAAATGTGAGAAACCATGATTATAAATCCACACAATACTTCATTAAGACTATTTACAGAAAACACATTTTTCATCTTTAATGACGCAACATGAATAATTTCATGTATTTTTTCTTTAATCTTTGTTACTAGTTCAGAATAATTGTATTGTTTCCAGAGAAACCTTTAACTGAATATTACTTCTTCTGCTTCTTGTCATTTTAATCATGCCTAGGAGACATATACATAAACATCTTTCATATTTTCAGAAGTGGATCTGAGTATATACCTGTATGTTCTCCTGGGCTTTCTATTGTTCCTCTGGAAAAGTGCTGATTTCCACAAAGTTCTCATTCCTGGGTACACATGGCAAAGTGCCATGACCTTTTTCTCTTTACTGACTGCCTCCTAGGAGCTCTGCTTTTTCCACCCAGAAATGGGGAAAATGTCTGCACCAGCTGGAGCTATATCACCAGAGCTCTCCAGCATCATTGGATAGTGGTGAATCTCCAAATATCTCTTTGGCTTTTGTAATGGTCTCTTGTTCTTCAGAAGCTAAAAGTCAATCCATGAAGGTGAGCAGAGGCAGACATTGAATCATCTCCTTTATTTTCCTCCTCTTTTTTCACAAATCATACCCCCCTCTTCCTTTAGCCAGGCATTACGCAAAGAGGTACCAGAGGTAGATAAGAAGCCTTTGCAATCCCCATTTTCTTATCTCTCTTTAGATTTGCGTCTTATAGGACTATGTGACCGCACAGAAATCTGTACTTATTGAAGGAGTCCAAGGAGAGAATAACAAAATATTTGGCTTATAAACTTCTCTAACATATGAAAATTAGGAATGTATTCTATTCACCATGGAATTTGATCCATGGTTACATTTAGTTATTTCTGTATCTTTCTTGGTGATATCCATTTTTACCTTCTTAATTGCTTCCAAAAAAGATAATATTAAATTTGGCAAACAACTGATGTGATTAGGTACTTTGGTGTAGCCTATTGTAAGCCTCTTAAATACAAACATCTATATAATAGTTTAACACTGAATCTACATTTTTAAGGATTCTTTTGATTACAAGTGACAGAAATTCAATTTGTGCTAGCTTCATCCTAGGGAGATTTAAAAGGAGATTGTTTTGAGATGTGTAGCACAGAATTAAATAATAGATTTTGCCACATTGATTATTGATTTAGAGGGAGGACTCCCTCATATGCTTGAGGGAAGGATTGAGCATTCACATTTGGGGACCTGAAGGGATCAAGCTGGGCCTCAGAAACAACTAGTAGGCAAGACTCAGACAGCGTGAGAGCTCACTATTGATCTCCTGTCTGTATTTCTCTTAAGTTTTAACTTCATTCTCTCCCATTAACATCTACTTTCTGCACATGACCGGAGAAGAAGCTACTGTTAACTCTTAGTTTCATATTTAGAGTTCATTGCAGAGGATATGCTCTCTTGTCCAGCTTTTTTTGGTGTGTTTGTTTGTTTGTTTTTGTTTTTTGTTTTTCTATCCCAAGAAAGGGCAATGACTTGCATGGATTAAGTCATGTGTCTACCGCTGTGTGAGTTAAATGTGTGGAAGTAGATGTGGTAATGAAAGAATATGAAATAGTTACCCCCAAAAGGAAAAGGCCAACACAGAATAAATTCACTTGCTATTCTTAATTTTAATCCTTTAAATTCCCTTTTTCTCAACTCAGACCAGAACAGACACACCTTTTATTAATAAATGTGCAAAATCTCCATAGTAATATTCCTGTAATATGCAGTATTGTTTCTTATCTTCTTCAATAAACTAAGGATTGTTTTTGGCCCTTTTCCTTGTATGAAGACTGCTTTTTCATAATCTTTAATAATTTTTTTAGTAACTTTTTTCAAAGAGGAAGTGCGATTGGGCCATAATCCAGCTCCAGTTCTGGAATACCATTATCCCCTCTTATGAGAGGAGTCCAACTTTGACCCAGCCACCTCTTAAAGTAGCTGTTTGACTGGCAAATTATCAATTCCCACTGGCTGTAAAATTATTTTTTTCATTCTAAATTATCAGATGAATACCCTTTGGTGTTTTGTGATTTCTTGCAATTTTTAAATTTAATTTCTTCAATTATTGCCAACAATAGCAATAGCATTTCTGTTTATCACTGATATTTTGCTTATACAAGATACTTAAATCTGATTCTACCTAGAGATAAGGGGGAAACAAGTAACTTTAAATGTAACTTTAAATGTATAAAGGTACTTTATGTATGTATAAATGTACTTTAAAAGTAACTTTAAACGTATAAAATTGTTTTTCATGACCGTCTTTCCATCATCCAAGGAAACAGAGCGCACTCAAAGGTAATGATTGACAGACTTTTACTGAAGAGGATATCTATGTAGTATGGTCAGTGTTAAGAGTAGCTGACAAGGAATGATGAGATGTCCAGGGATAGTAACAGTGAAGAGCCTTACTACTCTTAAGCCTAAAAAGCCAAGGGAAGATAAAGAGACTTTAAATTATAGAAGAGGACTAACAGAAAAGAACTGTGTCCTATAATAGAGGAACATAGTCAGTGGCAAACAAATGTGCATCAAGGAAGGAGCCAGAAAAATAGTGCTCTGATTTCTCTGTCTTATTCTCCAGTTATTTGAATTGTCTCTCATTGGCCAAATCCAACCAGAAGCCAAAGGGAGAGAGCATGGAGACATCAGCTTCCACAGACTAACACAGAGAAGCTCGGGGGCACAGACTAGGTTGGAGAAAAATAGGAGATCTGAACGGACAAATGGAGACTATCCAGAACAATAGTTAATGCACAACAGCTCAGTCCAGTTTGTTGTCATAAAAAAGAACCACAGACATCAGGGCACTGCTCAAGTTCTATCACATACTTGATTGAGGGAAAAGTATCTTTAATGCTACATTTTGGCTCACTTAAACATCTGGAAAATCTATAGGTTATCTCTAAGTTATCCCACACAGTTAGAGAGACTATATTTTCTTAAATCCTTGTGCCTAATATAATAACAGTGCTTGAAATATTTTCTGATGTTATTCCATGAAAGCTTGGGTATGCCATTTAGCAAATCCACATGAGCACTCTGTCTGTAAGATAGTACCCCTTGTAGGTTTGGATTAAGAATTAAATAAGATAAAGGGACTCCTGGTTGACTCAGTTGGTTAAGCGTCAGACTTTGCCTCAGGTCATTATCTCATGGTTCATGGGTTCAAGCCTCGCATTGGGCTCTGTGCTGACACCTCAGAGCCTGGAGCCTGCTCCTGATTCTGTGTCTCCTTCTCTCTCTGCTCTTCCCCTGCTCATGCGCTCTCTCTCTCTCTCTCTCTCTCTCTCTCTCTCTCTCTCTCTCAAATAAAGAAACATTAAAAAAAATTAAATAAGGGGCGCCTGGGTGGCACAGTTGGTTAAGCGTCTGACTTCAGCCAGGTCACGATCTCGCGGTCCGTGAGTTCGAGCCCCGCGTCAGGCTCTGGGCTGATGGCTCGGAGCCTGGAGCCTGTTTCCGAATCTGTGTCTCCCTCTCTCTCTGCCCCTCCCCTGTTCATGCTCTGTCTCTCTCTGTCCCAAAAATAAATTTAAAAAAAAAGTTGAAAAAAAAAATTAAAAAAAAATTAAGATATTGAATATAAAACATTTAGCATGGTTATTAGCACATCACAAACATTCAGTAAGTATTGATCAACGTGTTTTTGGCTCACCGTGAAGAATGCTACAATAAACTGCATTATAAAAAATGTCTCTGAATGTATTTCTACATGTAGTTGAGAATCTCTCTATGTGTAGTGCCATAAAAATTAATTTCACATGTTTCAGTATATTTTATAGGTACATGTACATCTGTATTTATCTATAAATATACCCTTTTTCACATTAGGAATGTTATGAATTTTATAACTCATCTTTTTAATAGGCCTTTGGCCGCAAGAAAGCTCATGGTCAGAAGTGCTATCTTAGAAAATTGAATCGGTTATCAAAAATCTCCCAACAAATAAGAGTCCAGGACCAGATGGCTTCCCAAGGGAGTTCTACCAGATGTTTAAAGCAGAGATAATACCTATCCTTCTCAAGCTATTCCAAGAAATAGAAAGGGAAGGAAAACTTCCAGACTCATTCTATGAAGCCAGTATTACTTTGATTCCTAAACCAGACAGAGACCCAGTAAAAAAAGAGAACTACAGGCCAATATCCCTGATGAATATGGATGCAAAAATTCTCAATAAGATACTAGCAAATCGAATTCAACGGCATATAAAAAGAATTATTCACCATAATCAAGTGGGATTCATTCCTGGGATGCAGGGCTGGTTCAACATTCACAAATCAATCAACGTGATACATCACATTAACAAAAAAAAAGAGAAAAACCATATGATCCTGTCAATCGATGCAGAAAAGGCCTTTGACAAAATCCAGCACCCTTTCTTAATAAAAACCCTTGAGAAAGTCGGGATAGAAGGAACATACTTAAAGATCATAAAAGCCATTTATGAAAAGCCCACAGCTAACATCATCCTCAACGGGGAAAAACTGAGAGCTTTTTCCCTGAGATCAGGAACACGACAGGGATGCCCACTCTCACCGCTGTTGTTTAACATAGTGCTGGAAGTCTAGCATCAGCAATCAGACAACAAAAGGAAATCAAAGGCATCCAAATTGGCAAAGATGAAGTCAAGCTTTCGCTTTTTGCAGATGACATGATATTATACGTGGAAAATCTGATAGACTCCACCAAAAGTCTGCTAGAACTGATACATGAATTCAGCAAAGTTGCAGGATACAAAATCAATGTACAGAAATCAGTTGCATTCTTATACACTAACAATGAAGCAACAGAAAGACAAATAAAGAAACTGATCCCATTCACAATTGGACCAAGAAGCATCAAATACCTAGGAATAAATCTAACCAAAGATGTAAAAGATCTGTATGCTGAAAACTATAGAAAGCTTATGAAGGTAATTGAAGAAGATTTAAAGAAATGGAAAGACGTTCCCTGCTCATGGATTGGAAGAATAGATATTGTCAAAATGTCAATACTACCCAAAGCTATCTACACATTCAATGCAATCCCAATCAAAATTGCACCAGCATTCTTCTCGAAACTAGAACAAGCAATCCTAAAATTCATATGGAACCACAAAAGGCCCCGAATAGCCAAAGTAATTTTGAAGAAGAAGACCAAAGCAGGAGGCATCACAATCCCAGACTTTAGCCTCTACTACAAAGCTGTCATCATCAAGACAGCATGGTATTGGCACAAAAACAGACACATAGACCAGTGGAATAGAATAGAAACCCCAGAACTAGACCCACAAACGTATGACCAACTCATCTTTGACAAAGCAGGAAAGAACATCCAATGGAAAAAAGACAGTCTCTTTAACAAATGGTGCTGGGAGAACTGGACAGCAACATGCAGAAGGTTGAAACTAGACCACTTTCTCACACCATTCACAAAAATAAACTCAAAATGGATCAATGACCTGAATTTGAGACAGGAAACCATCCAAACCTTAGAGGAGAAAGCAGGAAAAGACCTCTCTGACCTCAGCCGTAGCAATCTCTTACTCGACACATCCCCAAAGGCAAGGGAATTAAAAGCAAAAGTGAATTACTGGGACCTTATGAAGATAAAAAGCTTCTGCACAGCAAAGGAAACAACCAACAAAACTAAAAGGCAACCAACGGAATGGGAAAAGATATTTGCAAATGACATATCGGACAAAGGGCTAGTATCCAAAATCTATAAAGAGCTCACCAAACTCCACACCCGAAAAGCAAATAACCCAGTGAAGAAATGGGCAGAAAACATGAATAGACACTTCTCTAAAGAAGACATCCGGATGGCCAACAGGCACATGAAAAGATGTTCAGCGTCGCTCCTTATCAGGGAAATACAAATCAAAACCACACTCAGGTATCACCTGACGCCAGTCAGAGTGGCCAAAATGAACAAATCAGGAGACTATAGATGCTGGAGAGGATGTGGAGAAACGGGAACCCTCTTGCACTGTTGGTGGGAATGCAAATTGGTGCAGCCGCTCTGGAAAGCAGTGTGGAGGTTCCTCAGAAAATTAAAAATAGACCTACCCTATGACCCAGCAATAGCACTGCTAGGAATTTACCCAAGGGATACAGGAGTACTGATGCATAGGGGCACTTGTACCCCAATGTTCATAGCAGCACTCTCAACAATAGCCAAATTATGGAAAGAGCCGAAATGTCCATCAACTGATGAATGGTTAAAGAAATTGTGGTTTATATACACAATGGAATACTACGTGGCAATGAGAAAAAATGAAATATGGCCTTTTGTAGCAACGTGGATGGAACTGGAGAGTGTGATGCTGAGTGAAATAAGCCATACAGAGAAAGACAGATACCATATGGTGTCACTCTTATGTGGATCCTGAGAAACTTAACAGGAACCCATGGGGGAGGGGAAGGAAAAAAAAAAAAAAAAGAGGTTAGAGTGGGAGAGAGCCAAAGCATAAGAGACTGTTAAAAACTGAGAACAAACTGAGGGTTGATGGGGGATGGGAGGGAGGAGAGGGTGGGTGATGGGTATTGAGGAGGGCACCTTTTGGGATGAGCACTGGGTGTTGTATGGAAACCAATTTGACAATAAATTTCATATAAAAAAAAAAGAAGTGCTATCTTAGAAATCTTATAGTGTCTCCATGCTTGCACATCTGTAGGCACTAATTTTTAAACTGTTTTGGAGTGTTTGGTACAGCATTTTATTGTGTGATTTTATTTGTAAAAGTTCTTTTTGTAAAATTAAAGGAGCTTTAAAACTATAAATGAATACATCTTCTGAGAGTAAGGTTTTAGTTATGTGCAAACTTGGGAAGATGTCTGTCTTATCTCCATTCATCTTAGGGTAAACATTAGGAGTACAATTAATATTTATCAAATTGAAAAGATCCTCAAATAAAGTACCTATTTTTCTAAATTTATGCATGCAGCAGCAGATTTTTCTTAGAATTTTCTGCAATGGCAAATATAAAAGACAGTTAAAAATTTGTAAATTCTTGTATGTGCTGCTACATGATTCCTGACTTGTATTGTGGTGATTATTAACTTAAATAAAGCCATCCTTTTTTAATGGTCATATTTTACAAGTATGGTTAATATGTTAATCTCTAAAGAATAGTATATCAAGTTCATAGAAAAATCACTTTTTATTTACAATAGGAGATTAAAAACATAGCATACTAAATAAAAACATAGTGAAGTGTGCATCATTTCACTGAGAAACCTAAGACCTACTTTATTCATAGTGGACAGACAGTTATGGATCATGGTGAATTATTTTGTGTGCTTAGTTCATGATTTAAAGCAATTGTTTTGAGATGTGTAGCACAGAATTAAATGATAGATTTTGCCACATTGATTATCATCCTTTTGCAAGTTAGTTGGCAATGAAGTTTGCCTATGGAGAAGTAAGATATTAATTATAAAGATTTTGAGAAGAAATCATTTAAAAATATAGCTGACTTCTTCTCTATGAGCGAGTCTCCCAACAATGACATACAAAAATGTTCCCTTTTAGTAGCAAATGCAAAAAATATTGATTTTCTCTAAAGTATGTCATTTGCCATTTTGC
The DNA here is from genome assembly GCF_014898765.1 of Herpailurus yagouaroundi. Lineage (NCBI taxonomy): Eukaryota > Metazoa > Chordata > Mammalia > Carnivora > Felidae > Herpailurus > Herpailurus yagouaroundi. The sequence goes on along the minus strand of NW_024412394.1, from coordinate 24,646,767 downwards.
ATCAAAGCACTTTAAAACCTTTTAACACCACGGAAGTAGAAACTGAAGTACATTAAGTATGCTTTCTGTGGTGTAATTTTCTTCAGAATATTAGATCTTAGGTGTAGAATAATTATTACATTTCATACACACTTTCATGAATTTAGTATATTTTTCTTTCAATTCCTGTCATGACTCTATGATATAAATAATCACAAAGAAAGTGTCCTTTTTTCACTTCCTCTTATAAAGAGTAAATTATAAATTAAGATTTTCTGCCTTTAAAAGTCAAATAATCAGAAACTTCATCTTTATTTTGGGGAACATTTTTAAAAATTCTGCAGGTACGTAGAGTGAAGTCATATTTGAAGATTTTTTTTTCAACGTTTATTTATTTTTGGGACAGAGAGAGACAGAGCATGAACAGGGGAGGGGCAAGAGAGAGGGAGACACAGAATCAGAAACAGGCTCCAGGCTCTGAGCCATCAGCCCAGAGCCCGTGAAGATTTTTAAATATGTTTTAAATAAATATGTTTTAAATCTCTGATAAATCTGTGAAAATCTGATAAATATGTTAAGAACCTCAATAAAAGAAATCACACACACCTCCAAATAAGAATATTTTATATTATAGTTCATTACTTGTATATTATTTTATGATATTGGTCGTAGAGTTCTAAAGCACAGTCAGAAATTTCTAAATTTCTCTGCTACTTGGAATTCACATTTAGGCTGTATTATGTTCATAAAATATGTCAAGATGTTACGTGATTATACTGAATTACAAAACTGCTGAAGACTACTTTAGGTGATTTTGCAAAAAGTTGTCATGCAACACCTTATAAATTCTTAGCAGTATTTATTAAGTCACTTTGCTAAAGACAACCAAAAATGGCATTGTAGCTACATTACACAAGCACTTTCAAATGTGTAGTAAGATGCATTTTTCCTTATGTTTCACTTAAAAAGATAAATGTTGTATTTCCTAATTTTTTTTAATCAAGGAGACATTATGCCTATTTTGTTGTGCATTTCTAATGTATTCCGTTTGTACACCAATCTCGTATTTCCCTATAACATTTCTCTTATTAGATCATCACTTATTAATTCATCAATATATTCTTTCCATCCATTAATTAATAGAGCACTTACTATGTGGTGAGATGCAATATGTCAAGGTGGTTAGTTAGGGCAGTGAGTCAAACCAAAGGTAACATTTATGTTTTTATTTACTTACTGTGACAATGCAATCAAGGTGCCCAAAATGGTGCCAGGCATTTTTCTCCACAGAATGACACTGGGTGAAGGCTAAATGGATGTAGCATAGATGGGGGGAGTTGTCTCTCTACCAAGGAGTCCCAACAAAAGACTCCTGACATTTTGAGGGCATGGAGGCGGGGAAAGGCTAGGAGTGGAAATTACTAAATCAGAACTGGGAAAATTGCCTCATTCAAGACCCCAGATAAGGAGTTATTCATAGAGGTACCTAGGACTAGGAATTCAAGTGTGTATAGAAGCATGACTGGCCTGGTGGGCCTGAGTCCTTGACTGCAGCTCCTTCCAGTAAAATGCCATTCAGTAGCTGTGCACTAACTCTGATATTGAAATAGCGGCTTCTCCATAGGAAGCCTGTCTTGCAAAGTTTTGTCATGGTTAGGTTCTGAAAAGAGAGGGACTGAAAGAGAGATTTGATTAATTACTGTCAGGCTGCTGACATGGTGTTGCATGGATATTGGACCACATACATAGTCTTTTGGGTCTGGATACTGAAAGCAGGACCTCTATTGCCTACAAAAAGGTAATAGATTACCTTAATCAAACCTATCTTTACATGCTCGTAGTACTGATCTGGAATTGTGCTCACTACAGAAAGCCTGGGACCAGGAAGAGTTACCACTAGGAAAATGGGATCAGAAAAATTATGCCAATCAGGCAAGAAAGATTTTTATCCTTATAGGAGTTATGGTAGAGGAAAAATCACCTACATGAAATTGAAACCCCAATCCTGTGCCAAAAAAGTTGGGATCTAGATATATATTCCCATATGGTATATGCATCTTAAGCCATTAAAATCAGCATAAAATGTAAAGATGTATAAATATTTATATATTACAGCATAAAAATGTTCATATTTATAAAATCCAAGTCTGATTCTCACTTTTCTCTCAATCTCTCTCTCCTCTCCATTTTCTCCTTTACACACACACAGACACACACACATAAGCTCATTTTAAATAATTAAATAAAATATGTAATCGAAACAGCAATTTAAAATAAGTATGGAAGAGTGATTCTAAAAATCAAATTCATGTTGAATTTTATGTTAAACAGCAAAATTGATATAGCTGAACATAAACAATTACCTAGGTTATCTGAGAAAATCTTCTAGAGTGTAGCTAGAAATGAAATTATGACAAAGTATTTAGAATCCTGGAGGACATAATGACAATACTTAACTTTATTTCTAATTGCAGCTTTAAAAGAAGGAAAAGATTATGTGTGTGTATATATATATATCTTTATTTCTGTATATAGAAGTGTGTATATATGTGTGTGTATTTAAGTTTATTTATTTATTTTGAGAGAGAGAGAAGGAGAGAGAGAAACCCAAGCAGGCTCTGCACTGACAGTGAGGCTCGAACTCACAAACTTTGAGATCATGACCTGAGCCGAAATTAAGAGTTCAAGAGTCGGACACTTAATTGACTGTGCTACCCAGGAGCCCTAGCTTTATTTCTAAAGCTGCTATTAGAACTAAAGCTAAGTATTATCATTATGTGTGTGTGTGTGTGTGTGTGTGTGTGTGTGTGTGTGTGTGTATCATTGGATCTCCCCATCTAGTCAATAAACACATCCATCACCTCATGTATTTTATCTTTTTTTTGTGTGTGAGAACATTTAAGTTCTACTTTCTCAGCAAATTTCAATTACACAATTCATTGTTATCATCTACAGTCACTGTATTTTACATGAGATCATCAGACTTTGCCATCTTATAGCTAGAAGGTTGTACATATTTACAAACCTCAAAATAGCATATTTGACCACATAATGACCAAAAATATGTGATACAACTACAGCCAGACATACTTAGCTATGAATATATATATTGAAAAACAAAGCAACTGAAAATTATTTAGTTTTATATTCATCTCAAGAAGATAGAAAAATAAAGTTAATATAAATAAAGTAGGAGATAAAAAATAAGTTTAGGACCAGAAAGGAACATAATAAAATGAAAGAAACAATCAAGAGAGCCAATAATCCCTAAAGGAAAATTTCTTGAGAAAAATTGTCAAAAAAAAAAAAACCCACCTCTGGTGGGGGACGCCTGGGTGGTTCAGCCCGTTAAGCATTGGGCCCTTGATTTCAGCTCAGATCATGATCTCAGTTGTGGGATGAAGCCCTGTGTAGGGTTCTGCACTGTGAGTGGAGCCTGCTTGGTATATTCTCTCTCTGTCTCCCTCCGCCCAGACATGCTCATGCGCGCTCTCTCTCTCTCTCTCTCTCTCTCTCTCTCTCTCTTTCTCAAAACAAACAAACAAACAAAAAAGACTTTAGTGATACAGATCAAGAAATATTAGAAATATTAGGGACCAATAATTGATACTAGGAATGAAAATGATACATACGTATACATAGAGTATTGTCAAGAAATGTGAGGGGTCTGGGTTTTGCCACATTTCCAAACTAACGTGTTAGCTTGCCACAATTTCATCGAGGCTGGCAGAAAATACGACTCTTGAGTCAGAGACACACACAAGCAGCATACACATTGGTCCATTTATATCAGTTCCCCTGTCCCCCAGTCTTCAGAGGTGACACAAATTAGACCTTATTGAATGCCTGCAGAAGCAGTGGGTTGCATTATAAGAGGGTAACTGAACTGAAACATTCCAAAATGTGAGGATAAGGGGGAGAGGGTATGATACTTTAAAACTGTTTACAGTAATCATATGGGTAGGGTTCTATTAAAATTGTTATTCTCAGAGTATTGAATGTGTAATTTGGGATAAAGCAAATGAGTGTACATGGGATGGAGTAGTTTTCTATTGCTGTGTTACAAATGGCCACAAACATAGTAGCTTAAAAAAACACAGTTATTATATCACAGTTTCTATGAATCATAAGTCCATGCATTGCTTAAATGAAAACTAGCTTTTTATTGAATTAGCATTTGGACATGGTTTGTGTTTAAGCCCTTTGTGCCAGTGAAGATTCAGCCTTATGCTGGTGGGTCTGTGTGTGGTTTGGGTGATGCTTTCAGGTCTGCTCTGTGTCTGCTCTGATTGCTTTTAACAGGGTGCATGCAGCCTAGCCATGTTCATAGCCTTTTTGGCCCTCGAAGTTGATTCTAATCGACAATCATAAAGTGGAGGCTACCAGCTCCTATACCTGATTTGGGACAGTAGTGCTGAAGTTCTACAGAAGGAAGCAGGCCTTAAGTACAAAGCAATCTGCCCCTCTCCTGTGAGGACAGATATTATTTGGGACAGAGTGGAGAAGTACATGGCTAAGAGTGTTGATGAATAGTGGAGACCTTGGTGGAGAGCAATTAAGAGGAAACTCAGAGGGGCGCCTGGGTGGCTCAGTCGGTTAAGTGTCCAACTTCCGCTCAGGTCATGATCTTATGGTCCGTGAGTTCGAGCCCCGCGTAGGGCTCTGTGCTGATAGCTCAGAGCCTGGAGCCTGTTTCAGATTCTGTGTCTCCCTCTCTCTCTGCCCCTCCCCTGTTCATGCTCTGTCTCTCTCTGTCTCAAAAATAAATAAACGTTAAATTTTTTTTAAAGAGAAAAGTTAGAGCTGTATGATAATAACAAAAAGGCACAGCAACCAGAAGTTTGAGAAAAACAGGGAAAGACACAGCCAAGAAGACCCCTTTTGCTATCACAATAAATGCCTATATTAAAAAGGAAGAAAGCTCAAAATCAATAAAATAACCTTCCACCTTAACCTAGAAAAACAAAACAAAACAAAAAACCTAAAACCAGAACAAGCAAAAGGCAGGAAATCATAAAGATTAGAGCAAAAATAAAGGAAATGGAGAATAAAAGAAAAAACAATAGAGAAAATCACCAAAATCAAAAATTGTTTCTTTACAAAGATTGGCAAAATTGATATTTAGCTAGACTGACTAAGAAAAAAAAAAAAAGAGAAGCAGTCAAAGCTATTAAACTTAGGAAAGGAAGTGAGGACATCACTACCAACTGTAAAATAGTAAAAAAGATCATGAAGGAATATTATAAACAACTGTATGCTAACAAGTTAAATAGTGAAACGGATAAATTGATGGATGCAAATTATCAAGGACTGAAGGAGAAATAGAAAATCTGAATAAAACTTTGACAAATACGGATTAAAAATAGTAATTAAAAACTTTTCACAAAGCATATCCTAGGTTCAGATTCTTCACTGGTAAATTCTACTAAGCATTCAAAAAATTAATTTCAATTTTCCTAAGCTCTCCTAAAGATTAGAAAAGGAGGGAATACTTCCCAACCATTTTATAAAGCCATTATTCTATTTTAGACAAAGGTAGCAAAAGAGGAAGCTACAGGTCAATATTTGGTATGAATGTAGGTGCAGAAAATCCTCAGTGAAACACTGCACACCAAATCCAGCAATATATGGAAAGGATTGTATGCTCTGAAAAAGTGGGACTAATCCCAAGAATGCAAGTTGGTTTAATACCTATAGATCAATTAATGTAATACATTATTGTAATTAATAAAGTGTAAAACCATATGATCATCTCAACAGATGCAGAAAAACATTTGACAGAATCCAACCCTCTCTCACTACCCACCAAGCTAGGATTATAAAGGAATGTCCTCAACATGAAAGAGCGTAGCTATGGAAAACTATGAAAATGCACAGTTAACATGATAATACAATGGAATATTTCAACAATAAAAAGAAATAACCAACGATAAAAAGAAAGAACCAAAAAGTGAACTTTTTTAACTGAAAAAAGTCAGTCACTAAATGCCATGTATTATGTGAAACTTGTATTTCACATTTCTATGAGATGTGCAGAGCAGGCAAATCTGTAGAGACGTAGAGAAGGTAGATTTGTGGTTGCCTAGGTTTAGGGATGTGATAGGGAGTAAGTCTAATGGATATGGGGTTTCTTTCAAAGAGAACACCAACATTCTAAGATTTGGTATTGACAATGGTTGCATAACCCTGTGAATATACTGTGACTATACTAAATATGAATATACCAAAAAATATACTGTGAATATACTAAAAGAATGAATTGTACACTTTTAATGGATGAATTTTATAGTATGTGAATTATACCTTAATAAATATGTTCAAAATATTCAAATCAATAGCTGACATTTTGTGAAGGAGTCATGTCAGATAATGAGGACTGGGCAGCTATGGCAATTTTATATTTATCAGCAGAACTCTGAAGATAATCTTTAGTTTTGACAGAGTCCATTGTCCTAAAAGAATCAAGTCGAAGCAGAAGAATCATTGAGTTTAATATATTGTGTTTCTGTTTCTGGTATAAGAAGTTTCCTTTCAAATATATAGTACCTTTTATATTTTCTAGTATCACTAAATGGGTATAAAGAAGGACTTGCAATCTGGATTTCCTGTTTTCTCTTCTAACAGATCCATGTCAGTTTCAGTTGAGGATTTCAGAAAAGCAGGTAGGAATACTACTTGTAGTCAGGTGAAAAGCATCCTGAGTAGTCTGCTCACAATACCCAATCTTTTAACCAATGTTGATCAACTTGATGATATTTAAATGAGCTAATCAAATCAACTTTCTTCTTACTCTACTACTGAATTGATATTTAACCTTAAGGAATTGAGATATCCTTTTAGAATGGTTGGAATTGTCCATATTGTATGCAATAAAATCCTAAACAATACAATAGTTGATTTTTACACAGCCTGAACCTTGGAAAAAGTAGGTAGCATTTAGGAAACAGAAAAGCAGTTACTTGATTTAAGTTGTAAATAAATTGTTTGTTTGTTTGTTTGTTTGTTTGAAAGATTTTATTTTTAAGTAATCTCTACACCCAACATGGGGCTTGAACTTACAAACCTGAGATCATGAGTCATACCCTCTACCAACTGAGCCAGCCAGGCACCTCTAAATCTATATTTAGAATGAAGCTCGCTAGGGTCAAAAAACACTGTTTCATGTGCTTCTATATTCCTAGTGTCTAGAACAGTGTCGGTTACATAGTAAATACTCAATAAACACTTCTTGAATGATTATGTCGTTATCAAGCACAAGCTCATATATTGATTTCATGACATTGTGTAGAGAAGAAAAAGTCCTGTAAAGGACAAATATCTCTAATTTGGACATGTAAACACAGTTTACAAGGGACATATGTGACATTTAAATAAAAGATTTAGTTTAGTTATTTTTTTAAAGTTTATTTTGTTTTATTTCATTTCGTTTCATTTCATTTCATTTCATTTCATTTCATTTCATTTCATTTCATT
>NW_024412394.1:24442540-24639305 GCF_014898765.1 Herpailurus yagouaroundi | reverse complement strand
TTTCATTTCATTTCATTTCATTTCATTTCATTTCATTTCATTTCATTTCATTTCATTGTATTTTATTTTTTGAGAGAGAGAAAGCACATGAGTGCAAGCAGGGGAGGGACAGAAAGAGAGGGAGAGAGAGGGAATCCCAAGCAGGCTCTGTGCTGTCAGCACAGAGCCCAGCGCAGGGCTTGATCTCACAAAAGGTGAGCCGAAATCAAGAGTTGAACACTTAACCAACTGAGCCACCCAGGCTCCCCAAAAGATTTACCTTAGAAATTCAGGATTCTATATGATGGCACCATTGTGATTTATTTAAAGATTTTTAAAATTCCAAACTATACGAATATAACTGACTTAAGATGTTATTATAGTGACTATTTGAAAAGCCAAAGAAATATCTGCTAAGTATTTAAAGTGCAAACATGCAGATAAAAAAAGAGTTATGTGCCTACATGTCACTGTACTGAGTAAACACTTAATCATTAACCTCTATAAATGACTTTATGGTAATCTCATCATATAGTATTTTAGAAGCATTTTTATTCAGACAATTGTATATGTTGAACAAATTAGTGTTTGGGTTTGAGCTGTGGTTATAATTAAGATTATAGTTGTTTTTTAATGACACTTTTCACTTAATGATAGTGATTTAAATGAATCTTTCCAAATAAAAATAACTTGAGCTTGGAGAAGGTGCCCCTAGAGTTGTATAAATATGACATAGATGGGCTCAGAAGACATTTAAGGATGTTCCACACCGGATGAAAAACATTTAAAACATGACCAAAGGCTCTTTAGTTGTCTACGAAAGGAGAATATGATTTACACACATAGTGCTGAAACATAGGAAAGAATTATTTATAGCAGAACAAATAGGACATGAATTGTATATGTGTTTGAAATTATTAAATTATTTACATTATTAAAATTATTAAAATTTAAAACTGGTAAATTATTTACATTATTAAAATTCATGTCCAATCATTTTTTTATCAGCATCTTGCCAAGTTTTTTGCTGTTTCTGTAAAACATGGACTATTCTGTACAATGGCAAAAGACAGTGTGATTTTTAACCTTGACTATGCTTTTTGGAAACTTCAGAGATAAATATTGATTAAGCCCAAGATATACTGAATCACCACATTTTTAAAGGATCCACATTTTTATACTTGGTATAAATGGATTCTTCTTCTCCAACTCTGTATGCTTTCTTCAAATTCAAATATTTCCCTCTGAAGTGAGCAATCCCAAATGGGATTTTATGATCTCATGGGGAAAGCATGAGTAATTGCTGCTTATGTTTTTGGTAGGCCTTTTTATTTAAACTCTTTTAGTTCATATATGTGTTGACATTTACTGTTATATTTTGAAATGTTATCTAAATTCTGAGTTTAAATATAATGTAATGATTGGTATTTTAGCACAGAATAAGAATTCTTCCTAATTGCCAAATTCAATGATCAGTTTGTTTTTTCTCAAACCTTAGGCTACCTCCGTCTGTAGCCTCTGCTAAAGTTATTGCTTCCTGATTTCTCCACCTCTTTTGCTTACTCCTTCTATTCTTCACACTTCAGGCAGCAAGATGCCTTTAAAGAAAGTTAATGGGGGCGGGGGGAGAGGAGGGCGCCTGGGTAGCTCAGTCAGTTAAGTGTCCCACTTTAGCTCAGGTCATGATCTCCCGGCGCATGATCTCATGGCCTGTTAGTTCAAGCCCTGCATAGGGCTCTGTGCTGACGGCTCGGAGCCTGAAGCCTACTTCCAATTCTGTGTCTCCCTCTCTCTCTGTCCCTCTCCTGCTAGTGCTCTCTCTCTCTCTCTCAAAAATAAAGACTAAAAAAAATTGTTTTTAAATAATAAAGTCTTAAGTTAATTAGGCCTCAGTTCTCTTGTTCTACCCCTACTCTCCACCAGTCACCAGTTCAGAGCTTCAAAGGCTTTATACTGCTTTTACCTAAGACCAGAATTCTCAACAGGGTCATAAGTACCTGAATATGTTCTCTATGTTTGTCTCCCTTCCAGCCACATTTCTTACACCTCCAAAGTGAATTTTTACCAGTTTATCAAATGTCATACTGGGGTTTTTTCATGTTATTTCTTTTGCCTGGAAAGTCTCCATCAGAACTCCCATCTTTTGCCCCTGCCTCAGCTTCCTATACATCCCCTCTCTGCTTAAATGCGAAGTCACAGGGGAAGTTTTCTAAGGACTCCAGTTTTACATTCCCGTGTAATCCTAACCTTCTTTTAGCACAGTACTCAGAACATAATTGTCACTTGATTCATATTTGGGGATTGAGTGATTTATTAAACAAATCTAGCATTCTTTTGTTTTCCCCATTCTCTTGTATTCCTCCAGACCCTAGTCCTTTGCCCCTCTTCCTTATTTTCCTTTCTAAATGTAAGTGTTCCTCAGATTTCTCTCCTGGGCTTTTTTTTCCTTTTCCCTTATCCCTTTCCTGTAGTAATTTCTTGACTTTTAAGTAGCACTTCTATGTAGAAAATTGCTAGACTTATATTTTTATCTTAACTCTCTCTCTCTCTCTCTCTCTCTCTCTCTCTCTCTCCATATATGGCTACTAGATTTCTCCAGTTGGAGGGCATGGGAAATGGATTATAACCCAGGTTTCCCTCTAAAACTTTCATTCTTGTCTTCCACAGTTTTATTAATGATACAATATATTTTCTGCACTCCAGATTTAGAATGTTTTGATTAATAATTCAATATCCTTTCTTCATATTCCTCCAATTTAATAAATTGCCAGGTCTTGTTGCAGGTACCACCCCGGTCTCTATTTTACTTCCTGTCCTCTTATATTTTCTATGACTGCCATTCTACTTTACGCTCCATTATCACTATCAACGTTACACCAAACAACTTCTGATAGGCTCCTCCATCTTTAATTCCCCAACTCCACTCCACTATGTCTTCTCTAACCTCCCTTTTTAGAGTTTTGCTATGTCCCTGCCTTTTTTCCATGCCCAGCTTCTGCCTCCTTGTTCAAGGTTTAACAAAAACAGCAAACTTCCTAAGCTTTCCCATAGGGAAATGATTTCTTCTTCCTTTGAATTTTTGTTGCACTTAATGTACTTCTTTTATGGCATTTACCAGTTTCTTTTAAAAATTTTAACAGGTTATCTATACCCTTTTCCCCCCACAGGAGTATAAGTTTCCTGAAAGAGTATTTGTATCTATGTGGTTCACTTTGTATCCTCCATACATTTCACAAGTTCTAGGTGCTAAACCAATGTGTTTAGTGAGCAACTGAATTGATTCCATCCTTGATTTTATATAAATATGTTTTTGAATAACATTTAGTTTATGATAATATATTGATACTATCTTTAATGGTTCTAAAACATTCTCCCCTACTCCTGACATTTTCTTGAATACTCATCCTTGTCTGTTTTGTTAAATTGGAAGCGCTTTTCTTTATAGAGTTCTCTGTTAATTCCAAATGGTATTATTTAATTCTACAGACATAGCTTGATATTTTTGTGGTTGAAGAAAGCTCTGTTCCTTTACTCACCAGTGTCCTTTGATGATTGCTGAGATGAGTACCTGAAGTATTGTCTTTTCCTGTCTGTTTATACAGAAAGAATATTTTTTGATCTGTAACTGTGGTCTCTCTTTGTGCAGTCTGCCCAAATTTGCTTAACTTTGTTTTAATGGCAACAAACACAAGAGTAGAATACCAAAGGATGACTTAACGTTGAATTCCCAAATACAGAACAGCAAGCAGCTCTATGAATTCCTACTCATTAAAAAAGGGATTCATACTCAATTCAGCAATAGGATAGAGATGAAAATGGTGTTCAAATATAAAGAAATATTAGGACAAGGGGAATTTGAGGATCAGGAAATGAGGGAGCTCAAATCCAGTTGTGGCATATGAAAAAGTAGATGAGGCCAACAGCAGAGACTAGTAATTCAGAGATTCTTCACAAGTGGCCTTGGTGATAAACCCTGCCCTTTCATTGCAAAGCAGATGTAATTTTGGTGCCCACAAAAGGAGAACTAAGGCTAGGTGTATTGCCTCTTCTATTTGAGAAGAAACAGAACTGCCGGAATTAGTTTACAAACATTTCATTAGAAGAATACTACATGGTGGGGCACATCGGTGCTCAGTCTGTTGAACATCTTACTTCGGCTCAGGTCATGATCTCACAGTCTGTGAGTTCAAGACCCACATCAGGCTCTGTGCTGACAGCTCGGAGCCTGGAGCCTGCTTCAGATTCTGTGTCTCCCTCTCTGTCTGCCCCTTGCCCACTCTCTCTCTCTCTCTCAAAAATAAATGAACACTAAAAAAAAGAAAAAAAAAAGGAAAATGCCACATTGTAAAAAAAAAAAAAAGGTTGATTTTATACAAGTATTGATGAAATATTTTAAAAAGGAAAAAATGAACTAATCAAGAAAAAAGGGTAAAATGAGAGACTGGAGATTCTGGAGTACTCTATACTTAAAGGGTGAATTGGTAAACCTTGAAACACATATACCCAATATTATTGAAGTTTATTTTCACCTAATTTTCTTTTGTTTTTATTTATTTATTATTATTATTATTATTATTATTATTATTATTATTTTAAGTTTAAATAGGCTCCACAGCCAATATGGGGCTCCAACTCATGACCCTGAGATTGAGAGTCATATGCTCTATTCTTGGAGCCAGCCAGCCCCCATATTTTCACTTAATTTTAAACTGTTCCTGGATTTACTGTGTTAAAAAATGTCCCTGAAATATTTTGCTTAAGATGTCCCCATTTTTATGAAAAGCAATTGCTTTGCCACAAATTATATTTTATAGCTTTACAAATCCATTGAAATGTGTTCTCTTGGTTAATTTTACTTGACATGATTTAAATATTTCCTTTTAGGAAAAAAATTAAAAATCTGATTAAAATTGCTCAAAAGGCTTTTTGAAAATAAAAGTTATTACAAAACAACTGTTCAGTGACTTAAGCATAAATGAATTTGACATCCACAAATTTAATTTTCTTTAAATACATGTGGATAAAATACTTTCAAATTATTTGAAGATATTTAGCATACTGAAAACACAGCTGTGTTCACTCTATTAAGCCTTAGGAATCTTGGAGGTTCCCAAGTTACTAAATTATAGCTAAATATTGAAGACACTATGGTGTAGTGTTTGAGTTATTTTCCATGTTGAAAGAGATTTGCTTTAAAGAAAGGTTAGGACCAACTGTTTTCAGTGAACTGATAACTCACCTGTCATGACTATGTCATTTGACTTTGGAAGGGAACTGAATATAGGCTGAAAGCAGAACAACAATAACAACCACAAAAAAACAAGTCTTAATTAGAACAACTTTTGTTTTCTGTGTTTTCCGAATTTATCTTAACATAAATTTCCCAAAACTAAGCACTGTATACAAAATATGTACCAGCTTCATGATTACGTCTTGTTTTAAAATATGAAACAGAAATGGTATCCATTCTTTGGATGGAAGTGCCTGCCTTTACAATAGAAGTGGCCATGGGAGGAGGTGTTTGTAAACATTTCTTCTCGTCACCACACTTTCTGTGAGATCATCCATGTAGAGGACTTAGTGCCCAGCACAGAGTGACCCTTCAAAATATGTTAATTGTAGCAAGTAATAGTAGCCAATAATCAAAAAATCATTATATATTATAAACATATAAAAATAAAAATATTAATATAAAAATAAAAGAATAAGGGTTACCGAAGTCAAATTTCAGTATAGGTGTCATACTATTACAATCTACTGAAAAAATAATAATTGTGTAATAATAATAACCCACTTTATAAAACTGAAGTATAACTAACATATGATGTTATATTAGTTTCAGTTTTACAATGTATTGATTCAACAATTCTATACATTATTCAGTGTTCATCATGATAAGGGTATTCAGCATCTGTCACTACAGAATGTTGTTAAAATATTATTGAATATATTCCCTAATCTGTACTCTTTATCTCTATGACTAATCTGTTTTATAACTGACAGTTTGTACCTCTTAATCCCCTTATTTCAACTATACTTCCCCTCTGGCAACCACCAGCGTGTTCTCTGTATTTAAGTGTCTGTTATTTTGGGGCACCAGAGTGGCTCAGTCGGTTAAGTATCTGACTCTTGATCTCAATTCAGGTCTTGATCTCAGGGGCGTGAGTTTAAGTCCTGCATTAGGCTCCAGTTTAAGTTGGTGTGGTGCCTAATTAAAAAAAAAAAAAAAAAAAAAAAAGTAAGGGTCTGTTTGTTTCTTTGCTTGCTTTTTAGATTAGATGTATAAGTGAAATCATACAGTATTTGTCTTTGTTTTAAATTCTGAAAGAGACTTATTTCACTTAGCATAATACCCTCTAGGTCCTTCCATGTTGTTGCAAATGGCAAGATCTCTCTCTCTCTTTTTTTTTTTTTTTTGCTGATAATATTCCATTATACATACACTCACATACACACGCATATACCACATTTTCTTTATCCATTTATCTATCAGTGGACATTTGAATTACTTCCATATATTGGCTATTGTAAATAATGGTGCAATAACAATAAGAGTAAATATATCTTTTCAAATTAGTGTTTTTGCTTTCTTTGAACTACCCACATTTACTGGGCACTTATTGTGCATGTATTATTATCTTTATTCTTCCCATTTACAGATAAGAAAAATGAAGTTAAGGGGAAGTTAAGTAATGTAGCTAAATGTATATAGCTAGCAAATTTACAAAACCATGTAATTGGTCTTCAGAACCATGCTATTAATTATTATGCTCTAATTTTTCACTGATGTTGGTACATTTTCCTTACCCAAATAATAATTGGGAAAAAAAGTTTTTGTGCCATTCCTCATTGTTGGCTCCAAAAACTGCAGATATTAAGGAAGAGATAAAATCACATAAGCAAACTTAAAGTATTACAAATAGGGGCGCCTGGGTGGCGCAGTCAGTTAAGCGTCCGACTTCAGCCAGGTCACGATCTCGCGGTCCGTGAGTTCGAGCCCCGCGTCGGGCTCTGGGCTGATGGCTCAGAGCCTGGAGCCTGTTTCCGATTCTGTGTCTCCCTCTCTCTCTACCCCTCCCCCATTCATGCTCTGTCTCTCTCTGTCCCAAAAATAAATAAAAGTTGAAAAAAAATTAAAAAAAAAAGTATTATAAATAAATACTTTTTTGCAAAAGCAAATGGTAGACTATGTTTATAAATTTTAAAAACACATTAAAGGTTCTGCATCTTTAAAATAATGTTGTATAATTAATGTTACTCATAAAAGATACTTTCCATCAGTTTAAATCTGATTATACAACATCTTCATTCCATTGAATCTATGTGTTCTATTTCAAAATGTAGAGTTTGGGAAAGAATTGAAAGGGATGTCTCCCTTACAGCTTTAGACAATTTGGTTTCAGATTGGTCACTGGTTAGAAATGAAGCTACTGTATTGAGAAAGAAGTGTTGGGAAATGTGTCACAATAATCAAGGCAAAGAAAAGAAATTTCTCAAGAGTATAGCCCATATATATATTTTGTTAATAACCTGTCCTCAGCCAGGAATGCGTGAAATGTAATCTCTTCCTTTCAGTCATAAGCATTCCCAGTGGAGATATCACTTTAAGTGCTTTGGTTTTTCTTTTCTTTTCTTTTTTTTTAAATGTGTTTATTTATTTTTGAGAGAAAGAGCGTGAGTGGGGTAAGGACGGAGACAGAGGGGGACAGAGGATCCCAAGCAGGCTCTGCGCTGATAACAGTGAGCCCAAAGCAGGCGTAGAACTCACAAACTGTCAGATCATGACCTGAGCCAAAGTCAGATAGATACTCAGCCATCTGAGCTACCCAGGCGCCTCACTTTGGTATTTTTCTATCTGATGTTTTACTGCTACCTGTGAAGGGACAAGAAAGTTTTACAACAGAGTATTAAAGAGAAGTTCAGTCAAAATTTACTCAACTGGAATTGATCTATTTGATTTTTTAAGTTATGTAGTATTTCATGCATTCAAGTATATGTGTGCTTTTCATGTAGAGCATAAAATAAAATGGATACTCATGAGCCCCTAAGTTAAACTAAAGTCTAAAATATTACTTATCACTTTGACATCACTGTGTTTCCCTTTGATCACATTCTCCACTGTCCATTCCCAGAGGTTGCCAAGACCTTGAATTTTATGTTTATTGTTATGCCTGTTATTTGAGGATTAGATTAACTACTTAAGCATTTATTCATAAATAAAACATTGATATTGCTCATTGGGTTTCATGAAAACAATGTAATATGTCTAGAACTTGAATTTTTTACTCATAATTTTATTTCTAGGATTTAATAATGAGATTTCACGTAGTTATGGGTAATTTATGTTCACTGGTATAAATATCCCACTATGGATATGTCGCAGTTTACTCAATCATTTGTACCATCATGATTCTGGGAGATAAATAGGATCTACTCTCTAGATAATTGTTATAATCTATAATTTAGGACTAGCATGTTGTTGAAAGAGGTAAGGGACAGGACCTTAAGAGAGCTGTCACCCATGGGCAGTGAAGATCTGAGTCTGAAGCCTGACAGAACCTAGAACTGGAAGCTTGTGGACAGTCTGTGGAGCTTTTATATACACAGGGTGAGGGCTCATGTAGACATCAGTAAAACAGCCATGTCTGAGCACCATGATTTGCCAAGATTAATGGATGCCAATTCATCTTCATCTTCCTCGTCTCATGCAACTTCCTGTTATTGACAAAATCCCAAAACAAAAGGAAAACATATGTAGAAGAGCTGGGAAACACATCTCAGACGTAAACAAGTGTTGATATGGGGTCAAGTTGACAGCATACCATTCTTGAATTGATGGCTTTTCCCAATTATTTTTGTTCTTACAAGCTTTGAGACTTTTAATGTTCTTCTACATGCACCAAGACTTACCTGCAGAATATACCTGCGAACGGAATTGCTGAGACATGGGTTAAATACATTTGCAGATTTACAAGACAATGGCAGAATAGTTGAATCTATTTACATTCCTGTAAGCAGGGTATATGAATCTTTGTGTCTCCACATTCTGACCAGTGTTTGGTTTCTGACTTCTACCATCATTGGGTATATAAAATGACATCTTATTGTCATCTTAATTTGACTTTTATTTAAATTCTAATGAGGTTGAAATTTTCATGCATTTTTCTTTTGCTGTTCTTTCCTCAATGACATATTCATGATTTTATCTTTTATTTATTAAGATAAAAATGATTTTATCTTTTATTTATCTTTATTTATTAAGCTGTTTGTCATTTCCTTACAGTTTTGTACGTGTTTTTGTAAACTAATGTTTTTTTGGCAACATAATGTAAATAGTTTTCAAATTTGTGACTTACGTTTTCGTCTTCTTTGTGGTTTATTTTAATAGATATTCTTAATTTTAATCAAACTTTTACTGTTAGCATGTTTTATGTCTTGTCTTAGAACTCTTAGGCATTATTTTCCTTTATTTTTCTGTTAGAAATTCTAAAATTTTGCCTTTCACTCCTAAATCTATAATCCATCTCTATTTATCTTATTTTTTATGGTGGAAACAATTTCATTATTCTTACTATGGGTAGCCAATTATGCTCTGTATTAGATAGTTCCTTCTTTCCCTAACATATTAGTTTTCTGTTATTTCTGTAATAGTTAACACAAACTTAAGTGGCTCGAAACACAACAGATTTCTTATTTTACAGTTATAAAGATCAGAAGTCTGAAATGGTTCTCATGCACTAAAATTAAGATGTCAGTAAGGCTGCATTCCTTCTGGGGGTTTTATGGGAAAATCTGTTCCTTGATTCCTCTAGCTTCTAGAAGGTATCCTTATTCTGTGCCTCATGGCTTCCTCCTGTCTTCAAAGCCAGCAACTGCATGACTCCAACCTCTGATTCTGTTGCATTTTTCTTTAATGTATAAGGACATTGAGCACACCTGGGTAATCTAGGATAATCTCTTCATCACAAGATTCCTAATTTAGTCAGAGTTGCAGAGTCTCTTTTGCAGAGTAACATATTTACAGATCCTGGGTATTAGGCCATGGGCATCTTTAGGGGGCCATTATACTGCTTTAGTGATCTGTACTGCCCCTGGTATCGTACATCATTTTAACATAAGGAGGATTCTGTTTCTGGATTTTGGATTCCACTGCTCCATTTTCTATCTGTGTTCCAGGACTACACATATCACATTGTCATAATTAATACAGCTTGATAATGAATCTTTGTATGTGATAGGCATAGTCCTCAACTTGTTCTTCTGCTTCTGAAAGCTTTGAGTATTCTTGGACTTTGATGTTTTCATACAAATTTTACAACCAGTTGGTAAGTTGATCCAAATCCTATTATGATTGTAATTAGAACTGTGTTGAGCTATAGATGTAATTGAAAATACTAGAAATTGAGACTTCATGTCCATGAACATGATCTGCCTCTCAGTCTATGTATATACATTTGACAGCTTTATTAATGTATTTTATATATTTTCTGTAAATGTTTTGATTATACAGAATTCAGTTTATTCTTAGGAAATCTTATTTATTTTTTACTGATGCTGTAAATGATATCTCTCTTTAAAAAAATTACTAATTATATGTTGCTTGTGCACAAAAATACAATTGATTTTTTATATTGATTTTGTATGAAACACCTTGCTAAGCTCTTTTACTTATTCTGATGATTTTTCTGAAATTACGTTAAGCCCTCTCTCTCTCTCTCTTTCTCTCTCTCTCTCTCTGTCTCTCTCCATATATATATACATATATATATATTATATATATGTATATATATAATATATATAAATTTTATATATATTATATATATTTCTTACTTTCTGATGTTTATTACATTTATTCAGTGGCTTGAATATTCATTGTTGAAGAAAACAAGAATGTGGATCTTTACCTTGTTTTTAATATTATTTTACTCATAAACACACTATTCTTATGGGTTTTTAGTAGAAAGCTTCTACTAAAATGAAGGAAGTTTCCTTCATTTTTCAGATGATATGAGTTTTACAAAGATTGGAACTGAATTTCATAAAATTATTTTTCTGTTTAAATAAAATGTTAGACTTTTTTCACATCCAAATAAAACGTTAACCATTTTTTCTCCATTGTTATAAATTAAGGGTTATAACTTAGGGGTTATAAATCTTAAACTACCTGTGTATTTGTGACAAACACAACTCAATCATCATGTGTTTTTTGTATATACAGCAGGCTGGTATTTTGTTAAGTGTTTTTTATTTCATGAGTGGATTTGCTCTATAAATTCTCTTTTCTGATATGCTTTTATATCAAGGTTATACTAGACTGCTAACTGAGTTGAGGGATATTTCCCCATTTCTTCCTCTGGATAGTCTGCTATTAGCTCACAAGCATAGCAATTTCCCAGTGATTTTCAAAACTGGCTCCCGTACATGCAGGGCAAGAACAGAGTGAAGAAAGAGGTAGGCCACTCCAGATTGGTAGGTGAAAGGTTTAATAAGCAAGGAACTTCTATATGAGACTTGTCTTGGGTGACTGCAAAATGAGTAGATCTTAGCACCTGCCCACCACAATCTTAAGAGTTTATACAGACGCCTTAATATGGTTCAGTCATGTTTACAGTCCAGATGGTCTAAAGGCTGTGTCCTTAAAGTGGCTCCGATTGTGGGAACAGTGGGTGGAACATAAATTCCAAGGATAAGGGAGGGGATAAAGAGCCTCTGCTTGCCAAAGTCCAGGTTGTGGGTCAATTGGCAGTCATATCTCAACGACTCCTCCAACATCTGCATAGATTGGAATGATGTGTTTCCTAAAAGTCTAGTAAAATTCCTATGTAGAAGTGCCTGCAATTAGTATTAGTTATGATACTGTTCTTAAATATTTCTATGTTTTCAACCTTCTAATTTTGCCTCCATTTTTAATTGAAGTACTATTTACGTACTGTGAAATGCACAGGTTTCAGTGTACAACTTGATAAGTTTTGACAAAAATGTACCTATACTTTCAACACAGTATAGAACACTTCCATCACCCCAGATGTTTCCTTCAAATAACTTTCCCGTCAGTCCAATCCTGGCCTTCTATTTTCATAGGCAACCACTCTTAGGAATTCTAACACCATGTATTATTTTGGCCTCTAGAACACTGTATTAATAGAATCTAATGTGATATACTTTTTTTGTATCTGGCTTCTTTCACTCAACATAATTGTGAGATATATCCATGCCATTATATTAATCAGTGAATTATCCCTTTCTATTTATGTATAAACTTGTTGATCTTTTCTCCTTGGATAGGCATTGGTTTATTTATAGTTTAATGGTGACTGTGAGTAAAATATTATGGAAACTCTTGTACAAGTTGTTTTGTGAACATGTGCTTCTATTTCCCTTGGTTAAATACCTAAGTAGAATTGCTAGGTCATAGCAGAACTCCATGTATGACTTTATACATAATAGCCAATCTTCCCAAGGTAGTTGTATCGTTTTAAACTGCCAACAGTAATTGCTCCAGTACTTCCACATCCTTATCCTCATCAATATTTGGTCTTTGTTTGTTTGTTTGTTTGTTTTAGTAATTCTGATATATGTGTGTTTAATTATTGACTTGATGGAATTTTTTATAGATTCTAGATACTAATCTTTTTTTAAAGTTTATTTATTTTTGAGAGAGAGAGAGAGAGAGAGAGAGCAGGGAAGGGGCAGAGAGAGAGACAGATTGAATCCCAGGCTCTCAGCACGGAGCCTGACGCAGGGCTCAGTTTCATGAACTGTGAGATCTTGACCTGAGCCAAAGTCAAGAGTCAGACAGACGCTAATTGTCTGAGCTATGTAGACACCCCATAGATACTAGTTTTTTTTTAAGTTTGTATTTTAATTCCATTCAGTTAACATACAGTGTTACATTTAGATACTAATCATTTTTCAGGTGTATACACAGGGAATATAGTCTCCCAATCTGTGGCTTGTCTATTCAGTTTCTTAGTGGTTTGGGGATCAGCAAAAGCTTTAGTGAGTGCTGTTTGCTTCATATTAAGTAACTTTTCCCAGTTTAAATTTGCAAAGGCATTCTTCTATGCTTTCTAACTAGAATTTTTATAATTTTAGATTTCATGTTTAGATCTATGATAGATCTCAAAATAAAGTTTGCCTAAAAGCGAGGTGGGATAGAAAAGTTTTTTTGTGTGTTTGTTTTCTTTTGGTGTTTTGTTTTGTTTGCATATGATTATCCAAATGTTCTAGCTCCATTTGCTAAAAAGATTTGCTTTTCAAATATTATTACTTAGGCATTTTTTCTGAACATCAATTTACCTTGTAAGTGGTCTTTCTGAACTTTGTACTGTTCTGTTTATCAACTTCCCTATAGGTACAACAATCCACACTTCAGTACAATATTAAATAAATGTGGTGAAAGCAGACATCCTTGAATTTATCCTAGACTTAGGGGAAAAGCATTTAGTCTTTCACCACTCAGTAGGGTGTATTTCTTACTACAGGATTTTAAAACATATAGAGAAAAACTCTCGTTTAGAAAGAAGTTACTTAATTTTATTTATCTTTGTTTTTCATTTACCCAACACAGCTTTTGGTGCATTCTACGGTTTTTGGTGCATTCTAACCCCTTTTTATTTTTTATTTTATTAAAATAATTTATTTCTTTATTTTTGAGAGAGAGAGGGAAAGAGAGAGAGAGAGAGAGAGAGAGAGAGAGAGAGAGACAGAGCATGAGTGGGGAGGGGCAGAGAGAGAGAGGGGGACACAGAATCTGAAGCGGGCTCCACGCTCTGAGCTGTGAGCACAGAGCCCAATGTGCACTTGAATCAGACTTTGCGATCATGACCTGAGCTGAAGTCGGACACTTAAGCGACTGAGCCACCCAGGCACCCCAAAGCCCTTTCTATTTCTTAAATTAATAGGTGAAAGATTATTCAAGTCATTTGGTGTGGAGTATGTTAGTAACTGACAATATACTCCAATAACTGCTTTTATTTCACTTGTTTTTAACTATGTTTTAGGAAGAATAACATACTGAATAGACCCTCTAGAATTTCCTGTTTAGAGAAACTGTTTTGTATGTATGCACTATCAGTAGTGTTTTAAACTTTTCTGTATATGTGTAGTTTTCAATAATCTGTTTGGAGAGAAAAAGCTTTTAGTAATTTTGTAACCATTGTGCTCCTCCCTAATTTCTTTTTTGTAAGTGATTTATTTATTTGATTATGTAAGTATATGACAGGTTCAATATATTATTGATTTTGGCAGTCTTTTAGGAAGAGGCATCCTTCTTAAAAATGGATCGTAGATGAGAAGATCTGAAATAGTTTTTGTGAGTGTATGTGTCTCTGTGTGTGTGAATGGCATAACTCTCTTCTGCATGGTAAAGTTTGAAAAGCCCACAGCCCATCATTTATTTTTGGTGCAAATTATTACTTTTTTCTACTTTAAAACAGAATTCTATTGATTTTGTTTCCTAGTTCAATTTTGTGGGGAAATTGCTTGGACCAAGAGGAAACTCCTTGAAGAGACTACAGGAAGAAACAGGTGCTAAAATGTCTATCCTGGGCAAAGGATCAATGAGAGATAAAGCAAAGGTACTGAACTTTGAATTTGATATTTAACACATACAGGAGGTTACCTGTAACACTGATGGCCAAACTTACAAGCATATCTGCACTGTTGTCCCATCATTTCCTGTGATTTTTCACCTTCTGGGACCACCCTATTGCACTCCCTGTTGATTCTTCTATTTTCGTAAAAATTCAATTACCCGCCTTTTTTTCCCCAGAACATGTAATTCCATATCTTTATTCTCTTTAGTCCTTTGTGTAAATTGTTGTCAAATCTTTTCACTTTTTCTGTGTCTTCTGTAGGATGTTTCTATATGTCTATGCTCATTTTCTTTAATTCCCTGTCTGGATCCCCTTTCTCTCTTCAACTATGTCACCTAATCACATCCATTATATCATTGTCTCTTTTTATCTCTTTGCTCCATTTCACTCTGGCCCTCTTATCTAAAGCAATTTCAAATACTCATCTGCAAATCTAAGAGAATTCCACTCATTTTCTTAAATGTTTCAATTCACCTGACCTCAAAAGAACAAATAAGCTAAGAAATAGATGAACTTTGATATTTGAAATGATTTCCTTCATATCTGAACGACATCATTGTCCCATTTTATAAAGTGAAAGCAATTTTCAATGTGTTAGAATTCACTGTTTTGGAAAAATAACAACCATTTGTAGAGATCTATTCATAAAGGATCCTTTAAGATTCATTGAGAAAAGGTGGGTGTGTTAAGGTAGTATTATTTGATCAGGCCATGCTTTTCTGATTCAGTATGTTACCATGGAAAATATAATTTTCAAACATTTATTTCTGAATATGGGAATTACTTAGAAAATTGTTTAGGAGTTCTCCCTTTTAACTGTTAATGTGAAATCTTGAATAAATTTATAGTGGGAAATGTCACTGTACAGATAGCTCATAATCTTACAATGTAAACTTCATATTGTGCGCTTTTTATATTCTTCAAACTTTCTTAAAAGTTAGATCAGGCATCATCTCCCCAACAGGGATTTCCTGACCTCCTGTGACAGGCTAAATCCTCTCATCACAACGTATTTTATTGAAATGTTTGGTTTCTCTCATTAAACTGTATACTCCCACCAGGTGGAGAAATATCCTTGTCAGCTTTGCCTACTCAGAGTATCTGTGTAGTCCCTCCCTCTGTAGCTTTCAAAGTAAATAAGTATTTATTGCTTTTTTCCCATATATTTGGAAGTTTTTTTTTCTGTTCACAAAGTTGTACATTGGATGCCTTTTTTCCTGTTAGGTACCAGCATAAGTATTTGAAAATCTAGGAGGAAACAAATTTGGTTCTATTAAGTTTCTATTATGTTTAATTTACTAATATTAGCTGTTGCTTGAAATCCAGGTTCTCATTGATTACTGTTTGGGTGATCCATCATGTTTGCCTATGCTTCAACTATTTTCATTGTTCTTCTACAAAATGAAAGAAAATAAGAACATTTAAGAACAACAATAGGGGTGCCTGGGTTGCTCAGTCGGTTAAGCCTCTGACCTCAGCTCAGATCATGATCTCAGGGTTCATGGGTTAGAGCCCGTGTTGGGCTCTATGCTGACAGCTCAGAGCCTGCAGCCTGCTTCAGATTCTATGTCTCCCCCGTCTCAGCTCCTCCCCCGCTTGTGCTCTCTCTTAAAAATGATAAACATTTAAAAAAATTTTTTAATATTAAAAAAACAGCAACAATAATGTATTGCACTGTAAACTCCATTTTATAGAATCTAGATAAGGTATTAAATGCCAAGGGTGGTGGGCACACAGATGACATAAAACCACAGACGTGGATATGCAAAAGTTCACCTTAGTAAACACTTTATTAAAATAAAAAAATAAATCCTTGTTAAAACATTGATTACTATGCTGCTGTTTTACCTCTTCCCAACATGACCTGATCAGGAAGAAAGATTTTATATGTGATTTTATTCTTTTAACAAATAAAACTCATATGATTCTTCTGTGGAAGTATCTCTGTGTGTATGTGTTATACAGCCACACAGGAATATATTCATGCATTAATTGCAGAAGTATTTGTTGCTATGTGTCACACTATGTGTCATCCATAGTCTCCTCCTAAAGTTTACATTCCAATGGCAGAGACAGATAATAAATAAATGAATAAGCACAATTTAATAATTATTATGGGTTGAAATACTACGGATTGTTTTTCTGTGTTGACTCTGCTATTAAGATGCTACACAATGTATGTCCTAAACTTGATCTTTGCTTCACGACAAAAAGGAGATACTTGGGTAGTTGTCTAAGTCAGGACAAAATAACTATGCAAAAGTCTTGCACTTCTGCTATGTGCTTACCTGTAGATTAAATATCATGGTCTATAGAAAATAAATATTAGACATGAGTCAAGCCCTCACAAAACTTTTAATTTAATTAAACATCCTGATATGTTTAACGCTTTCTTTTTTTTAAATTTTTTTTATTGTTTATTATTTTTGAGAGAGAGAGACAGAGAGACTGAGAGCAAGCAGGGAAGGGGCAGAGAGAGAGGGAGACACAGAATCGGAAGCAGGCTCCAGACTGAGCGCTCAGGACAGAGCCCGACGCAAGGCTTGAACCCACAGACCACGGATCATGACCTGAGCTGTAGTCGGCCACCCAGCTGACTGAGCCACCCAGGCACTCCTGTTTAACACTTCCTTTAAAAAAAAGTTAAGAAAGCATCAATCATTGAATTAGTAGGTGGAAAGAGTGACACACTCATTTAATTTTATAATTCTAATAAGACGTTTTCATCCTTAGCAAAGCATGACATTTTAAGATTTATTCTAAGATCATTATAAAATTGCATGGTATAGAAAATAGTTCTAGTGGTTTAGTGTAGTAAAGAGATTCTACCAATTTTAATGTTTTTATTTGTGTTATTTTGGTTTTGATGGATTTGGGGGAAATATTCCTTTTAGTTTCGTGATACCTAGCCAATAACTCTATAAGCAAAGAAAGGAAACAGAGCCAAAACAAAGTGAAATGTGGTAATATCCAAGGTAATACCAGTGGCAAAATCTTACCATATATTCAATATTTTGTTCCCATAGTGGTCAGATCACTGAATATATGAACTCACATTTTACCTAAAACTATGCAGGAATGCTTGAACAGAAGCTGGCTTTTAAATTGTGATGATAAAGGTATTCTTAGAGAAAATTAGGAGGTAATATATACAGCATGTTTGCGATATTTCAAAATATCTCAGGAAATTAACTGGCAGTTCAGAAATTTCTTTAAAGTCTACATCCCTCATGCACCATATGGCCAGCCAGTTCGAAATAACCATGCAGCTGCCGGCTTCACTAGCGGTTGCTTCTGAGCAATCTTCAGGGGTAACTTACTGTAGCTTCGGATAGAGTGTTGCTATTTTTAGTGATGCTGATGGCAGAGATTGGTGTGGGAGAACAGAGGAAGCAGTGGTCTACAGGCTTATCTTTGAAAAGAGTGAGGAGCAAACATATTATCTTCAAGAGAAAAGGTTTGAGAGTCTAGAGAAAATCAGACAAAAGCCAGTCACCCCGATAACAGTGAAGAAACCACAGAAAGCATCAAAGCAAATTTCTTGCATACTTCCATTGTCCTTAAATGGAAATCACAAATAGACATGTTGCAAATAAAGGATGTTGTAATGACAGGTGTTCTGGCATTTCTATTAATAAGCTTGGTTGAAATTTTGGCATGTAGTCTTAGAACATGCTGGTTATTATATGTTAAAAGTAAAGTGCCATTTGGTGGAGTTTTATGTGAAACTGTGTGATAATTCTCTAGGCAAGCCTTTCTCTCTTTGATGTGCTAATATCATGTGCAGTTTCTATTTTATAATATATCTTCTGTATTGGGTGATGGCTACTTTAGTAAATCCTTTTCTGATTTCATGGCAATTTGATTTTCATCAACAATAAAATCAACCGAAAACCTTCAAAGTGATGCTGCTGCCTGGTGGGTGTGAACCCTGTACCAATCATCCTTCTCTCATTTGGCTTCTGGGCTATGCCTCACATCAAACAGCACTGTTAGTCTCTCAAATCCTGAAGGGGAGAGGCTCTGCTCACTGCCTGTCAGTCAGGCTGGGATCGGTTATAAAGACTCCTGTTTCAACTTTTTAACACCCCCAACAACAAAGCAACTTGTAATCCCACAAAATCAAGAGCCCAGACACCATGATTTTAATTTTAGCTGTGCCCCGTAATAAACTGCACCATAGATCAACAATATTTTTTTCTCAGCTCCCCTCTGCAGGAAAGAATGCTTAGCCCAATCGTGACTTCCAAACAGAGATAGGGGAGTAAGCATTATTCTTTGCCTAAATATCACTTGAGTTTGTGAAGGACAAAGAGTATATCAGAAATTACAGATAGGTGGAAATTTATTTTTTATTTATTCACTGCATTCGTCTGTTTCTTGGATCTGAATTTTGAGAAATTAGATTTTAACAGACTAAACGGTTACACCTGAGCAGTGGCACATGTGCTAAGGAACATTGGATTGCAAACATATATTTTGTGAGAATGCAAGGAAACCAGTTTTAATGGCGAACCAACACAAGGTTATATCAACCTATGATATATTACGACTCCAAGTGACCAAACAATTAATATAGTCAGGTTTGAGTTGAAGAGTGAAATATATCGTCACACTAGTGAGAAATAATTTTTACATTAACATCTTCAACCCTTTTATGTGTAAATAATTTGTCATTCATTGCAGTGGGCTTTGACCTAAGAATGAAAACAAAACAAAACAAAACAAAACAATATCCATAAATCTATCCAAGCTCTGGTCTTCATAAGCTTCATTGACAGAGCATGAGGTGGCAGTGTTTTGCATGTTGTGAATCAAAATTATATATATGTTTTATTTTTATTTTTGTTTAATGTTGATTTTTTGAGAGACAGAGTGCGAGCCGGGGAGGGGGAGAGAGAGAGAGAGAGAGAGAATCCAAAGCAGGCTCCAGCCAGTTAAATGGAGAGGGCTTGTGTAGGTACCAGTGGGGAATCCCAGTGGAGCCCAGGGTTTGAGTCATCCCTGCCCAGGCATTACACATGCAAGTAAAGAACTCTCCAGATGGTATCGGCCTCTAGCCATTTGAGTGATCACAGATTGTTGGAGTCCTATGTGTAGCCCCAGGCTCTGGGATCAAAACACATTATCCCCATTGTCCTCTGTCTAAATCCCTCACCCACAGAATCCATGCATATAGTAACATGCTTGTTATTTTAGGCAACTAAGTTTGACATGGTTACTTATATAACGTTAGATGACTGGAACATATTCCTACAATTTTATTTATAAAATTAAAAGATTCTCAACATTGTGAGCAATTTTCCAAATACTGGATTTGTTCTCTTGTGTTTCTGCTGCCCTCTCATGGCAATTACTACAGACTTTGAAAATTTCTGGGGATTTGTATGAGTTTGTGTATTTGGTATTTTGATTATTTTGTTATTTATCTGCACCCTATTTTGAAGCATATGTCAAAGTTCTGTTTCAAAGTTGCCAGTAAGAGAAAAGGCTTCCAAGAAAGACAATTCAAAGATTTCCAGAATGTTTGACTTAAAAAGTATTAAGCTAGTCATAAAGCTGGTTTAAGGCCTTTGTACCTTTGAATGTCTACTTTAATGCCAAGAGACTCAATCAAGGTTAATTGGTTAGGTAATTCTTATTTCTTTGTAAGGTTTCTTAATTTTATTACAACCTGCGAAAATGAGTGCTATGGCATTTTGTCAGGGATGTTACATAGATCCCAGAAGGGGAAGGTATTGCACCATACGGAATGTACTGCCCCAAACCAAGACTGGGATAGTTTTCTTTCTTAGTCCCTCCTTTTGACCAGGTCAGATTGTTGAAGGTTTGTTGTAGCCAAGAAAAGGACCATGTGGCATTTTTGTGCTGCGAACATTAACTGAGTTTGTTGCTTCATCAATCATTTCTTAACTTTCTTACAGATGGTGGAATTTAGATAAGGGATCAAGTTATACAGTATACTACCATCAAGGTTACCTGCAATCTATTTACCCATTGACTTCTTTCTTTACCAGTTTCCTACATTAGGGAAGAATTTCTAAGCAGAATCCTAAGGTGATTTAATTTACTGATATACATTCATATACTATTAATATATTTTATAATATCTAGTGCTACATATATGTTTAGTTGGTTTATCCCTGTCAACATGTTTTTTAAGTATTAATATTTGCTTTGCTTTTTTAAACTAGACCCAATCTTCACTCTGCCCACACATTACAAATTCCAGTAGACACATAAGAATCACCAGAGCGAAGCAATAGACCCACACAGATAGACAATCAATATATTGGGTCTATATAATAGGTCAAATAAGAAAGAAACATTTCCCAAATAACTTTATTTTGCTCGTTGTAAGAACTACTACATTTTTAGTTTTATGGGTAATTTTAATGTCAAACCAAGTAAGAATGGTGATCTAAAATTAAAAAAAAAAATTATGGTTTTTAACTCTTAGAAAAACCTTTGATGGAAGGTTGTTATTTGTACATTTTTAGAAAGATAGTGTTGCATGTTTGTTTTAAATTGTTAGAACTTGACCCCAATAGATGTTCTTTGAAGAGAAATTTGGACTACTTGTTCTAGTGCAGCTTGGGGAATTTAGAGATACAGTTAAGAGGATAATGGGACCGGAGTAATGTTAAAGAGAAAAATCCTGCACTTAAGTGCACTGTCAGCACTAATTCAGATTTTGAATTTCATTAGTTGCAGTGATGTTTTTGACTTTGTACTCTGTTTTCTCCTTATTGTTTTCTTTAATTTCACAAACCATTCAAAAGTTAAATAGTAATCTAGTTTTATCAGCCATAAATACACGAATCATTCGTAGTTGAATAGTGTTGTCATGAATATTTGAAATTTTGTTTGAGCTCTTGACAACCCTTGATAAAAAGTAGAGAGCTCTTTTTTCTGGTTATGGTTCATGATGCTAAACAGAGCCCAGAGAAGGACAAAGTAGCCAAACTCCTTAGTCTAACGGATAATATTGCTGAGTTCACTTTTGCTTTCTGTATTGGTTCACCAAAATTGAAATCAAAAAGACCGAGTAAACATAAAAAAAAATGTTAAATAAAAAAAAAAAAAAAAAGGTGGTGAGTGCTGGGTGGCTCAGTCAGTTGAGCGACTGACTTCGGCTCAGGTCGTGATCTCACGGTCCGTGAGTTCGAGTCCCACATTGAGCTCTGTGCTGACAGCTCAGAGCCTGGAGCCTGCTTCTGATTCTGTGCCTCCCTCTCTCTCTGCCCCTCCCCCACCCATGCCCTGTGTCTGTCTCAAAAACAAATAAACATAAAAAAAATTTAAATAAAAAGACCAAGAAAAATGAAACAGCCAGGATACAAATGAAATTTTATGTATTTTGCTATGAACACAATCAGTTGCACCACTTGGCTTTTAGTGGCTGAGACAAAGTTTTATATACTTCCCGGGATGCCATTCACAAGGCATTCTCTGTGAATTGT
The DNA here is from genome assembly GCF_014898765.1 of Herpailurus yagouaroundi. Taxonomy (NCBI): domain Eukaryota; kingdom Metazoa; phylum Chordata; class Mammalia; order Carnivora; family Felidae; genus Herpailurus; species Herpailurus yagouaroundi. The sequence goes on along the minus strand of NW_024412394.1, from coordinate 24,617,266 downwards.
GCTTCTAATTGTCCAATACTGCTTGTCACCAGCACTTAACCTAGTTATAGGAGTGACCATACCACAAGTAGTACAGGACACACTTCCATGTATGTCTTTCTTAATATCTAAATATCAGAAATTACCTAAACTTCTTTTTTTTAAGTTTATTTATTTTGAGAGAGGGAGAGAGGGAAAGAGTGCAAGGGAGGGTCAGAGAGAGGGAGAGATAGAATCTCAAGCAGGTTCTGTGCTGTCAGGCCAGAGCCAGATGTGAGGTTCAGTCTCACAGACTGCGAGATCATGACCTGAGCCTAAATCAAGAATCAGATGCCTAACTGACTGAGCCACCCCGGCGCCCCTAGATTTCTTGTTAGTATATTTATTGTTGAAATGTTACTTGCAAAGGTATTTATTGTGTCACATACTTTCTGTGCAAACAGCATTTGTTTTAATTTTGGTAATACTAACATTTAATTTTTTTTGCTTTTGAGGTCAGGGTTTTGAGATGAACTGTGAATGTATGCCAGTATTCTTGCATGTAGTTTACCCCAGATAAGGCATGCTTAAGCTATAGGTATATAGTTCCTAAACAGCTACAATTTCGCATCACTATGGGGTCAAAAACAAAACAAAAAAATGTAACCATTGATTTAGAAAACTTGGAATATCTGCAGAAGTTTTTATGTTCACATTTCTAAGTTTATTAAGCCCTGTATTTGCTGCTGCTTCTTTCTCAATAGTAGGCTTACTGTTTTCTCTTCCTTTTGATATTTTGCATGTTTTGAAAACAAAATTATTTCAGTTATTTGGCACTTTTATGGGATATTTTCCCCCATTTTTCTTAATTTTCTTCCTTTCACCTGTCTACCTTAAAACAATTTTAGAGCTAAAATTATTTAAAATCAGGAAAAATTTTCCAGTGTTTGAATACTGAATAGCTCTCATTTCTATTTCCCTGAATATTACTGAAATATGTGAGAGATATTTATTTCCTCAGTAGCACCACCATCATATTTACTTAAATCAAACTAAGTCAACAGTCACCACTACCAAACCAGGAGAATAAACAGTAAAGAATAAGAAGCCATCAACTAAACAGACACAGCCTTCCTTGGGCTGAGTTAATATTTTCAGGATCTCAGGGTGCTTGGGTGGCTCAGTCAGTCAAGAGTTGATTTCGGTTCAGGTCATGCTCGGTTTGTGAATTTGAGCCCCACTTGGTTCTCTTGCTGACAGCTCAGAGCCTGGAGCCTGCTTCAGATTCTGTGTCCCTCTCTCTGTGCCCCTTCCCCACTCACATTCTGTCTTTCTCTCTCTCAAAAATAAACATTAAAATAATTTTTAAAAATATTTTTAGGATCTCAATCCTATACATTTTAGATTAAAAGTGATATCCACATTTTAAAAATAATTATAACTATAACAATCTTAAAGCATGTAGAAACTTTTATTTTGATTATCATTTGTCTTAAGGAAGAATTCATAATATGGATAAAGCAGAATTATGTTTAATGGGCAATTCTATATCTTTAACATAATAATCTGGATTGTAATAATTAAACTTGAGGAATCCTTAATATTATGAAGGTGACTGTGGGGTGGTCTTAATTTTCCCTGAATTGATCAGAGGTGTAAACTATGTGTTTCCATATTATACACATACACATGCACGTGTACATTGGCTTATATAATCTTGGCAGAGAAGTTGGCAGAGAAAGTGAAGATGCTAGCTTATTTAGTTCATTAATTTTTATAACCAAAATATATTGTTGCCCAAGAGACAGTAGTTTGCTTGAGATTACTGCGAAATTATTAGGAAATATTTAATTATATGAGGTAAAAAAGAAAACATAAATAGGAGGACCAGTTTCATGAAAATACTTTGTTTAAACTGGCAGATTAATTTCAAGGAGCCATAACGTTGGAAGCAATAGACTTTACTAAATTTTATCTTGCTGTTTCTTAAACTGCTACACCCAAGGTAAGAAGAAAATGGATCCAAATTACTTTAAATAATATAAAATTACCTGCAGGATATAAAAGATTGAGTTGACTATGATTTTTCATCATGATCTAGCCTCTTTAAAACTGAGTAGCATAGACTTGCTTTGGATTCTGTCTTCCTCTGTCTCTGCCCCTCCCCACCTTGTGCTCTGTCTCCCTCTGTCTCTCAAAAAATAAATAAATAAATGTTAATTTTTTTTTTTTTTTTTTAATAAAAAGATCTCCTGGGAGGCTCAGCTGGTTGAGTGTCCAACTTTGGCTCAGGTTATATATGATCTCACAGTTCATGGGTTTGAGCCCCGTGTTGGGCTCTATGCTGACAGCTCAGAGCCTGGAGCCTGTTTCAGAATCTGTGTCTCTCTCTTTGCCCCTCCCCAGCTCATGCTCTGTGTCTCAAAAAGAAAAATAAACATTAAAAAAAATTTTTTAATTAAAAAAAAAACTGAGTAGTCTAGATATAATTTATTTGTGAAAATGCTTTCATCCAACCTCTGTGCTGTTTATCACAGACAGTATGCACCCTAGATGGATGAAAAAGGGGAAAGGGACCCTGTGCCGGGAGTCCCTGAGTTAACAGCCCATATGTTGGGGTGTAACAGTTGTCTGCATTTCATGACAACTCATACAGGGAAGAAGGTCACCACTTTCCAACCCTAGTCCTGTTCTTAGGGCAAGAGTAAGAGCAGCATGAGCTTTTGGGGAAGTCTGCCTGTGTTAGGAGCCCAGAGTTTCCTCTTTAAGAGGAAAGAGTTTTTCTTCATCCCTCTAGGTTTATAGGTCAGAAAATTGGTCACAGTATGTTTAGTTGCAAGTGTAATAGTTTCTTCCACATTGCTATGAATTCTTAAGGCTATAAACCAAAAATGTCATTTAAGTGCACATGTTTTACCTCTAGCCATTGTTTGTTTGTTTGTTTTTTAAAGCCACCAGGCCTAGATCATATTTTTTTGCCTTCTATTAGGGTATAATTCACATATGCAAAAATCTAACACTTTTTAAAAAAAATTTTTTTGGATGTTTATTAATTTTTGAGAGAGAGAGGGAGAGAGAAAGCATGAGTGGGGGTGGGGCGGAAAGAGGGGGGGACAGAGGAACTGAAGCAGTTTCTGTGCTGACAGCAGAAAGCCCAGTGCGGGGCTTGAACTCACAAACTGTAAGATCATGATATGAGCCAAAGTCTGATGCTTAACCAACTAAGCCACCCAGTGCCCCGAAAATCTGCCACTTTTCAGTGTACAAATGTACCTTGTCATGCTTGTACCATCACAATCAAGATAGAGCATGTTTCTGTCACACCAAAAATGTCCTTTGGGCCTTGCCTCACTCTCTGGTCCTAGGAGATCTCTGATCTGCTCTCTGTTACCATCTTTTAACTTTTCCTAGAATTTCATAAACTAATTTACACAGTATATAGCTTGCTTCTGTGTTGTTTCTCTTGACATAATGTTTTTGAGGATTATCCATGTTGATGCATGTATCAATAGTTTGTTCCTTTACATCACTGAGAAGTTTTTCATTGTGTGGCTACACCAAAATTTACCCATTTTTTGATGATTATTTATAGATTGTTTATAGTTTAGGCTATTATGAATAAGGCTGCTGTAAAGATTCATATATGTCGTTGTATGGAGATATGATTTCACAATAGAGGATTTGGGAATTATTCTTTGAAAGTTAAAGAACAAGGACGTTAATATAATCTTTTTCATTAATATAATACATTTACCACAGGGCTATATATTTTTTTAGAAAGTTAGAAAGAAGTATTCCTAATGTGTTGGTCATAAATTTACTTTCTGATTTTTGGTATGGTTTACTCGACACTCGTGACATCTATTAGTTCCGTGAAAGACTATTTTATTAGTTATTCATTTTTCATTCTGCAAATAATCATTTCTAAATTAAGGTTTGGGAGAATTTTTTTTTCAGCAATGCCCTAAATTAGGATACCAGAGTTCAGATGCAAACTGAAGATTCTGATTCCCAAGCCAGAAAGATGAGATTTGTTAGATAAATGAAGCCATCTGCATCATTTTAAATAGTTCTACCAAATTGATTCATGAAGCGTCTAATATTTCCATGTAATTAGCAGTGGCATTTTCAAATCTCTATAACTGAGAGGAAAATTTAACCTTCTCTGAAGAATTGCACACTCTAGGGTTGATACTTTAGAAAATTATATTGTTCTAAGGGAATACTCACCAAAGAATTACATCAGACTTTGAACAGATGCTGCAAGATCCCTGTTTTATTGCTGGTGCACCAGAGTGGTGATATTAAAAGTGTTCATCTCCTCCCTCGCATCTGATGTTAAAACAGATTTCCCATTTCTCAGCTCTGACAGTTTAGTGGTGAATCTCTTGTGGCTGTTCCAAAAAAAAATTCTGCTTTCTCTTCTTTTCTCTTCTACTGTAAAATTAAACTCTGGGCATTAAGTTCAATGTCTATCTTTCTGTTGGGACTGTAAGGAGTCTTTCCCTCTAATGAAAGATGGAGGGCTTATTTCAAAAGATAATGTCTGTTTTTCTCTCACTCAAAGAATTTTATTTCTTACTATAAGTATTTTATACCTGCATATGCACTTTCACCTAAAAATAAATAAACATGCAAAATCTATGTATAATATTAATAGATTTTTATCCAAGATGTAATCTGTGAGCCTCATATCATATCTCATATCATTGCTTTACTAGGGGAAAATCTTAGAGACTGATTTATTATGAAAATCCACAAGTCTGGTAATATCTCATACTCCTGCTTTCTCTTTGCTGCTTAGATTTCTGATCTTTTTCTCCTTCATGCCGTATTAGAGGCATTGAATGCAGATGAACCACTCAGCTATTTTATGTTATAGAGGATAGATGTACTTAGATCGTTAATGTGGAGAATGTTTGTCTTTCATGGCCTATTGCATGGGAGTTACAAATTAATTTCTAACCCTAGTTATCTTTCCTCATGATGTTAGTGATTCATAAATTTTTTAGACACTATAGTAGGTGATAGATGTAGTTTACTTAAAAATATTGATACATTTTATGAAACAGTTTCATAAGAAGGATGTTAGATAAATCAGGCATGTTTTATAAATTATTTGAAGGTTTTGTCTAGTACCATACATCATCCATGTTAAAAAACAAATAAACAAACAAACAAATAAACAAAGACTCTTCTCTCCCAAATGTGAAGTAATAAATGATAGTTGGTCATATTGATGTTGATAAAAAGTATTATTGCTATCCCAAACATTTTATTGTGTCTTTTAACTAAAACGTGGTTATGAATTTTTCTATATTTTTAATATTATTAAAGTATATGCTACCAATAATAAGATTTGGGTAATTATTATATAAAATTTCTAAAATATAGGGGTGCCTGGGTGGCTCAGTCGGTTAAGCATCCAACTTCGGCTCAGGTCATGATCTCGTGGTCCGTCAGTTCAAGCCCCGCATCAGGCTCTGTGCTGACAGCTCAGAGCCTGGAGCCTATTTCTGATTCTGTGTCTCCCTCTCTCTCTGACCCTCCCCGTTCATGCTATCTCTCCCTGTCTCAAAAATAAATAAACGTTAAAAAAAAAATTTAAAATATAAAGGACTATTACCCATACTTAGTGGAATTATACTGTACTTTGTGACCATATTTGACTTTTTGAGGGCTTAAACTCTTTAGTTTAAGGATAAAATTTGCCAGATCCATCTCCACATAAAATATTACCATTTTTATTGTTTGTTCAAATAATTTAACAGAATTCTAGTTATATTGGAGCAAGTAACTTCACGACACAAGAGAAAAATAAAAATTATAACTTTCTAATCTTGGTTATCTTGCAGACATATCTTATTACTCTAAAGCAGAGAGTCTTGTGAATTATCCCATGTGTTGACAAGCAACTTTTCCCATTCTGCTAAAGTGATTAGTTAAGAGTTGAACATTAATTAATTTATTTATATTTCTTTCTATTTTTTACTTATGTATTTTACTGTTTCAAGTTTTTATTTAAATTCTAGTTAGTTAACATATAGTGTAATATTAATTTCAGGAGTAGAATTTAATGATTCATCACTTACATGTAACACCCAGTGCTCATCACAAGTGCCCTCCTAATACACATCACCTGAGCCCATCCCTTGCCCATTTCCCCTCCAGCAACCCTCCGTTGAACATTAATTTATTTAACCAGGTGTTTTACTAATGTCTTTAAGAAAACGAGTTGCCAGTGAGCGTTACTAGTTTGATTTTGCACATACATTTCCACATGCATGTAAACATACCCTGATATTTTAAAAAGTACAATAGAAATATATGACTGAGAGCTTTGACAAAAGAAACATGGTGAATACAATGTAAGTAATATAGGTAGAAAGAAAATAAATAAAAAAACAGTACAAATAAGATAGAAAACACAAAATACTTAGAAACAAATCAGCATGTATACCAAAACTACATGACAGTTATCTTCCACCAACCTCAAAATGCAAGTGGGTAGAGATGAAGCAATGAAAGCTGCAAGATTAGCATTTGTCGAGGGAAAGCGGAAACAAAACAGTGTGGTTTCTGATGGCACAAGTACAGGCAGATGCCCAGGTAATAATATTTGTCAGGTAAATCTAAGAATAGAAGCTGACCCTTGGGACGTGTTTTATTTTTATTTTTATTTTTTTTTATTATTTTTCTTTATTTTTGAGACGCAGAGACAGAGTGCAGTGGGGGAGGGGCAGACACACACACACACACACACACACACACACACACACACACACAGAATCTAAAGCAGGCTCCAGGCTCTGAGCTGTCAGCACAGAGCCCAATGCAGGGCCCAAACTCACGAACCTTGAGATCATGACCTAAGCTGAAGTCAGACGCTCAACCAACTGAGCCACCCAGGTGCCCCTCGAGAGGTGTTTTATACCTGAATTTATGGGTGAAGTCATTGAGTCCACTTCAAGATCTGAAGATACTGGGAAAGCCTAGGTTCTATGAACTCTTGAAATTCTAAGACTGAGCTACACAATGAGAAGCTGCTGGGCACAGTCCCAAACTAAGCAAGGAAGTAAAAAAAAAAAAAAAAAAGGCAAAAATAGAATATTTAAATTAAATGGATCATTGAGCAGATAAGGTAGATTTCAGAAGGCAAGAGGCTGTATTTTTTTATCCTTTTGGAAAACTAAAAAGAGGGGGTGGTAGTGTTTACTCCACATACTGAACAGTAAAGAAAATCTCTCTTCACTTAAAAATGAGCAACAGGAAAGGATTTTGGCTGAATTACATAGGGAGCTATTTTAAGAAATGATAAAGCATCAGAATGAAAATCAAAACAGAAAGATGCACACCAAACAAGTAAAACATGTAGTTTCATATTTAATAGCAAACTAAAAAAAGGAAGTATTGAAATAACCTCAAATTATTTAATTGGGAAAAGAGAGATTCATAAAGAGAGATGACAGGACTGATGAAAGAATTATTATGACCCAGTAATTAAACTACTAGGTATTTATCCAAAGGATACAAAAATGCTGATTCTAAGGGACACATGCACCCCAATGTTTATACCAGCACTATCAACAATAGCCAAAGTATGGAAAGAGCCAAATGTCCATCCACTGAGGTGATGAAAAAGAATGAAATCTTGCCATTTGCAACAGTGTGGATGGGACTAGAATATATTATGCTAAATAAAATAAGTCAGTCAGAAAAAGACAAATATCATATGATTTCATTCATATGTGGAATTTAAGAAACAAAACAGATTAACATAGGGGAAGGGAAAGAAAGAATAAGATAAAAAGAGAGAGGGAGGCAAACCATAAGAGACTCTTAAAGACAGAGAACAAACTGAGGGCTGCTGGAGAGGAGGTGGGTGGGGATGGGCTAAATGGGTGATGGGCGTTAAGGAGGGCACTTGTTGGGATAAGCACAGGGTGTTATATGTAAGTGATGAATCACTGGGTTCTACTCCTAAAACCAATACTACACTGTACGTTAACTAACTTGAATATAAAAAATAAGTAAAAGAAAATGAATTATTAATAAAAGTAAAATGAATTTTGGAAATAAAGAATAAATTAAGAGAAACAAAAGAGGGGTGACTGGGTGGCCTTAGTTAAATGTCCAACTCTAGGTTTCAGCTCAGGTCATTATCTCCACTGTTGTGGGATTGAATCCTGTATCAGTTTCTGCTCTGAGTGTAGAGCCTGCTTAGGATTCTCTCTCACCCTCTCTTTTTCTGCCCCCTGCCCTGCTTGTGCACACCCTCTCTCTCTCTCAAAATAAATGAACTTAAAAATAGAGAAACAAAAGAATATAATTTTAAATAGAATTGTGAAATCACTATGTTGTTCAACTGAAATTAATACATTTTATGTCAACTATACCTTAAAGAAATTTAAAAGGAGAAACAAAAGAGCAACGAAAAGCAAATAATAATTTCTTAAATTTAAATATGATTAGAATTTGAAAGGATGTGTATATAGAATACAGGCAAAGAAATCCACCATATATACAGAAGGAGTTCTCAAAAAAGAAAACACAAGCAAAGGGGCAAAATAAAAAGCCATAATGAATAAAATTTTCCTGGAACTAAAAGCATTATTGAAACTCTTTATAGAGGTTTGCCTAGGTGGTTCAATTGGTTAAGTGTCCGACTCTTGGTTTTGGTGCAGGTCATAATCTCATGGTTTCGTGAGTTTGAGCTCCACATCTGGCTCTGGGCTGGCAGCATGGAGTCTGCTTGGGATTCTCTCTTCCTCACTCTCTGCCCCTTCCCTACTTGTGCTGTCTCTGTCTCTCTCAAATAAATAAATAAACTTAAAAAAAAATAAAAGAAACTACATATAGAAACATATATGAACATATAGAAAATGTTCACAATGTACTCTGGACAATTGTATTAGATTTACCCTAAAAGGTATTAGATATACCCTAATAAAAATAATAATACTTAAAAAAAAAAGTCTTTGTTCATGAAAGCAAAAATACTAAGTCACTTATGAGAGGGGGAAAAAAATCAGACTATCTCAGCAATGGTTTTTGCCAGAGATAATCAACTAACCTATATAAGATGCTGTGAACCAAGAACTTTATTCAGCCATACTACCTCTCTACATAAAAAGCTTAAATTGTAAGTAACACACAAGAACTGATGAAATTATATTTCCATAAGTTCGTTCTGAGTAATTTACAATGCAAAACAAATGTAATGGGTTTACTGTGTTATCCTTATGTTATATTGTTAAATGACCAAAGCATAGCCAAGAAAATTATGTATATCATCCTATCATTTATATAAGAAATGAGAAGTGTAAATACAAGTAGGTAAATTAAAACTGTGAGCCTGAAGTTCCTTGTCACAATAGAAGTTGGGAAATCTGTTTACTTCAGGGTTAAGTACAGAAGTCTTAGGAGCCAATTCGAAATGGCTCCCCCTGTTCAAAGACAGGACAATTTTAGCATCAGTAAGGACAATAATTCCAGTGAATTGAATACATCAAATATTTTTCATTTCATGATAGAAGCATGCGATACCACCTATGACAACTACTTGCTAGAAAGTTGTATCTAATTTTTACCAAGTCTTTAGATATAATTAAAAATTTATAGAAAGTACAGGAGAAGGAAGAACATGTTAAGCAACATAACAATGATATAATAAAAGCTGTTCTCTCACAACACTACAGGGGGAAAAAAGTGTCTTAGTATCTTCTAAAAGAAAAAAAAATGTGAGGAAGTAAGACAGTTTGAGGAACAACCTAGAAATTAAAAAAAAAGACTTAGGAAACATCGAGTCTGATCACAATACATGCACTTAATTTCAATCCTCAAAATAAGAAACAAAATGTAAATAATTAAATTGGATAAATGAACACTAAATTGATAATATTGAAATTAACATTTTATTGTTGATTTTTGTGGGTGATGATAGTAATGCAGCTATGTTTTTTAAAAAGTCACTGTCCTTGTGGAGCCTAAGTGGTTCACTTGGGCAAGCATCAAATTCTTGGTTTTGACTCATTTCACAATCTCACAGTTCATGAGTTCGAGCCCCACATTGGACTCTGCACTGACAGCACAGAGCCTGCTTGGGATTCTCTCTCTCTCTCTCTCTCTCTCTCTCTCTCTCTCTGTCTCTGACCCTCTTGCATCTCTAAATAAAAAACAAACAAACAAACAAACATTAAAAATATAAAAGATGGGGGCACATGGGTGGCTCAGTCAGTTAAGCATCTGACTTCAGCTCAGGTCACGATCTCACTGTTCATGGGTTCGAGCCCTGCACGGGGCTCTGTGTCTATGGCTCAGAGCCTGGAGCCTGCTTCAGATTCTGTGTCTCCTTCTTTCTCTCTGCCCCTCCCCCACTCACACTCTGTCTCTCTCTTTCTCTCAAAAATGAACAAACATTGAAAAAATTTTTTTTAATTTAAAAATAAAATAAATAAATAAGGAAAGTAAATAAGTAAATAAATAAGTCTCTGTCCTTTAGAAATACATATTGAGACAGATACATTTTTTTTAGAAAAAAATGTAGATATATGGAAGAACAGTTTTTTCAATACAAAAAAAATTATAAAATGCATTTTCTAAAGTAATAAGTAGTAATTACAAAATATTCCTCCCACAGGTGGAAATACCCCAATATCTTTAAAGGTACTTCATGGAGTAATAAAAGTTAGGAAGAGGAAACTTGTAAGCAGTTGATAGTAAAGTTGAGATAAATGATTCAGGGAAACATGTCAAATTAAACATAATGTCTGAGACAATAAAATTTAAATCATCATTAGCATAGTATTTCAGCAGAATTGTATGCCATTGCCGGACCATCTCTATAGTGTGAAACTGGGACACGTAGCCATCAAAATTCAATTTCAATTTTATTTAGTATAGGAATCTCACAGTATTGACAAATTTAGAGATGTTTGCTCATCATGAGAGTAATTTTCTTCTGATTTTTAGATATGAAAATGATTGATTTTTAATACTCATTGATTTTTGTAAAATAAATTTTTGTTTTATGCTTTAGTTTAATTGCTGCTGTTCTGGCTTTTTTACATGTCGACAAATAGAGATTTTTCTGAACTGTTTGTACAGATCATGTATTCCAGGTTTCTATTTGTGTGTTATTGGTATTTGTGAGGATCGTGATAAATATTTTTAATATACTTTAATTGTTACAATTAACAATTGTTACAAGAAATTTTGCATTGCCACAATAGAACATTTCCATTAAATTACCTTACAGGGCTACAATTAAATAGAATGATGAAAAAATAAAAGCTCAAAGCAGCAATTTTTTAAAACCCAGAGAAATTAGATCCCTTGATAATTCAAAAATGTGACAAACAGAATTTAAATAGCTAAAGAATGATTTGGTTTGTAATATGACAGTAAAGATTAATTGTCTTGTTTAGAAAGATTGATGTCTATAAATTATTTTATCTTGATAAATTCTACAATAATATATTTTGCTTTCAAAATGTGTCTATAGTAAGTCATTTTGATTTTAAAATTATGACTTTAAATAAGTTTAGATATGACAAGACTGTAGTAATTTATGGTTTTCTTTTTTTTATTTTTTTTTATTTTTTTTTTCAACGTTTATTTATTTTTGGGACAGAGAGAGACAGAGCATGAACTGGGGAGGGGCAGAGAGAGAGGGAGACACAGAATCGGAAACAGGCTCCAGGCTCCGAGCCATCAGCCCAGAGCCCGACGCGGGGCTTGAACTCACGGACCGCGAGATAGTGACCTGGCTGAAGTCGGACGCTTAACCGACTGCGCCACCCAGGCGCCCCTAAATTTTTTTTAAATAAGTTCTCCTAATCTTACTTAGACACATGCTTAAGATGAAATGCAAAATATTGTTTTGAAGGTACTGCATATTTATTCTTTCACATATTCCAGGCAGAGCATCTTGCAGTATTTCTAAAGTCATAGAAGCCTACCCTTTTGAATCCAGGCTTTTAAATGTTTCTCTTGGAACTTAATTTTGATGATGGCATTATGCTACTTCATTGCAAAAGCTGGTGCCAGCTCTCTGAGGACCACCAATAATTTTTTTTGCTACCATATGACATAAAGAATTTTTACAGAAAAACAGCAAAAACCAAAGAACTTAAATTCTTCAATAAAGCAATTTTATCTGATAGGAAAAATCTGTATATCATGCATATACTGTTGAGAGATTGCATTGATGAAATGAGAATCTGGAAAATTTTTGAAGTGGACTTTCTGTTAAAATTTGATGGTTGCCTCAGGTGCATTAGAAACTAGAAGCTGAGGTAATATTCCAAGGAAGACAATAAACTTAGTTAAAATGAAATAGGGAAAAAAATCTAATGAAAAATCACAACTGAAAATAGGCAAAACAACATACAAGTTATAATTGTTCTAGTAATCTTAATTGGTATTTTTTTCATACAGCACACAAATAATTTGTCCAGAATTTTTTTTCCTAGTAGGATGATTGATACTGAAACACAGGATGGAATACAGATTCTCCAGATTTACTGTTTTGATACAGGACTGATGAACTCAAATACACCTATAGCCTTTGGCAAACCTGAGAATGCTTTAGAATATGATAAATTCCCACTACAGTTGGCTAATTAAACATTTTCACTTCATGAAGAGAAATCACTTTTCCAACTTTATACACAATCCGTTTGCAAGGTGAAATCCTACCAACTTATTGAGACTTTTTCTAATATTTGATTTGGCACATGAACAAATTTTACTTTCCTTCATAGAGTGCATACTAACTCTTTTCCAAATATCATTTAGCTGTTTATTTCAAGGGCCTGCTCTTCTTCAGAAGATTTTGTTGCTATTTCCATTTTATTCATTAGAAAGATTTCTTTCCCTTCCACAAACTCTAATTTTGTTTCTGTACTATCAATAGGACTAAACTGACTCTTGAAGGCATTATATGTTGTACTATGTTAATCCATTTTAGAATTTCACTTTTTACACCTACATTTTAACCTTCAAAATGAAAGTGTAGTATATTAATACATTTAGGGTGACATCATTTTGGTGACATTAAGAAGGATAAATGTGCCTTTGGTTGGCAAGTAGATGACTGCTATTGGTCATGACTCATTATCCTGTCACAGACATGCTATTTCAATAGATTAGAAACCTCACTCCTTCTTTATATTCAGTGCAAATCATACATTCTTCAGTGCTTCATTTTATTTTCTTATAAAGTGCAGGAGGTTATTATTCATAGCTAAACTGAGTTATACAAAGTACACTTCATAGTTCTTCCTGTTCAGGTGTTGGGAAGGTGCATTATTATTTTTTAAATAAGTACTTGGTAATATTGGAGTGAATTTATAGTTTTCTAGTGTTCTTGTTTTCCTTAATGTTTACATTTTTTTTTTACAATTTTGAAAAAAAAACATCAAATTTCTTTACAAATTAGTCTCAGAAGTCAGTAGAAAATATATGATGTAAAGTTTTTCTTTCATATTGAGGGGTTTGCAGAAATGAAAGATTATCCTTGAATATTGACATGACTTTAATCATAAATCTAAATTTGACCATGCTATCAAAATATCTCTGTATTTCATGGGCAAATTGAAAAGGACAAATTTCATCTTAAGAATGTGGTTGAGAAACATAAGAAAATGGTTATCTTGATGACTATAAACAGTATTCTAAATTAAACAATAAATAAGCTTTGGCTCAAGGGCTTCATTACCTTCCAGGAGAGAGATAAAGTAAATTCTATTAACTCACCTGGACATAGCCTCTGGCTGTTCAACGAAAATAGCTTATAAGTGTAAAAAGAGGATTTATGAAAGGGCAAAGGTGTATGTGACCACTTAGGCTTATGCGGTGAATAGTCATTAAATTTGGTTCAAGCAAGGGTGCTTGGGTGGCTCAGTCAGTTAAGCGTCCAACTTCAGCTCAGGTCATGATCTCATAGTTCGGGAGTTTGAGCCCCACGTCGGGCTCTGCGCTGACAGCTCAGAGCCTGGAGCCTGCTTCAAATTCTATGTCTCCCTCTGCCTCTGCTCCTCCCCCACTCATGCTCTGTCTCTCTCTCCTTCAAAAATAAATAAAAACAGTAATTTTTTTTAAATTTGATTCAAGCAAAAATGACTTTATCTTCATGTTTAAATTATCCAGATCTTTAGATTATGCCCTGCACTTTCAGTTAGCTCCTATGTAAATGAGCAGCTCCATATTTATTTGAAGCAACAGTATACTCATATAGTTATATTTAAGTATACTAGTGATACCATAGCTAAAAAAGAATAAATATATGGAGATAGAATATCTTTCAGTAACATTTTTCAGTACAGTGATCAGAAGTAATGAAAAAAGTTTTCCCAATGCAAAACATAATCTTAAAACCCTAAATATACTACTACATTGATTTTATATTGGTATCTTGTCTTTTCAGAATTTATATTCTGATTGTTACACTTAGATTCAATCTACTTTAGTCTATATAACAACATACGAGGCATGGGTGAAAAATTTAGGCAGAGTTTTCAAATTGTTTCACTGAAATCATATATGAAATTATTTAACTAACAGCATTATAGATAGTAGGATCTATTGATATAACATGCTGAGAAGTCGTAGAATGGTATACTGTAGCTTCAGAGTAGGCTTTTTTTTTTAATTTTTTACAGTTTATTTACTTATTTTGAGAGGGAAAAAGAGAGAATATGAGCAGGAGAAGGGCAGAGAGAGAGAGAGAATCCCCATATTGTCAGCGTGGAGACCAAAGCAGTGCTTGAACTCAGGAACCACGAGATCATGACCTGAGGCAAAACCAAGAGCCAGATGCTTAACTGACTAAGCCACCCAGGTGTAATTGAGAGTAGGCTTTAATAAGTTAAATATATGTACTTAAAGAAGTATACTGTACACCATTAAGCTTCACAAAAATAACAAAATAGAGTAGGGCCAATAAACCAACCAAGAATATAAGATAGAATAAAAAAAAATTCAGTTAATCCAAATGTAGGAAATAAAGAGATAAAAGATAACAAATGACACATGGGACAAATAGAAAACAATATTAAAAAAAAGAAAATTAATATGATAAGATTTAAACCTAACCATGTGAATATTCACACTCAATGTAAATAGTCTAAACACCTCAATTAAAAAGCAGAGATTGCCAAATTGGATAAAAACACAGGTCTCAACTACATGATGCTTACAAGAAGCACACTTTAAATATAAGGCACAAATAGTTAAAAGAAAAGGAAGAGAATGCTAAAATTAATCAAAGGAAGTTGGAGGGGCTATATAAGTATTACATAATTTAGATTTCAGATAAAAGAATATTATCAAGGATAAAGATGCTCAATTGTTAGTGATAGGGATTTGATAATAAAAGGGGTCAATTCATCAAGAGAACATAACAATTCTAAAGTTTATGCACATAACAACACAGCTTCAAAATATTTAAAGCAAAACTGTTAGAATTGCAATGAGGTATAGACACATCCACAGTTATAGCTTGAGAAATACCCTCTCTCAATAATATATAGAATATGCAGGCAATTAGTAAGGATATGGAAGAGTTAAAAGGCATTTTTGGTAAGTGACTTAATGAACACTTATAGAAATATTTCCCCCACATAAATAGCAGATTATATATTCTACTCTCAGGTGCTCACAACATATCAGAATGCAAGAGATACCAGTAAATCAGTAGCATTAAACATATATTAAAAAAGGACAAATGTCAAATCAATGACCTTTGCTTCCACCTCAAAAACTAGAAAAATAACAAACAAAACAAAGAAAGATAATAAATATCAGAGAGAACATTGCTGAAATACAAAATTGAAATATAAGGAAGAATTTCAAAAAAGTGTTCTTTGAGAAAAATCAATATAATTGATAAACCTCTAGCCATACTACTCAAGGATAAAAGAGAGAAGAAACAAATTATTAGTATTAACAATGAGACATTACTATGGATCCACAGATATTAAAAAGATAATAAGAAAACATTATGAACAACTTTATGTCAATATATTCTACAACTTCAGTGAAAAAGAAATATTCTCTAAAAGATACAAGCTATTGCAGTTCATTAAAGGAAGTAGCCTGATAGCCTTTTATCAACTAAGAATTAACTTTGTACTTAAAGCTTTCCCTAAAAACTCTATGCCCAAATAGCTCCATGGGTGAATTCTACCAATTGGATAAGGAAAATATAATACAATTCTGCATAACATCTACCAGAATTTTGAAGAGGAGGAAGTATTTTCCAATTCATTCTATGAGGCCACCATTACCTTCATATCAAAATTAGATAAGTACATTAACAAGACACAGAAAGAGAAAGAAGAACCGTATGATAATCTCAATTAGATGCATTAAAAGCATTTGAGAAAATCCTGACACCGTTCCTAATGATAATACAGTAAACTTGGAATAGAAACAGACTTTTTCAACCTTATAGAGAGCATCAATGAGAAACCTGGGGGTAACATACTTAATCCTGAAAGACTGAATATTTTCTCCCAAGTTTAGGGACAAGATAGAATGTCTGTTCCCACCATTTCTAGTCAACATTTTGCAGAAAGTGCTAGCCAACGCAGTAGGGCAGGACTGTTGAATTAAAGGCCTCCAAATTGTAAAGGAGATAAAGGAGAAATAAAACTGTCCTTAGTCACAGATAACATGATTGGCTATTGAGAAAATCTATTGGAATGTCAACAAAACAAAACAAAACAAAACAAAACAAAAAGCAAAAAACAAAGAAACTAAAGCTAATAAATGACATAGCAAGATTGCAAGGTACACAATCAACATACAAAAACCATTTTCTAAATTCTTATAAAAAATAATTCAGATGTTTAAATTAGGAAACCATACTATTTACAAAAGCATAATTCTGAGGATTGATGAAAAACATTAAAATGTATTCAATTCAGATTTACATTTCAATTATGAAATTTTGTTTTCTAAGTTAAAATTTTATGACACATGTTCCTTTTTGCTATTTTTTTATAGAATTTTATCATCTTTTGGTGCCAAATATGATTATTCTACTTTGTCATTTAATCAATTCCTGTCTAAAGCAGTTCTTACCTTCCTGTACAGATTTCAGGGCGCTACTGAAAATCACCACTGTTATGTGACTTTAGGCACAACTTCTTATTGGTTAGGGAATGAAAATTATTTGATAGAAAAAAATGGATAAATTGGTTCTACCAACATATAGTTGTTTTCATTTGATTGTTTTGTTATGATTTGTTGAATATTTCTTATCAGGACCTAATACTTTCAGGTAATAAAATTTGAATATAAGAAACTACAGTTCTATTCTGACTTCATATAATGTCTATCTATATCTAGATAGACATATAATATCTATCTATATCTAGATATCTATATACATATACATATATACATATATCTCTATATACATATACATATCTATATGTGTGATACATATGTATCTATATACATATACATATAATATATATCTAGATCTAGATATCTATCTATATCTATATCTATATCTATATCTATATCTATATCTATATCTATCTATATATCTATTTCCTTCTTACCTCAATACTTTATTTGACTTTTGCCAAAGCTATCAGTTTTCAAGTATTGCCTTTTTTTTAATTATTGAAATATAATTGACATACAATGTTACATTAGTTTCAGGTGTACAACATAATGATTTGACAATTCTATACATTGGGCTGTGTTCACCACAATAAGTGTGATTATAATTTGCTACCATATATTATCACAATATTATTATTTATGTTCCCCAGGCTGTTTTTCATACTGTGACTTTTTTATTTTGTAACTGGAAGTTTGTATCTCTTAGTCCCCTTCACCTCTTTTGCATAGTGCTCCAAGCCCTCCTTTCTGGTAGCCATTAGTTTGTTCCTTGTATTTATGATTCTTTTCCTGTTTTTTTGTTTGTTTTGTTTTTTAGGTTGCACATGTAAATGAAGTCTTATGGTATTTGTCTTTTTCTGTCTGATTTATTTTACTTAGCATACCTTCTAGGCCCATCTATGTCACAAAATGGCAAGATTTTTTTTTTATGGCTGAGTAATATTCGATTACATATACACCACATCTTTTTTATCCATTGATCTATTGGTGGATACTTAGGCAGCTTCCATATATTGGCTATTATAAATAATGTTCAGTAAACATAAGAGTGCATATATGTTTTTGAATTAGTGTTTTCATTTTATTTGAGTAAATACCCAGTAGTGGGATTACTAGACTATGTGGCATGTTGGTTCTATTTTTTATTTTTTTGAGGAATCTTCATACTGTTTTCCACAGTGGCTGCACCAATTTACATTTCCACCAACAAGGCATAAGTGTCCCCTTTTCTCCAGATTTTTACTAACACATGTTATTTCTTGTCTTTTTTATATTAGCCATTTGAACAAGTATAAGGTGATATCTCATTATGGTTTTGATGTGCATTTTTCTAATGATTAATGATGTTGAGCATCTTTTCATGTGTCTGTTGGCCATCTGTATGTCTTCTTTGCAATAATGTCTGTTCAGGTCTTCTATACACTTTTAAGGAGATAATTTGTGTTTTTGTTTGGTTTGGCTTGGTAATGTGTTGTATAAGTTCTTAATATATCGGTTATCAAGTATTTTCTGAACACTTACTATATAGTCAGCAACATGCTCAATGCTATTTTATTTCTTCCTGTATGACCAGAATTAAGTGTTCTCTACTAATACATGGATGCAAAAAACAGCATCCCAGGTTATTTCCAAAAATTATTGATGTGATAAAGCTTTTTAGAATGGTTGGATTTGATCATCCTGCCTCATTCTACCATTAAATATAACCTTGGGTTGAAAGTTGAAATTCCCAAGGACAAGCTAATAGAACCATGGAAGGGGCAGTGAAAGAAAAAGAAAAGATCCTTTTTGAGAAGGGCTCCTTAGTTGCCACTATTTGTGTTTTTTTCTGTCTTGGTCTGGCTACTGATTAATGATTGATTTAAAAGCATATTTGAAAGTCTAAACCTGGGTAAGGGAAAATCAGCTTGAGAGAGTTCAGGAGGAAGGCTAGTGACTGGGCATAAATGGCCCCATCTATCTTTGCTGAGTGAAGTTACTGAAATCATCACAGCAAGAAGGAAAATCCTCAAAAAGCTTACCATTTGTAATTCAAGAGGGAATGCTAGTTGTACCACCTTTATGAGAGACTTAGAAATGACATTAAATGTATCTAATTTTCGAGAGAACAGTTCTAGCTGTCATTAGTAGGATCAGAAAATATAAAGGCTTTCCCTGTGATTTGAAACATTTTAAACCTAGATGGAACTGCTATTTTTGCCATCTGTGTGGGCTCCTCTGTGTATTTCTTGGATCCGACCATGAAACTGGAGGTGGAGTAGGTGAGTGGGGACACAAAGTGCTTCAGAGTTTTGTCTGGAGCGCTGGAAATTGTCACTGCACTAGAAGGAGGATCACAGGGCCTTTGGATAAAAGGCTGATCATGAACTAGACTGATTTTGACAGGATGTTTCTATTAGAAGAAGGTAGACTGATTAAGATGAAGAGTGGTGGAGTGTGAAAATACTGCAGTAGACATAATTCATGCACCGATGTCTCCCCAACTTTTCCCTACATCTTGCAAAGCTAAGTGGGCCAGGACATGGGATCTAGCCTGGGTTCTTGCCATTTCAAACTATGTGACATTTCAGAAATGTTTTTTTTATACCACTGACAGTGGTGTAAAGACTCAGAGTCTTTATTTGTAAAAGTCAAATTGCATAAATAGGAAATTCTTCTAATTCTATAATGTTGTCATATGCACTTTATTTGTGTATTAATCTATAATTTTAGCAGCATTAAATATCATTGAACTAGCAATATAGTTATTATTTAATTATGTAGGTTTGAGAGATGCAACAGGAAAGAATCACTTTTAAATGTGCCCCTGATTTGTTACATCAAACATGTCCAACCCTGAACACATTTCGTGATTATGGTTTGTCATCACAAATGTTTTTAGTCTAGTGGTGCCCGGGTGGCTCAGTCAGTTAAGCGTCCGACTCTTGGTTTCCACTCAGGTCACAGTCTAATGGTTCGTGAGTTTGAGCCCTGCTTCTGGTTCTGCACCACCATCCCCTGCTTGGGATTCCCTCTCTCTCTCTCTCCCTCTGTGTCTGCCCCTCTCCTGCTCATGTTCTGTGTCTCAAAATAAATAAACTTAAAAAAATGTTTCTAGTCTTCCTTGAATACATGCTAGGTATGTTTTGCCAAGACAAAAAACTCACAGTAAGAAAACCAAGGCTAGGAAAGTAAAGGAGATTAGACTTATCTTTGTGAATTAAGAATCTTCCTAAATAAAACCATACTCTTATTGTTTTCTTATAGAGTGTGATTTATATAATTCATTAAATATATGACAGTTTTATGACCAGCTACCAAAAATAATTGCATTCAAAAAATATTTCATGTGTCGTATGACTAGACAGAAGTAAAATCTAAGATTTCCCAGTTCAGGAAATAATAATTTTAGAATCCAAATTAAGTGTTGAATATTAGTTAAGAATGAGAGATTATTCAGTTAATCTTTGTTATGCTAGTAAAAATAGTTAGATTTCATATTGTTTAAATTCCAGTTTCAGGTATTGCATTACAATATGAATTAAATTACCTTTTCTCTCTCTTTTTTTTTCTGTCATTCATACTCTGTCTAGCCAATAATATTATAAAAAGGTTCAAAAGGAATCAGATACAATTTGTTATGTCTAGACTCCCAGGTAACCTAACTGTCATTTAGTTATTCAGAGAACAATTTGGAGCTTGCATTTTGACAAGTTGTTGGACTCCCTTGATAAAATAAAACTTCAATTAAAATATTGAATACAAAAAGCCAAGCTAGAAAAAAACAAACAAATGAAACCCCCAAACCCACAAACCTTTCTATCCCTAGGAAGACAGGAATCAATATCTTCTAGTACACATATACGTTATTTATGAAAAACTATACGAAAGGAAAGATGGTACAATTGATTCTTAGAAAACATATTTGAAACTAATATTTTGAAGACTGAAAAAAAAGTATACATTTCATTAGGAGTAATGATACAACCTAAGAAATATATGGGGAAATAAGTAATATGTATTTTATTAAAATACATTTTCAATTGATACACACAGCACATAGTTAATACTATGTTTTCATAATATTTTCTTAGAAATATAATCATTAGTGTCATTCATATCTCATTGCAACAGTTAAACACAGTATTCAGATGTTTCAGTCAAAACTTTGTAGTAAGATTCTGGGCACACATACAGCTTTGAGACCCAGCAAACAAACATCCTGCAGAATCAGGAGTGGGAAAAACGTCTCTCCTTCTCATGGTTTGTGCTAGTACTGACACCTAGTACTGACACCTCTCTGGTTTGTGCCTTTTAATCAATTCCTTCTAAAATTATATTAATATTATATTTTTGGGGACTGACACCTCTCTGGTTTGTGCCTTTTAATCAATTCCTTCTAAAATTATATTAATATTATATTTTGGGGGACTGGGTGATATATGGGAATGTTGAATCACTATACATCTGAAACTAATGTAACACTGTATGTTAGCTAACTAGAATTAAAACAAAAACCTAAAAAGCAAAAAAAGTGTTATATTCTACAAAAACTAGTTTTTGTAAAAATAATCATTAAAACTATTCATTAAGTGTCATAGACTCTGGGTCTGGAGTTCTCTCTTGTCCAGCAAGAGAGCTGACTCAAGATTAAAATGCGAGAGAGGCTAATGTCCGGAAGGAGACAAGAGCCCCGAGTAAGCTCCTTGCTTCGTTTTTATTAGGATCAGAAGGCTTACAAGTGTGATGGACCTGCAGAGCAGAAAGAGACAATGAAACCGTGAACATTAACTCATGTGTGTGACAGAAAGGGGGTTTTGAAGATATGCAGTGTTAGGAGTTTGGGTCAATACAAAACAAAATCCTGGTGCCAGCCAGTGGTTGTTTATGGCAGGTATGAGGGGCCAAGTCTGTTTATCTTAGCTTGCCTAGGGAATAAGACAGATAGAGCATGCTACCTCGGGGTCAACAAGGCACCTTTCTTTTGCTAATAAGCTCCACTCAGAGCAACTTTGCCCTGATGTGGTCTATAGTGGTTTACCTGTTTACCTATTCCTGTCTTCAGTCCTGTGAAAACAGCTTTCTGCTATTGTACTAAATTGGTGGGGGGGGGGGGGTGTTTCTGCCCTGAATACCTAATCTTTTGTGTTTTTTTAATGTTTATTTATTTTTGAGAGAGAGACAGAGAGACAGAGCATGAGCAGAGGAGAGGCAGAAAGAAAGGGAGACACAGAATCTTAAGCAGGCTCCAGGCTCTGAGCTGTCAGCACAGAGCCCAAAGGAGTGTTCAAACTCACAAATTGTGAGATCATGACCTGAGCTGAAGTTGGACATCTAACTGACTGAGCCACCCAGGCGCCCCCTGAATACCTTACCTTGATTACCTAATCTTAGATGCTTTCATCCTGACGCTTCCTATTCCTATATGCCTTGTTAACCCATGGGTGCAAGCTCAGGGAATTCCTAAGCTTATTCCCCACAATTAAGTAATGCACTAATAATAGTAATGAACATTTATTATATGACTATTATGTCTCAGGTACTATGCTAATAAATTTGTGTGTGTAATCTAGTTCAGCCCTCACAAAGTTATTTGAGAAGTTCTTTTTGTACACATGTGAAAACAGCATTAAAAAGTTTAAGGAAGTTAACCATAGCCACCAACTGTAAACAGTAGAACATGTATGTCACCCTGGGCGGTAAACTTCAGAACTTTTATCCTACGGGCACCTGGGTGTCTCACTTGGTTCAGCATCTGACTCTTGATCAGAGCTCAGATCTTGATCTCAAGGTTGTGAGTTCAAGCCCTGTGTTGAGCTCTGTTGGGCATGAAACCTACTTCAACAACAACAACAACAACAACAACAACAACAACAACACAAAAACCCCAAAAAATGAAACAAAGTTTTTATCTTACACTGTCTCATTTTTATAAAAAAAAAATAATAGGGATAAACTTTGCTAAGATTTTAAATTATATTAAATGTATCATTTTGGGGTACTTACATAATAATGACTGCACTTCTGGTAACATTTTTTCTTCTCTGATTTTTATTTTTATTTTTTAATTTTTTTTTCAACGTTTATTTATTTTTGGGACAGAGAGAGACAGAGCATGAACGGGGGAGGGGCAGAGAGAGAGGGAGACACAGAATCGGAAACAGGCTCCAGGCTCTGAGCCATCAGCCCAGAGCCCGACGCGGGGCTCGAACTCACGGAGCGTGAGATCGTGACCTGGCTGAAGTCGGACGCCCAACTGACTGCGCAACCCAGGCGCCCCTCTTCTCTGATTTTTAAATTGTTACTTAATAGAGGTTAAAGTGTAGAGAATATAAAATAAAATTTTGTTTCCACTGCAGTTTGGTCAAATTGTATCAATAAATTATGAGTAATGCATTCAGGGTGTAATATATTGGAAATAATTTAACCAGATTATCAATTAGAATTTTTCAAGTAGGCTCAAAATTAGAAATACTCTTTCTATAATTTCTATTCATTCTTACTACTAGGTGGAAATCCTACTTCCTAAGTTTCTTTGTGCCTCATAGCTCTCCCTATTGGCTGCCTGGTAGTCTGAATAAACTGCTTATAACCTCCCACCCTATGAAAGGGCCTTCGAGATTTTATCAGTTAAGATTCATTCCATAGGCTCTCCTTTGAATTCCAAAGAATTTCCGTTCTGCAACCAGACCGTTTTGCTAGAATGAAGAAGCTATTCAACCACTTGGAGTACGGTTTGTGATGCGATCTTCCCTATTAGTGTCCTCTCGGTTCCCAAGTCCTCCTTCCACACTACCATCTATTCATTTCATCAGTCGATATGTCTTTATTAATTTTAAAGTTTTTAATTTATGTTTAGAGAGAGAAAGAGAGGGAGGGGCAGAGGAGAGGGAGAATCCCAAGCAGGCTCTGCACTATTAGTGTGAAGCCCAGGGCAGGGCTCTAACTCACTAACTGACAGATCATGACCTGAGCTGAAGTCAAGAGTTGGAAGCTTCGCCAAGTGAGTCACCCAGGAGTCCTTCAGCCAATATTTATTGAGGACTAACCATAATCCACAAATATTCTAGAATCTAGATACTGGAGATATCACCTAAACAAGGAAAACATTTTCCCTACTTTCATTTAACTTAAACTCTCTCTTTATTAAAAATGTTTAATGTTTATTTATTTATTTTGAGAGAGAGAGAGCAGGGGAGGGGCAGTGAGAGCCGAAAGAGACAATCCCAAGTAGGCTCCATGCTGTCAGTACAGAGCCCGACGTGGCACTTGAACCCATAAACCGAAACCATGGCCTCTGCTGAAACCACGAGTTGAGTGTTTAACCGACTGAGCCACCTAGGTGTACCATCATTTACCTTAAATTCTATTTGGGGGTGTTGTAGAAATGAAAGAAAACAGACAAGCAG
Organism: Herpailurus yagouaroundi; assembly: GCF_014898765.1. Lineage (NCBI taxonomy): Eukaryota > Metazoa > Chordata > Mammalia > Carnivora > Felidae > Herpailurus > Herpailurus yagouaroundi. The sequence continues at coordinate 24,592,781 of NW_024412394.1, read as the reverse complement.
GCAAATAGACCGGAAAGCCTATCAGGCTGTGGTACATGCCGTGTAGGTAACTGAAATAGAGTGATGTGATAAGAATGCTTGGTTGGCTGCTCTAGTTAGAATTGTCAAGAAAGACCACTCTGAGAGGGTGACGTTGAAGTTGCGGTAACAAGCTGACTATCAAGAAGAGGTGAGCCAAGATCAGAGGAAGAACATATCAGGTAGCGGGAAGAGCAAATGCAAAGACCAGAGGAAGGTACTTGCTTGGTGTGTTTGAGACACTTAAAGAAATTTTCCTGGAATGTAGTAGGTAAGGACGGAAGTGTAACAGGGTCAGGGACATTAGCAAGGATTGAGGTCAAGTAGGGCGTTTAAGCCAGAAAGAACAGTTTGGGTTTCATGCTAAGTGAAGTGAGAAGAACTTGAAAAGAATCTGATTTATACTCAAAAACACTGTCTCTGTTTAGTAAAAATGTTTGTGGGTGAACAAGAGTGGAAAAAGGGTAACTGGTGAGAAATCTATGGCAGTGGTCACACAATATATATGGTGGTGAAGAAGAGTGAAAAGCAAAAATAACTCGTGGACTCTTGGGGTAATGTGAGTAATTGCTGTCTGGTAAGGCTGTACTCATAAAGTTTAGTTGTAGGTGACTAGCAGGCATTTACATGGACACATCCAGAAGGGAATTTTTTATATGAGCTTAAAGATCCTGGGAGAAGTCAGTTCCTTGGTTCAGGTCAAGAAACATTTATTAGAGGCTATTTTCTATTTGCTTGTTTTATGTGACCACCTCATACCACTTCTTCCTTTTTGTTTATGTAAATATTGCCCTAAATCTGTTTCTAGGTCATTAAAAATCTGTACTGCTCTTGGAAACAGTTCTAACAACTTTATATTTGCTGAATTCATTTTTTCATGGTACATTTGAGAAAGTTTATAATAAAAGGAAGGCAAATAATAAACGAAAACAAATAGTGATAATGATGCATAGCTCACACTTACTGAGACGTAGTATGTGTCAGGCATTGCTACAGGTGCTTTGAAAGATCTGTTATCAAAAAATATTAATCACAACAGCCCTAAAAAGTAATTTCTAATAAAAATAGGAAATCAAGACCACGAAGATAAGGAGCGAATGTTCAAGCCAAGAGTATTAATATTATCACTGTCATTGAGCCCAAAGTGAAACTAAGTGTCCTGTAGTATATTTAGCATAATTCTTGTGGTTGCAAAGGAGAAAACATACTAGCTCTTCAGGGGAGGTAAATATTTTCCTAGTACTATATAATGAAAGCGTTCTCCTACATGCAGTATTACTTAGGGAGTATTGCATTGCCATCTTTCATTGATTTTAACATGCATATTTTTAACATTTCCACATGTCTGAAATTGGGGTGAATATTACAATTATGAAACCAAGCAGCAGTTGTGATATAGTTGTCATTGTTTATGGACTTCAAAACTTGCAGACTATGTACTTGGAAGAAAGTGCTGGGGACAATGGTGAGGCGTTCTGTTAAGGAATGCTGATTCATCAGATATTCCTTATCGCACAAAGTTCATATTGTGTTGTGAGATAAACTGCATTGATGACTTTGTTCTTCACCCTTCTGTGTATTCATTTCTTTACAATGCAACTTCGCAGTGCCAGCACCAATGATGGGAGTGTGTTGGACTGCTACATACTTTGGCACTGGACCCTTGTTTTGACCAATGGAGAGTTAGTTTACGTGATATAAATAGAGGCCTGAAAAGGAGCTCATGTATATACGCCATCAACATGAGAACTTTCCTAGTGTAGCCTGTTGGAATATGAGACAGAGTGCTAAAGCCCAGCTCCACCAGCCGATAGCCATCTAACCCTCAGACATCTAAGAAAATTTAACCAACGTTAGCAAATGCAACGCCCAGCCGACTTCAGATACGTGGGCAACAGGTGTTTATTGCTTTATTCCATTGAGTTTTGGGCAGTTTGGTAGTCAGCAAAAGCTGATACAGAAGAAAATAACATCAGTAATTTTGAGTTGAAAAGTGATTCTGAAAATTCATGCTCTGCATGTGAAAAAGTTTTAGAAATGAACCAGTTTATTTTGCTAATATTTTAATTTTTTTGCATTTACACAATATAATGATTTTTAAACATCTGTAATTCTAAACAGGTTCTGTCAATAACATAAAATAAAAGTCATAACAAAGAAAGCAATATTTTAAAGTTAAACTGAGTATTTTTTTTCTTTTTTCCGTGGTTCATTAAATATAGGTAGGTCTTACAATTAATAGTACCCTTATATTACATGTAAGTACATGACTGTATCATTTCCCTGTTTGTTTCTTGCATTGAAAAGCAGACACTATCTCATATATATCATTGGATTAATCAGACATAGCTTTGTGGCTTGCACATAATTAAGTCAATAAATATTGCCAATCACTTTCTATACAGCAAAATCATTAATTATTAATTAATTAGCATGCATTCCTCACTATCACTGTCTCGTTTCACATGACTGAATAGACTTCAGTGCTAAGGTAAAAAAAATATTATTTTATCGATTTTTAATATAACAGAATGTATGAGAGATAGCAAGAAGATTTTTGGAGGTTGGCTGAGAAATTCATTTTAACTTTTAAGATCTTTATTAAATATTCAGTTTTAATATGAATAGAAGTAAATTTACTTTGCATCTCAAAAATCATAGTTAAAAATGCATTCTCTCTATCCTGAAATGTTTGTTATTGGTTGAATGTCACCAAGCTGTGAAATTGTTTACTTTGTGTTTTTATTTTCATATACATTGTGTTACTCCTTTGTAATGTTGATTCTTGTATAGTCTTCATGATTGTAAATAGTATCACTTGATTTTTCATGACAGTTTTGTCCGTATCACAGGAGGAATTATGGAGTCTATTTCTACCTGATTCATTTTGCATTCTAGATGCTCCTTGAGTTCAGCATTTGCACTTCTAGACAGATGGCAGAATCCTGTTAAGTTCAGTTTTGATAATTTCCTTCACGCTAGCCTGGTTGTACATTTTTAGGGGCAAGTATAAGTTATCAAAATGTTACCGTCCTTATATACCTACTTATTACTTAATAATGAGCTCTTGGCTCCAAGCCACCTGGGTGGCTCCGTTGGTTAACTGTCCAACTCTTGATTTTGGCTCAGGTTGTGATCTCACAGCTGTTGAGATCGAGCCTACAGCTGGTGAGATCGAGCCTGCAGTTGGGCTATGCAATGGCAGCACGGAGCCTGCTTGGGATTCTACCTCTCCCCTCTCTCTCTGCCCTGCCCCCACTCATGCTGTCTCTCTCTTCAAATAAATAAATAAAATTTAAAACAAATTTTAGGGGCCTCTGGGTGGCTCAGTTGGCGAAGCGTTCCACTTCAGCTCAGGTCATGATCTCACTGTTCTTGAGTTTGAGCCCCTTGTCGGACTCTGTGCTGACAGCTCAGAGCCTGGGGCCTGCTTCGGATTCTGTGTCTTCCTCCTCTCTGGCCCTCTCCCACTCACACTCTTTGTCTCTCTTTCTCTCAAAAATAAATAAACATTAAAATAATTACAAATTTCTTTTTAAAATAAAGTGATAACCTGTACTAAGACAGATTTGTTTGTTTTTGGAAAACTGGAGGTGGGGTATGCAGGCCTCAATTATCTTTGCTGATATATTTTTCATCATTATTTTAAAAAAGATGAATTTCCAAAAAGCAAACATTTTGGACATGCACTGTGTAATTAAGAGTTTAACAAAAATTTAATTAATACGTCAATGAAAACTAGTAAAAAAAAAAAATAATGGTCGTGTTTGTCCTTTGTCACATTTTCCTGTGCTTCGTGTTGATCTGCACTTATCAGTCAAATTTTAGGTATACATTTTTGTTGTAGTTCTTTTCATAAGACATTTCACTTGTATAAGCCCAAGAATCAGCTATATTAGAAATGTTGCTTTAACGTCTAAGAAAGATTCTGATTACTTTATAAAAGGTCCAGGAATTGCTAAATTTTATATAAAGTTCATACACATAAGATTGAAAACCTCTGCTTAATTATTATGTGAGGTCATGCCTTTTATTTTAATGCACAATTATTGATAGAATCTATCTAAACTATATTTGAGGAAAAGTCATATAAAGTCAGAAATGTCAGAAATAACAGGTTTGCAGGTGATAGTTTATGGAATATGTTGTCTTTGTGGCCTCCCACTCTGTGCTATTCTACACATTAACGCATGTCCAAACCACTGCAATTTCTAATGTCACCTTGTCCAACATTGTACTTCTACAGGTACCTTCTATAGGTTTTTGTTCACTTACAGACACTGTCACATAGTTTCCATGTTACAATTTTGTCACTCAATTATTCTTTGTGATTTTTTAAAGTAAAGCTGTATGCTTCTAGATGACAGAAGTTATACTTTATTTTTTAAATGCTGATTTATTTATTTATTTTGAGAGAGAGAGAGAGACAGACACAGAATCCCAAACAGGCTCTGCAGCTGTCAGCGTAGAACCTGACGCAGTGCTCAAACTCCCAAACTGAGATTGTGACCTAAGCCGAAACCAAGAGTCAGAGGCTTAACTGATTAAGCCACCCAGGCGCCCCCAGAAGTTATAATTTAAGTGTGTGTGATCTATAGCAATTCATCCAAAACAAGAACCTGTACTTAATGTGTGTGAGAAGAGAGAGATATTCCCTTTTATAGGCTTGGCGTCATAGAACAGGTGGCTGTTAGAGAATGTTAACTCTGCAGTTTTATTTAGAGGCCTACCATGTTTAACTGTTTTCCCAGTAGAGAATAATTATGATGACAACGACAATGACTGCACTTAAGTAATTGTGTAGGCCACATCCTTTACTTCTTACAAGAAGCCTCTGAGGTAGGAATCCTTGCCCTGTTGTACAGAGGAAGAATTTGAGGGTTTTGAAACATTAAACAACTTGTCTAATATCAAGTCATACCTACCGGATGGCAGACCTGGGACTTAAAATCAGATGTGTCTACCTGTGCAGAGGTTCTGTTCTTAATCTACTACCATGGCATTAGAGCTCCTTCTATACAAAAAATGGCAATTTATTACTTTAAACTGGAAAAATTAATTTCCAAGTGAAATTTCTCTGATGCACTGTTATCCTATAGTTACTAATGTGGTTTTCAATATTGCATTTCATGTAGTATGAAACTGAATTTGAGAGAAAATGAGATTTTAGCAAAATATTCAATCAAATGTAGACTAATTTTTTATCAGCCTCAGCTTTAGGGGGTTAACATTTGATGTTAATCGTACCTTAAATCAGATACCATACACGACACGGATATGGAATTCCTCTGTATTGATTATAGTTAAAATTTATAGACTTGTAATAAAGATAATGATAATCATAATCATAATATTTAAGTCCTGAGACCTATGGTAAATTCTATACATATATTTCTTTAATTCCTTACAATAATTCCAGTGAGGTAGTTACTATTATCGTCTTCATTTTCAACAAGGATATTAGTGTCATATACATAAAGTAAGTTACTCAAAGTCACATGACTGACTAGTAAGTCTTTTGTGTGATAACTTTAGGCTTAAAAAAATCCCTCTTATGTGGAAAAAACCTGAAGCATACGATACTTTAAAAATTTTTTAATGTTTACTTATTTTTGAAAAGAGAGAGACAGTGTGAGAGGGGTAGGGGCACAGAGAGAGGGAGACACAGAATCTGAAGCAGGCTCCAGGCTCTGAGCTGTCAGCACAGAGCCCAATGCAGGGCTGGAACCCACCAACTGTGAGATCATGACCTGAGATGAAGTCAGACACTTAAATGACTGAGCCACCCAGGTGCCCCTATTTTTCCAGATTTTATAATTATATCTATGGGACAGTCCTCACGACCACTTTACTTTGCCACCATTATTCAACATGACAGAGAAAGATTGTTTGGCTCTTCAAAGCTTTTCATTTATTTATTTATTAATTTTTTAAATTTTTTTGCCATGTGCATGCTTTACCTGATTTTTAAAATTTATGCATGAATTTATTTCTCTGCTTAACCCATCAGATGTATGATAATTAATGCCACAGACCACATTTTATTTATGCTTACATTCTCATGCAATTTTAATTTGTTGAATTAATTATTACCTATCAAAAATAGAATGTGAAACTTCAAGTGTAATTAGCATTCTGTATAAAATCATTAAAACATACAGCTATTTAACAAGGAACAAACTCACACCATGCCTTTCACTTTTTAAGGCATATCAACTAAAATTCACTGCAAGTAAGTTTAATAACTGAGAAATGGCAAAGCTTTTCTTTATTTTTTTATTTTTTATTTTTTTTCAATATATGAAATTTATTGTCAAATTGGTTTCCATACAACACCCAGTGCTCATCCCAAAAGGTGCCATCCTCTATACCCATCACTCACCCTCCCCTCCCTCCCACCCCCCATCAGCCCTCAGTTTGTTCTCAGGCAAAGCTTTTCTTTAAGTCAAACTTTTACTCATACATTTAAAAAACAAAACTGCCATTTTATGTCTTCATATATTCGTCATAGTTTTAAAGGCATTTTTGACCCTAGAGAAGCAAGAAAATTATAAGATACACTTTTTGCTAACTCCACTCTTGCATGACAAAATTCAGTAGAGGAATTCTGCAAAAGTAAAGAAAATACCAGGCAGAAATGAATTCCTAGGGGCGCCTGGGTGGCGCAGTCGGTTGAGCGTCCGACTTCAGCCAGGTCACGATCTTGCGGTCTCGGAGTTCGAGCCCCGCGTCAGGCTCTGGGCTGCTGGAGCCTGTTTCCGATTCTGTGTCTCCCTCTCTCTCTGCCCCTCCCCCGTTCATGCTCTGTCTCTCTCTGTCACAAAAATAAATAAACGTTGAAAAAAAAATAAAAAAAAAAAGAAATGAATTCCTAATTTTGTATGTTAAAATATGCCAAGCATTGATCATATATAAACATGCAACTCCTCAAATAAAAAAGTTGAAAAAGTAACACATTCTGATTGAAATATTACACAATTTTGCTATTTGCTTCATCAGAAAAGTTCTCATTTAGGACAAAATATCGCTTGCATTCAGGGTCACCAAAAGCAAATAAAGATTATTAACTGGGTATAACCTTCCTCGACAAGATATATTAAAAAGTATCTTAAAGGGGCACTTGGGTGGCTCAGTTGGTTAAGAGTCTGACGGCACCTCAGGTCAGCGTCTTTGGGTTTGTGAGTTCGAACCCTGCAAGGGACTCTGTGTTGACAGCTCAGCCCGGTGCCTGCTTTGAATTCTGTGTGTGTCTCTCTCTCTCCCCCTCTGCCCCTCCTCTCTTCACACACTGTCTGTCTCTCTCTCAAAAATAAATAAACATTAAAATGTTTTTAAAAAAATCTAGACAAAGTAATAAATAAAAGGAAATTATTTAAAGGCACTGGAATCCTTATAAAAATGAGAAGCTGCAAGAGAATTCTCAAAAATTACAACTATAAGGGAAAAGAATTGCAAGTATCGAGAAGGCTTTCCAGCTTCCATGGCGACAGGAAATGGCAGCAGGAACTAGCCTATCATATCAAGGAAGCAACCTCTATTTAGTCTTACATTTATTTAAGTTTTATTTTGGTTAATATGGCCTGCTGTAAGTTTCCCCATTTTTTTTTCTTTCAATGTCATTGTATCTTTTTGTTTTAGTTGGGTTTCTTGTGAAGGATCACAAAGCTGGAATTTTTTAACTCAATCCAACAACTTCTGAATTGTAATTTAGGATTTTATATTATTATATTTATTGATATATTTAAATTTCTCTACCATCATTCGTGGTTATCTTGATTTGTTTTGCTTTATTACATTTCTTCATTTGTTTTCTTTCAAATTTCAGTTAGAACTCCTTTTTGTTCAATTTTTCCCAAATGTGGTTGAAAATTATATATTCCGCATCAAACTTTGTTAACTTTGAAATATTTACTATGCCCATTTACAGGATAAAGTTAATATTTTAACTCCACCCATAGAAGAAATTAAGAACACTTCAATATTGCCTCCTGAATTTATATTTTATGGGTTCCAGTATTTTAGTTCTCTCTCTCTGTCTCGTGTGTGCGTGTGTGTGTGTGTGTGTGTGTGTGTGTGAGAGAGAGAGAGAGAGAGAGAGAGAGAGAGAGAGAGAGTGCCTGTGTGTCCAAACACGCGAGCACATGTGGGACTGTATTCTAAACCATCTTTTAGGCGTTACTATCACTGTGTTATTTTTATATAGTCTGTATCTGATTAGATTTGTCAATATGTTTACTTATTTCACTGCTCATTTCTCTTTGCATCTCTGGCCTTCATGTTGATATCATTTCCTCCTTGAAATGTGTATATATATATATATATATATATATATATATATATAATTTGGAAAAAATATTGAACATTTAGTTTTCATTAACCTGAAAATGTTTATCTTGCATTTCTTCATGCAAGATTTTTTTTGGAAATATAATTTTAGACTGGCAGTTTTTCACTCACAGAATGTCAAAGTGGTCATTGCACATCTTTCTGGCTTCTCTTGTTGCCTTTAAGAAGTCTGTGTCAGTCTAACTGTCATTTTTACACAAGTAGTAATCTTTCATTCTGCTCCTCTGGCTACTTTTTCAGATTCGTTATGTCCTTTCATTTTTTTTTTCTTTTCTCTCTTTTGCAGTTTCACTACTATATATCTAGGACGAACTGCTTTTCTTTATCCTACATGTGATTCATTTTGATACCTGAATCATTTCCTGGAGATTCTCAACTTTTGGAATGCTTCTTCTTCACTCTATTTTCTCCTTTGGATACTACAGTTGAACATAAGCTAGACTGTCTCATTCTATATTTCTTTTAATCTTGTTTTTCACTGTTTCATCTCCTTGTATGTATGTGTTACATTTGTTATAATTTCTTCAGCCTCTACTTATCTTTTAAGATGTATTTCATCTGTTTTTTTTTTAATTGAGATATAATTAACACACAGTATTTTTTAGTTTCAGGGGTACAACATAATGATTCAATATTTGTATATATTGCAAAATGATCACTGCAATAAATCTAGTTAACATTGTCACTATATACAGAATTCTTTTTTTCCTGTGATGGGAACTAGGATCTATTTTCTTACCAACTTTCAAATATGAAATACAGTATTATTAACTAGAATCACCATGCTGTACATTACATCCTAAAGGCATACTTATTTTATAACTGGAAGTTTGTAGCTTTTGTCTCCCTTCACCATTTGGCTTACACACTACCCCCAACTTTGGCAACCACCAATCTGTTCTCTGATCTGTGAGCTTGGTTTTATTGTTGTTATTGCTGTTTTAGATTTCACATATAAGTGAGATCATATGGTATTTGTGTTTCTCTGTCTGACTTATTTCATTTACCATAATACCCTCAAGGTCCATCCATGTTGTCGTAAATGGCAAGATTTAATTATTTTCTTTATGCTTGAATAATATTCCACTGTATACATATACCATACTTTCTTTACCCACTCATCCATTGATGGACACTGAGTTTGTTTCCATATCTTAGCTATTATAAATAGTGCTGCAGTGAACATGGGGGTGCATATATCTTTTCAAGTTACTGTTTTCATTTTCTTCAGATCAAACTCAGAATTGGAATTGCTGGATCATCAGGTAGATTCATTTTTAGCTTTTTGAGGAGGCTCTACACTGCCTTCCATGGAGTCTGCACCAATTACATTCCAACAGTGCACAAGGGTTCTTTTTTTCTCTATCCTTACCAACACTTGTTATTTCTTGTCTTTTTGATAATAGCTGTTTGAAAAGTATGAGGTGATACCTCATTTGGTAGTGTTATGCATTTCTCTAATGATTAGTGATGCTGAGCATCTTTTCATGTACCCGTTGGTCATCTGCATGTCTTCTTTGTAAAAATGTCTATTCATATCCTATGGCCCATTTTTCAATTGGATTTTTGCTTTTTGTTACTGAGTTGTGCAAATACTTTATGTTTTGGGGTATTAACCCTTCTTTTTATGTGTGTTTTGCAAATATTTTCTCTGATTCAGTATGTTACCTTATTTTGTTGATGGCTTGCTGAGCAGAAGCTTTTTAATTTGATGTAGTTCAACTTGTTTATTTTTGCACTTACGTTTGCTTTTGGGCTCCTTCCAAAAATTCATCATCAAAACTGATGTTAAGGATCTTACTGCCTGTTTCCTTCTAGGAATTTTATGGTTTCAGGTCTTATATTCAAGCCCTTAATCCATTTGGAGTTGGGTTTTGTACATTGTATAAGATAGTGTTCTAGTTTCCTTCTTTTTGTGTGTGGCTTCCAGGTTTGCCAACATTATTTCTTGAAAACTGTTCTTTCCACATTGCATATATAGACATATCTCAGAGACAGTCGGTTCAGTTCTAGACCACAGCATTAAGGCTGTGGCTTTTCCCCCCCATGTTTTTCCTTTATTGGGAAGCAGAAACAGGGCAGATCATAGGGCAGGAAGCAGTGTGATACCTCCTGGGGAGACCCAGGACAGTGGTAGCCAGAGTCAGGGACAGCCCCATGGCCAGGCCTATGCCCCACATCACAGAGGTGGGAGGAGAGGTTGACCACTCTGCACCACAATCGGCAGCTTTTCCCAGGAAGATCAGTGGCCCCATGGTGATATCCACTTCTTTAGTCATGTGCCTGTGATTTTGATTTCAGGAAGACCAACTTGCACCTTGGTCTCTCTAGGTGGGATAGCCTCCTGGAGCGGCCTGGAAGTCCACAACTACCTTTGTTACAACAGTTACAGATGTCAGCCTTCTACTGGGAACCACCTGTTAGAAGACTTGATGAAGGAACAGGCATTGTTTAGTTGGTAGAGGACTTGGTCAGCTGGAGGGACTTTCAGATGGCAGGTGATATAGATCACGTTTTGGGGGTCATTAGCAAAGTGGAACATGTCCACTGTGAGCTGGAGAATGTCTGGCCTGCGTCTGGGGGCTTTGAAGGCAAAAGAGGCATCAGAGACATCGTCCATGAGACAGCTGGGAAGTCCACTATGGTGCGATGAGGGGAGGCAAATGAATTTTTCAGTTTCCCAATGCATATAGAACTTGTTTACACTATAATGTAGTCTATAGTGTGCAATAGCATTGTATCTAATAAATAATGTACATACCCTCATTGCCTTAATGTTGATATCTACTGGCCAATCAGGGTGGAGTTTGCTGAAGTTTGGGGTGGCTGTGGCAACTTCCTTAAATAAGACAACAATGAAGTTTGCCACATTGATTGACCCATCCTTTCATGAACAATTTCTCTGTAGCCTGCAATGCTGTTGGACAGCATTTTGCTCACAGTAGAACTTCGTTCAAAATTGGAGTCAATTCCGTCAAACTCTCCTGGTTTTATCAAACTCTCAGGTTTTATCATGAGCTTGCAGCAATTCAGGCCCATCTTCAGGCTCTACTTCTAATTCTAGTTCTCTTGCTACTTCTACCACATCGGTAGTTATGTCCTTTCTCTTGAAGTATAAGAGGCCATTTTAATTGCCTTCATTTCAATGTTGCTGTGTTTCAGATAACAGGGAGGCCCAAGGAGAGGGAGAATGGCTGGCCAGTGGAGCAGTCAGAACATACACAACATTTATTGCTCAATTTTGCCATCTTGATATGGACATGGTTCATGGTGTCCCAAAACAATTACAGTAGTAACACCGAAGATCACAGATCACCATAACAATTATAATCAAAATGTAACACAGAAACACAGAGTGGGCTGATGATGCTAGAAAAATGGTACCTAGAGACTTTCTGAATGCAGGGTTGCCACAAACCTTCAATTTGTAAGAAATGGAGTATCTGTGATGCGTAATAAAACAGGGTTTTCAATGTTCTCCATTACATCTATTGTCTTCATTACATGAAAAAATTTATGTGTAATTTTTTATAAAGAGGTTAAGTCAGAAGACTAGTGCCATGAATGTTGTATTATAGATAATCAATACTAATAAATATAAATGATAGGTTAGTGAAACTGCCCGAATACCTATTATTTTATTCCCTGACAACATCTGGAAAAATTTTTCTCTCCAGGGTGGAGTTTTAGGTTAAATTAGTAGGTTATTCTTCATATCGTCAAAGTTAACAGAGTTTTATCCAAATATTATTTAAAACGATAATATGATAGATAAGATTTGTCACCTAGTAAAACTGTTGGGTACTTTCTTTTTTTTTTTTTTTTAATTTTTTTTTCAACATTTATTTATTTTTGGGACAGAGAGAGACAGAACATGAACGGAGGAGGGGCAGAGAGAGAGGGAGACACAGAATCAGAAGTGAGCTCCACACTGACAGCAGCGAGCCAGATATGGGGCTCAAACTCACAAACTGTGGGATCACAACCTGAGCTGAAGTCAGATGCTCTACCGACTGAGCCACCCAGGCTCCCCACAGCCATAGTCTTTTGATAGGGTTTAAGGCTGTTTCATGACACAAATTAGGAAATATTTCACCTGACATCTCTTAAACAATCATTCTAACTTTTTTTTTTTTAATTTTTTTTTTCAACGTTTTTTATTTATTTTTGGGACAGAGAGAGACAGAGCATGAACGGGGGAGGGGCAGAGAGAGAGGGAGACACAGAATCCGAAACAGGCTCCAGGCTCCGAGCCATCAGCCCAGAGCCTGACGCGGGGCTCGAACTCACGGACCGCAAGATCGTGACCTGGCTGAAGTCGGACGCTTAACCGACTGCGCCACCCAGGCTCTACTTTCTTTTTAAATGTATTTCGTTTTGTTGCTATTGCCTTTATATTTTAATATATTTTATAAATTAAAAATTATTTCACAAATATTTGGAGGAAGCCACCACTTGGAGATAGTATTATGAAGATAGACAAGGACTCTTATCTTAGGTAAATTATGCAAAGGAAAACAAATTGGAAAATCAGTTGCAAAATTTGTGTAATTTAGCCAAAAAGGAAAGGGATGATGTTTTATTTTTTTTTTTTATTTTTTTTTTCAACGTTTATTTATTTTTGGGACAGAGAGAGACAGAGCATGAACTGGGGAGGGGCAGAGAGAGAGGGAGACACAGAATCGGAAGCAGGCTCCGGGCTCTGGGCCATCAGCCCGGAGCCCGACGCGGGGCTCGAACTCCCGGACCGCGAGATCGTGACCTGGCTGAAGTCGGACGCCCAACCGACTGCGCCACCCAGGCGCCCCAAGGGATGATGTTTTATATGCGTTAGATTTATCTATGAAAATGTCTACATGTAAGCAAAGGATGGGAAGTAGTAAATATACTAATTCTCAAAATGGTTCTGTTAAAAGTTCAGGAATTATGGAGCTTAATTGTCTCAGTTTTCCAACTTAAGTACCTTGAAATTATGTCATACAATCTCATATTTCAATTTAATGTATAGAATATAAAATTAACAGAAAACAATATTGTAAGAAATTTTACCTATACCATACTTTCTTTGTATAATGACATTTGTGACTAAAGTATAATTATGGAAAAAGAACATAAATTAAATGTTTTTTATGATAGCCATTTGTAGTACATTCTTTGTGATTTTTATTGAATCAATTAAATTTTAAAATAATTTTAATGATTTAAAAAAAAAAAAATTTTTAACGTTTATTTATTTTTGGGACAGAGAGAGACAGAGCATGAACGGGGGAGGGGCAGAGAGAGAGGGAGACACAGAATCGGAAACAGGCTCCAGGCTCTGAGCAGTCAGCCCAGAGCCCGACGCGGGGCTCGAACTCACGGACCGCGAGATCATGACCTGGCTGAAGTTGGACGCTTAACCGACTGCGCCACCCAGGTGCCACAATGAAATAACAAAATATTTTGTTTACAACAAAATAACAAATGTAGTATATAATTGGTTACAGCAGAAAGATGCTTATATAAAAGAAGCAACTATGATTTTATAAATATTCCAATGTAGTAATTATTATAGATAGAAATGGTAGAAAAGATCGGTATTACATTTCATTAGTAAATTTGAAGAGACAGTTTTATCAGAAAAGTCCCCCAACACCAGCTGAATAACAGATATTAAAAAAAAATCTTAGCTCTTATTTTATTCATAATTTTAACAATAGCAACATGCCGAGGAAAGCACTCACATCCAGTGTAATCCCCATTGCCTTTCACACATGATCCATCCTTTAATAATAGAAAATTTTGGAGACTCAAGAGGAAAAATATCAAACGCTTTCAGTTGAATTAAAAAAAAAATCACATTGGTGACTATGCTTCCTAATGCCCACAAAGGAAACTTAATAGCAAAATTGAATGGTTTCAATAGCCTTCGCTCTCTGACTACTCAAGGAAAGCACTCTCAACTATTTGGGAAATGCCTTACAGCGATCAGGGAACATTGCATCTCCCATGTTTCATCTGAAGTGACTACAGTGCTGTAAGATGCTCAAATTTAATTTTCTCTTTGATCTACTTTGCAAGTTCTCTTGCTTCTTTCAAATAATTTCTCAAATAACCTTTTTTCAGTAGATAATCCACCTCTCTTCAAACTCAGTATGAAATAGATGTGTCAGTAGTAAGCACAAAGAAAATTGAAATAAAATCTGGTACCTTTTCACCCCGGAGATTTGTCCACCCTAGTGTCATTTTAGTTCATTTCCTGTATCTGTCATTAATGTTTGCCCAGATCCTCTTGGTCATGTCTTGTCTAAAGGCCAAACTATTTTCCTGGTGTTGAGCAAATTTAAAAAGCAATGCATGCAGAATCTATGAATGACTTGCATTAACACTCAGAAGTCAATTATTTACCAACTGCCCCAAATTAAATCTTACTAAGACTATGGTTTACTATCACTGAAGCTTGCTTTGTTGCTGTTATAAATCTTGGCTTTCTGTAATCTTTTTCCACCCCAGACAATTTCAAGTTTTTTTGCATTTTTATACAATTCTCTCAAAACTAATGCTATTTTTTTTAATTTTAATTTTTCCAATATATTCAGTGTTTCTAACCATAGCATTACAGTAAGTGGAGTCCCAATATGTAAAAAAATAAATGATTGTAAGGTTTTCAATTTTATGTCATCAGCTTAATAAATAAATTTCCTTAGTGATCCTCCATTCATGGAAAATAGTATATTACCTATCTGATGAAACTCTGGGTATATTTAACCAGTTTTAAACTTTAAACTAGAAATTACTGACCCATTAACTCCACTAATTAGGCTGAAACCTAATTTGCATGTTCTTTAAGGACTTTGCCCTTCAGTTGCTCATCTGCTTTTACATTTCACTAATCATTTAAATTGACCTTCTCAAATAAGGTGACCAAAACACAATGAGCTACACCAATAATATTGTGACTGATGCAAAAAAGAAGGCTTACTTCTCAAACACCATACATCATTCTTCATACATAAATGTTGTTACTTCTCCAAGCAATATTCCTTTTGAATTGTTTTAAATTTATTTCTTTGTATATCAATTAAACATGCTTCTGAAGAACTTTAGATAAGTTAACAGTTTTTTTATAATAACCAGATTCATTTTTATTTTTGCTATTGAAGGACCATATGTTCCCAATTTAGGAATCATTTGAAAATTGTTACATCTGTAATTGATCATTTAGAAGGATACTGATTAAGTCTCACAAATCTGTATGATATTTGATTTGAAACTTCTATCTCTCTTCCCCTTCCTTCCATTATTCCATACCAAGTTTGCAGTAAGTCTCTCAGTTTAATTCTAGAGCCCATTGTTGCTTGTTCTTTAACAATAGTGTGATTATCAGGGATAGTTAAAAGTATTGCGTTTCTGTTCCAAATCTAATCAATTGATACCTTGTTGGAATCCATGTTGGGAATGACTCTGATTCTGACGTTGCATTTGAAATTAGCAGAAAAAAATTTAAGATCAATTAGTGATGTTTACTATGGTCTGTACCTGGGAAGATGGTAACATTTTTGCTATAACTGTGCTGTCACTCGATCTAAATGAGTTTTGTGCTTTTAAGCCAGAACTCACAGTAAGATGTTTTACATCATGACTCAGCACACACACATAGGTACACAAGCACATACACAATTGTGACAGGTTGAATGTTGCCTTCTAAAGATGTCAACATCTTAATCCTAGAACCTTAATTACATAGTAAAAAAGACTTTGTAGATTTAATTAGGTTAAAGATCTTAAGATGGAGAGAATATGCTGGATATCCATATAGGCCGAATGTAATCACTAATGTCTAAGAGGAAGGTAGGAGAATCAGTTAGAAAAAATATATGTAAAGATGGAATGAGGAGATCTGAAGATAGAATCAGAGGTTGGAGATCAGCTTTAAAGATGGAAGGAGGAGGGGCGCCTGGGTGGCTCAGTCTGTTCAGCTTTCAGCTCAGGTCATGTTCTCATGGATCCTGAGTTCAAGCCTGCATCTGCTCTCAGCACAGGGCCAGCTTGGATCCTGTGTCCCCCTCTCTATCTCCCCCTCCCCATTGCTTGCACGTGTGAGCGCTGCAGGCACATGTGCTCACTCTCAAAGATAAATAAACGTTAAAAAAAAAAAAGAAAGATGGAAGGAGGAGCCATAAGCCAAGGAATGCAAGCATCCTATAGAAACTGGAAAAGCAAAAAAACATTTCTCCCCTAAAGTCTCCAGAAGGAATGTAGCCCTGCTGATACATTGATTTAGACCTCAAGAAATATAAGACCTTAGTGACCTCAAGAAATATAAGAGAATAAATTTGTATTTTTTTAAGCCAGTAAATTTACGGTAATATGTTAGAGCAATAACAGAAAACTAATTCATTAATATGTAATCAAAGAAAAGTTTTATCAGATGATACTTACTAAATGTGTATACTTCTTTCTCAAATATTAATATATGACATACTCTTTGATATTATTATTCTATTGTATTTATTGTGTTACACTTTTCTTTTAAACTAAAAAAAAAGGTCTCCTTATGTAAAACAGGGGCACTCAGACCAGTGATCACCAACTGACCTAAGTAAGATCTGCACTTGAAAAACATTGGTCTAACTTTATTTTCTTTTCATTTTTTGTTATAAATCCTAATGAATCTTAAAATTTATTATAAATCTTTAATTTTATATCCATAAGGTTTACACTTTTTAAATTAATATAGTTTTTAAATGTTTATTTATTTATTTTGAGAAAGAGAGAGAGAGTACTCACAGCCAGGGAGGGGCAGAGAGAGAAGAGAGGAGAGTCCTGAGCAGGCTCTGCACTGGCAGCGTAGAGCTGGACTCAGGGCTCAGTCTCAGGAACTGTGAGACCATGACCTGAGCTGAAATCAAGAATCAGACGCTTAACCAGCTGAGCCACCCAGGCACTTCATAAGTTCTACCACTTTTTTAAAAATGGCACCATTTTTTCAGTTTTTAATTCTTAGCATTCAGTCTCTGCCTATTAAAATGTACTTTCAAAGTCATGTATCTCAGGGGCGCCTGGGTGGCGCAGTCGGTTAAGCGTCCGACTTCAGCCAGGTCACGATCTCGCGGTCCGTGAGTTCGAGCCCCGCATCGGGCTCTGGGCTGATGGCTCAGAGCCTGGAGCCTGTTTCCGATTCTGTGTCTCCCTCTCTCTCTGCCCCTCCCCCGTTCATGCTCTGTCTCTCTGTCCCAAAAATAAATAAACGTTGAAAAAAAAATAAAAAATTTAAAAAAATAAATAAATAAACAAAGTCATGTATCTCATTTTACAAGCATACCTGCTATAAATGCAAATATTATGGATCAAATCATTAGGTCTAAAAGATGCATTTAGTTATTAAAAAATAGTTTGAAGTATTAATTTGCACAGAAACCATGCTACATGATGACAAGAGTGTTGAACAAAATTATTATAAACCTTATAATGATGGATCATATGTTTTAGAGAGAATTAAAAACTGCTTTTTTTCCCCAGATATTTTAATTCTCTCTAGCTTTTAAAAATTTTTTTAAAAATGTTTTAGTATTTATTTATTTTTGAGAGAGAGACAGAGTGTGAGCAGGGGACAGGCAGAGAGAAAGAGAGACACAGGATCCCAAGCAGCCTCCAGGTTCTGAGCTGTCAGCACAGAGCCTGACAGGGGGCTTGAACTCAGGAACTGTGAGATCATGGCCTGAGCCAAAGTCGGTTGCTTAACTGACTGAGCCACCCAGGCACCCCAATTGTTTCTAGCTTTTGTTTATATTTTATTCCTATTACAACTTAGATATACATCCACTTGGGCTCAGCTATAGTTTCATTGATGTTTATCTTGCTTTTGTCTTTGTTATTAATGAGAAAATAATTTGAAATAATGTCCTTTAATTTCCACCATATTATAAGGAGTATTTAATCTTTAATTTTATTTTTGTTTTTTATAATGAACATATGATTTTATATTTTATTAATATAAAGTTTTTGTCAAATAGACACCACAGCAAGTTTAATGGGCAGAAAAAAAAACTCAAAAAAGAAAATATATCTTTCCATGGTTTAATAGGTAGATTGTCCTGAAATGGCCTTAAAATTCAGTTTGTTTTAGTATTACTGAAACCTCCTTGGGCTAATGATTTATTTTTCTGATGAGTTGATTGACTGAAATCAGTGCAATACGTAAAATAATTTTAAAAATATTTGTAATTTTTTTTTAAGTTTTATATTTGAGAGAGAGAGACAAAGAAAGTGCGAGCAGGGGAGGGGCAGAGAGAGGGAAGACTCCCAAGCAAGCTGCACCCTTTCAGCATGAGCCCAATGTGGGACTCGATCCCATGAACCATGAGATCATGACTTTCAAGAGGTGGTTACTTAACCAACTAAGCCACCCCGGAGCCCCCCAAAATATTTGTAATTCTAACTACTTTCAAAACTAATTGTGAAATTTAAGAGAGGTCCTTCCTTTGAGTTCATAAGTGCAACATGTGCGTAGAGTATGGAAGAGAGTATGGAGAAAACATCTTTAAGTTATGTCAACATTGATGCTCATAATAATGAGGCTTAACCACATTTTAATTTATAGAAGAGGTTTTACACATAAGTATTAATGTAGCAAATGCCAATTTCAGTAACTACACAAATTTAATTGGAATTAATTGGCATCCTTTTTGGAATCTTTTTATGAGATTGCTTGTTTGCTAATAGAGAAAGAAAATATTGCATTTGTAGAGACTGTTAAAAAAAAGTCACTCAAGAATGCGTTTATTTGGTAGGAGGTGATTGATCTTGCTGTAATGGAAAAGGGAACTGTAGAAATTGGTGGCCATTTACCCCAATGTGAATGAGTCCAGTCATGTTCTGGGCCTATTTATAGGTTTAGTTCAGTCTTTTTTTTTTTTTTTTTTCTTAAATTAATGAAAAACTTTCAAATTGATCTGTAATTTGCCATATAGATGTATAAATATAAAAAGTTCAGAAACAAAATAAATGAGAAGAATTAGTCAAGGAAACAGAATTTGGAAACATAACTAAGTCTAAATCTGGTTAGATATAGTTTAAAAATAAATATGTACATGCATGTTTATATCTAAAGGCAGGATGAAGTTATACTTACATGAATCAATAGCAATTGGTATGATTTTGAGGTGAGTTTTGGCATATGATAGGTCAAGAGAAGGAAAAGGATGTTGATTCTATCCTGTACTATGCAGATTAGACTCTTTTAGGAGCATAAGAAACAGCAACAAGTATATTATGGATAAAATTTTGCCAATGAAGTATGATTACAAAATTGTTGTTTGAAATACTTATTCACGGAATTAAACCAATTGCTTTTTACTCTTCAAAATTGCCTCAGTTAAACTGCTTTAATGAATTTTTATTTCAATCATGGCCTTTCAGAATGCTGTATTCAATGAGTCTCCTTCATTCAGGTTTTGAATTTAATATATTGAAGAGAAAATATACTTCATTTCTAGTGCCACTGTATGCATAATAATTGAACTGAAGTTAATCTACACCTATAATTCAGTTTTAAAATGAATTATGATTAACACATCTTTATACTGTTTGAGTTACTTTGTCAAACATTAGTAAACCAAGCATATTGATTCTAGTTGATTTTAGGCTCCAACTTCTGTGTCCAAAGCATTTTTCACAGACATTTTTTGGAACACCTAATTCCTCCTGAATGTGCTATTGTCATTGTCTCTCTGTAATACTATGCATGTCTTGTGGAAGAGTACTCTTCATCTTTGGAGCATGGCAACCGAATATCATTGGTGCTTAGGAAAAGAACATATAACCTGGGTTGGGAGTTAGTTTGGGAGAAGGCTTTGAGAGAATGTCCTCCAGAGGTAGTGATATATGTTGTCTCTAATTATACTCTAAAGGACTTTATTGAGGATTAGGAGGATTCATAGCTAGTTGAACCCTAAAAGCACTAAGTTAACAGATAGGTGTTAAGTTGGAAGAAGGTCCTAAATTGAGGCAAGACAATTTTATCAGTGGATTGAGATGGGAATGTCAATAACATGTTCACCAAATTTGTAAGACAGAGAACTTGGGGAGAAATGTTTGGGACAAATAAGTGTAGATAAACTTGAATAATATACTGCATCTGATTCTTTCAATCAAAAATTTTAACAGCTAACTTCAAAATATCAATGATATTACTTCAGAACATTCATGTTCACATACATGTTCACATACATATGTGATAGCTCTAAAGGTGTCCATTGACTAGAAGTTAAAGAGGAGTCAAAGATGGGACAGCCTATATTAGCTGCTATTTATGTGCCTTTTCACTCAAGACCAATGAGATGATAATTACTGTCTCTCTACTGTGATAAAATAATACTCAAAAAATGTACACAGTTTTAAAAGCTGTATTTTAAGAGGAATGTTAGCAAACTAGAACTCATCAGAATGAGTCCAGGATTGTGACAGGTACAAAAATATGGTCTAACTTAGAAAACAAATGATGGAAATACTTTAGGTTAAAAATATGTGTGTACATGTTTATTTTCAAATTAAAAGACTATCATAATGGGGGTGCCTGGATGGCTCAGTCAATTAAGCAGCCAACTTTAGCTCAGGCCATGATCTTGCGTTCCGTGAGTTCCAACCTCAGTCGGGCTCTGTGCTGACAGGTTGGAGCCTGGAGCCTGGAGCCTTCTTCAGATTGTGTCTCCCTCTCTCTCTCTGCCCCTCACCCACTCGCACTCTGTTTCT
The DNA here is from genome assembly GCF_014898765.1 of Herpailurus yagouaroundi. NCBI lineage: Eukaryota > Metazoa > Chordata > Mammalia > Carnivora > Felidae > Herpailurus > Herpailurus yagouaroundi. The sequence continues at coordinate 24,571,685 of NW_024412394.1, read as the reverse complement.
CTCTGTCCTTCAAAAATGAACATTAAAAAAAAAAGACTATTATAATGAAGAGATACTAAAGTTGAGTGTGACACATGAGAACAAAAACCGCAGTGTATGGAAGTTTAATTTCTAGATTTCAACTCAGTTTGGAGAACTTTATTAAAAATGAGGGTCTTTTGGATTGGAGTAAGTTACTTTCTCAAAGGGAAAATATTTCCATTTTGTCGTCTACCAACCATTCTTTGATGTAATACAATTCAAAATATACGTTTTAAAAAAAAATTGTTTATTTATTTATTTTGAGACAGAGAAGAGAGAATACAAGCAGGGGAGGCTCAGAGAGAGAGGGAGAGAGAGAATCCCTAGCAGGTTCCACACTGCCATTGGAGGGCCCAACATGGGGCTTGAACTCATGGACAGTGAATTCATGACCTGAACCAAAATCAAGAGTCAGTTGCTTAACTGACTGAGCCACCCAGACACTCCTACAATTCAAAATATAGAGAGAATAGTTTTCTAATAAGAAGCCAAGGGTGGGTGGTGGAGATTTTTAGCAACCTTGATTATAAAAACATTTAGGAAAAGAGATATAATAACCAAATACACACTTACAACATAAAACTAAATTGGATGCAGAGATATATTTAGTGATTTTTCCTACTCATTTTATATATATAGTACTTTTATCATAGTCTTGACATCAGTATCTTCATTAGCCAATTTTGGGGTCATCTAAAAGCTTTCCTTAGCAGATCATTTTCATTTTCATGTAAATTATTTGTGACACAGAACTTTCTGAATGTCTAATTGAAAATTTCACCCCAAATCACACATGCCATTTAATAAAGCATTAAAACATTTTTAACATCTGTCCTGTAAGCAGATTAAACATGATAGTATTGCTTTTAAAAGTATTTTTTAAAAAAACTGTTTACATAGTCAACTGAGGTGTCATATCCCCAGAAAAAATTATACTTGTGCTCAATTGCTTGGTGTCCTTTCCTTTTTTAACTAATATTATTAGGCTACCTATAATATCTTAAGCTAGTGTGCCTTGATGGAAGTCTTTATAGACTAATGTTCCTTTCACAAACAATAGTTTTTTTTTTAAGTTTATTGTTTTATTTTGCAAGAGAGAGAGAGAGAGAGGAACAGAGATAGAGGGAGAGACAGAGAGCCCCAGACAGGCTTTGCATTGTTAGCCTGAGTTAGCCTGAGTTAGCCTGATGCCAGGCTTGAATTCACAACCCAGGTAAGATCATTACCTGAGGGGAAATCAAGAGTTGGATGCTTCAGTGACTGAGCCATCTGAGTGCCCACAAACAGTAGCTTTGTGTTTAAAATGAAGCAGTTAGGAGTGCCTGGGTGGTTCATTCCACTCTTGGCTTAGGCTCAAGTCCTGATCTCAGGGTTCGTGAGTTTGAGCCCCACATCAGGCTCTGAACTGACAGTGCAGAGACTACTTGGGATTCTCTCTCTCTCTCCCCCTCTTTCTGCCCCTACCCTGCTAGTGTTCTGTCCCTCTCCCCCCACCAAAATAAAATAAACTTAAAAATAAAATAAAATAAAATAAAATAAAATAAAATAAAATAAAATAATAAAATAAATCAAATAAAGCAGAGCAAATAATAGGGGGCATGGGTGGCTTAGTCTGTTAAGTGTCCAATTCTTGATGAGATGAGTGTCCATCTCAAGTCATGATCTCAGGTCTTCATCTCAGCGTCATGAGTTCAAACCCTGTGTTAGACTCCATGCTGCGCACAGAGCCTACTTAAAAATAAGTGAGTAAATAAATAAAAATAATATAAAAAATAAAATGAAGTAATTGCTAAAGCCCCATATAATATGTGAATTTGAAAGACATGGATTTAAGGCATTTAGATACGTAATTGGCAGGGAAGAGGGTGGTGAGTCAACTGAAAATGAGACAGATACAATTTTTTTATACATTGCTGATTTTCTTCCTTTGAATTGTGGTACTAATTAACTTCACCCTCCTTGCATATCTCCAGGTATCCTTCTGTAGGGTAGAGAATTAAAGTCCAACTCCCCAGTAGGGGTCACAGGACCTCTATGCTCAGATTCAGCCTAACTCTTCAACATTAGATCATGTTGCACTCCATGCATATCTGCCCAGTTACACTTGGCAGGAGCTTTTGCTGTTCCTGACACAAGTGCATGGTTTTCTGCATCCATGCCCTTGCTGCTGATTAAGGCTGACCATCTAATTTAGTGTCCAAACCTGACCACATTTGAGATGAAAGGAGGTACTATTAATTATTGGGCAAAGACAATGGTATAAACATGGTTTCTCCCAAGGCAAACATATTATAGTCATGAGATTCTTTCTCCTTAACCTACTCCCTCATCATTTGCAAATCTCAGTCATCCTTAAATTCTAGCTGAACCAATGACCTCTTCCTTAATACTTTGTAGACTATGAAAGTAGACCTTAAATGTGTTGAAATGTAAAGCAAAAAGTCACTTTAGTTTGAATTACTTTTCTTCTAGTGTTCTGAAATATTATATTAGTGTTTTTTTTCCCTTGAAAACTGAACAATTGTTACCGTTCTAATCATCTCAGTTAATTGTACCTTTTGCATTATGTTGGACTACTTTCACGCAATTCAAGGACAGTCCCTCCCCTCACCCAAAGAGACAACACATATGCACTTCAAAAACATCTCTCCCAGTTTTAAAGTTTTTACCATGATCTACAAAGCCCTATAGTAGTTGTCTACATATTCCACTTCACATCTCATTTGCCTCCACTTTATTCTCTATGAGCAAGCCACACTGGCTTTTTTTTTTCTCTGTTCCTCACACATGACAAAATTTTCCTGCCTAAAGACATTTTCTCTTATCTTTAATTTCTTCACAATACCTCTCCCACCTACCCACTCTTCCTTTGGCTTTGTGTAGATAAGCACCTTCTCATTACTCAGCACTAAACTCAGAGAAGCCCCTTGACCACCTTATCCATATAATACTCTGTTCATCTGGTTCTCCAACCCTTGTCTTTTGTTTAATTTATTACAATTATAATTTAATATACATATATGTATATATATATACATATAATACATAATGCAATATGTGTGTGTATATAATATACAATATATATGTGTGTATATATGTATGTGTATATATATAATTATATATATATGTAATAATTATATCCCTTTATTATTTGACTTCTCCCACTAAAATGTAAGCAGACTGGCCTCAGTTGCTGCTGTGTCCCTACATTTTAATTATGCTCCCACAGCAGAGAGGCTCAGTAAATATTGCTGAATGAATATGTATGCCCAATAGTAAACTTGCATAACTTTTCTTCTGACTTCTGTCACTTGCAAGAATTTATTTTGTACAAATGCTTTATCTGTCCATGTAAACAATGAGCTCTCTAAGGTCAGAATTTACTCCCCAAACTTGTATAGCACAGTGCCTTCACATGAAAATGCATCTTAAATGTTTATTAGTTAAATCAACATATATGTTTGTAATTACTTAGAACACAACCATCAATGCAGCCTTTCCAGATACCTATTTTTCAGAAAAAAAATCTGTTTCAAAAGGAGAATTAACAGATTTCCTTTGACCAGAGGTGGCCTCTGGAATAAAAGTAAATCACTGTCAATCACTCATCCCAAACAGGGTCTTTAAGATGGGGACGGGTATACCTTTGGAAAACTCCTCTTTGCAGAATTAAGAATGCTTGAAAGTTAAGGTCTTGTTAGAATTCCTTATTAGAAGGTCTTTTTAATATTCTTATGACCACTGAGAGGAGGGCCTTGAAACATATCCAGTAACTCTCTTTTAGCACACTAAGAAGAGTACCTTTTTTGCTAAAGGCCATGGCCTTCCTGCCAACTAGTTCTTCCAGTAGCTAACATTGAGATAAATAGCAAAACACCCTGCAGGTCAGAATCCAGCCTCAGGCCTGTCCTACTTATTTTTATGCTATAGGATAAGATATGATTATCAATATGGGCTTAACAGTTATCATTGAGCCACATGTTTGAGTCAGTTCATTTTCTAAAATTTTGTCTGGTTTATTTAAAGAATCCTTTGTTTCCTTAAAAGTCAAAATGCAGATAATGTTAACCTATTGTGAGATATAAATATATCATAAGTAAGAAAAACGGTAGTATAATTCCAGAACATTGTGGATAGTCAGTATATGTTCTTTTGTTCTGTTTTTGGCTGAGTCTTTAAGTAACAACGTTAGCACCAAGGCAAGACAGTTGAATATATACCCTCACTTCAAAAAATAATGTGCAGTAAAACCCTGGATTGTGAGTAACTAGTTCTATGAGTGTTCCATAAGATGAGCAAACATTTCTAATAAATTTTAACTTGATAAACAAACAATGTCTTGCAATAGAAGTAGTTAGTATGTGATGCTGAACGTCGCATGATCACAATTGCGCCAATGGTTCCTGAAATTCGCTTCAATATACGAGTGTTTTAGATTATAAGCATGTTTCCAGAATGAATTATGCTCTCAAACTGAGGTTTTACTGTATATGGTTTTTTTGTGGTGGAAAAGTGGAGGGCAGTCATAGACCTTCTCTTTTTGACTTATGTTCTCTAGACATATCTGTCATTGCTGACTGCTACTGTTACAGACACATTTGCTGTTGGGCTAGCAATGGCAGGGAGGGGGCTAACCTGAGAAAAGACTGGATTAAAACTTTGCAAACTCTAGTATTTTTTTTTAATATACAGTATCTTATCAGTGGTATAGGACTAACCCTAGTTCCTTACAATGATTCTCCTTTTCCCTTCCGTTTACTCAGCATCCAAAGATGTTTGTTACACTGAGGTTAAAAAAAAAAAAAGAGAGTGAGTTTAGGGGCGCCTGGGTGGTTCGGTTGTTAAGCGTCTGACTTCAGCCTAGGTCATGATCTCATGGTTCGTGAGTTTGAGCCCCGCGTCTGGCTCTTTGCTGATAGCTTGGAGCCTAGAGCCTACTTCAGATTCTGTGTCTCCCTGTTCCTCCCCCACTCATACTCAGTCTCTCTCTCTCAAAAATAAGTAAACATTGAAACAAAAAGAAGAAATGAGTCTAAACCTCATTTAAACATAGGTAGGGGATGGGGCGCCTGGGTGGCTCAGTCGGTTAAGTGGCCGACTTCGGCTCAGGTCACGATCTCGCGGTCCGTGAGTTCGAGCCCTGCGTCAGGCTCTGTGCTGACAGCTCAGAGCCTGGAGCCTGTTTCAGATTCTGTGTCTCCCTCTCTCTCTGCCCCTCCCCCGTTCATGCTCTGTCTCTCTCTGTCTCAAAAATAAATAAACGTTAAAAAAAAAAAAAGATAAACATAGGTAGGGGATGATGGAAAGATTTTTAGATAATAGCATGAAAAGAACACTTGTTGTCAATGTTGGTGAGGGAGAAGTTCCTCTCTTAGAAAGATCTTTTCTGGGTGATATGAGGCAAGCTATGCACCAGCAAATATAAAGTGTCATGAGGAGCCCGAGTCTGGGTCCATAGCTCCTCCTTCTGAATACTTTATCCACAAAAGTGATTTCACAGATTTTAAGAAAACAAAATTGCAAAAGGGCTTTCCATACACAAGAGAAATTTTGTAGTACCTCCAGTTTTACACATTCAATTTCAGATTGATGGTAAACAATGGTGCTTGAAAGTTAGTTATAGAAGGGCACTACAGCCCTCCTTCCATGTGCTCTAATGCTTACATGTTTTGGGTGTCTCTAGTTTGGGATTTGTATTTTGTAGCACTGACAGAACATTCTGTAAGTCTGTAAAAACAAAGCAGAGATGAATTCTTCAGGAAAAAATATATGTATAAAATTAGCATTTACTTACTACCACTTTGCTCTGAGACATTATCGAATATATTTTTGCTAAGACAGTGAAGGATAGAAAGAGAAAATGATTATGTAATAAGATACTGCAATATCCAAGAGATCAAATTCCTGTCTCCCATTCCCCCTGGGAAGTATTTATTATCTGTGTAACAAAGCTTAAGTGTTCATTTGATTAAAACAATTAATACAAAAGTATATAGACATTATACATCTTATTAACATTTAGATAGGATCTAAGAAACATCACTTAAGTATATGCTTTCCTCATCCACCTGCACCCCTCCCATCTCTCACACGCACTCTGCCCACACACATACACACAAGATGCCTATAGAAAAACATACTCCATGTTTAAATGGATCCATGGAACCAAATATCCTGATGGAGGATTCAATCAATATTAATAATATAATTCCAAATATTTATGATATAATATTATTGAGAAGATGTTACTGTTAAGATTCTATGGAGCAATTTTTTCTGCATTGCTGGCTGTGTGAAGTCTAGATAAATATATGTGATCTGAACCTTGCAAGAAAAACAAAGAAACACAGGGATTTGAAAGAGGATGATGATTTCAGAGAAAGGTGAGGATTTTTTAGTGATTGGAGAATAGTGTCTGCAAAGGAGATGGCAGAAGAGGTAACTGATGAGCTAAGCCAGTGCCAGATTAAAAAGGTCTGCAATGCCATGTTCAAATTGTTGCATTTTAGGCAAATAGCGTATGGGTAGAGAGTTGTAAGCAGGAACTAATATGATCCGGAAACCCTTTTTTTCAGAAAGCTAAAAGTGGCAACAATAAATATTCTTCTCTGATGGCATTTATTGACCTTGAATCTATGCTGTAAATTTGGATGCCCTTTCACACTGATACCAGGTATATTCTAGTCAGTGGTTAGCCACTTTATGGGTCCTAATGATGTTTGCTTCTCAGTCTGGTTGCTTGATGAACAGTATAATGCATTTGTTCAAAGTAAAGTCTTCCATATCATATCTTCAAAGGCCAAATTGATCTGTCTGCTGCCATTGCATTTCCAGTGGGCAGCGTCTCTACAACTCCGCGGGAACTTCTTCAGCAGCTTTTGTGGCCTTTCTGCTGTGGTTCTTGTTTTCTCTTCTCTGTCTCTAGTCACTCCAGCACGCTCGGTCAAAGCTGTTTTGGCATCTCCTTGTTGTGTCCTCTACAAACGTGTCTGGTTGTGCAAGATGTCCTTCCCAAAATTGATATGCCACCTCTAAATTTTCTTTCAGAACCAGGCATCTGGCCTATTGCTCCCTGCCAGCTTGGACTCATTAGTATTTGCTTTTCTGTTATTGGTTGGCAGTGACGACTTGCCCTTTCAGCATCACGAGGCTGGAAGCAATTCTGGCAATATCTATCAGGGTAAAGATGGCTTTGCTGAGATCCCCTTACCCAATTCACTAGCTGTTTTCACTTCTTCATTGGGGAAATGTAATTAAAACAAAATTTCCCAGCCCAGAAATCCTTTCCGCAAAAGTAGTAAAGAAAACACTTTTATTATTGAATAAGTATTAAGCCAGAATGTGATGGGCATCACAGGCAATTCCCTAAGAGCTTGCAAACATAGAAAGGAATCTCACTCTTTTATGCATCCAGGCAGATACAACCCATTACATACTTGTTCGCAACATAAACAGTAACTCATCCTCAATAAGAAGACTTGACAGCACCATTTGTCGCAGAATTCATCCTTTTACCTGGTTATTGGGGTGATTAGTGTTAGCCAATTGGCTTCATCCCAGGGAACAACAGACTTACTATATTTTTATGATGAGAGGTTGTTTGGCACCTTGGAGCAAGGACCTACCAAAGTTAGGCTTCTGCCTCCCACAGAAACTGGGAAGTAGGAATGTTATCTATCATGATGTTTATGTTTCAAAGAAATGGCTTCCAAGGCCTTGAGATGTATATTTCTAGGTAATAAAGTTAACAATAGGCCTATCTAGCTTCAAAAGGATTTATGTACATTTCAAAGAGAGGAAGACCTACCTACAATTACAAGTTTTCTAAAGTAAGTGCTTTGAGAAAAAGGATGGAAGGAAATCAATTACCAACAGGGCGAAGTAAGCCTCTTAAAAGCCTCTTCCTTTTAATTTGTATTTGTTCTTACCTTAGAAGTCACATTTTTTAAAACCATACAATTTTTGTGTCTGCATTTTTTCTCCTTCACTGCTTCCTAAAATGTGTTTATTCAAGTGTTCATGTTTCTCTTCCTGCAAGTCAATTGGCTTATGTTCAAATAGCATATGTTGAGATGTTCTGCTTGATTTTCTTGACTATGGGTGCTAGTATTGTATGCTACTTTTATTTGTCAGCTTAGATAGGGTTGTTGAAATTGATTAAAGTGATGAAGTCCTTTAAATACTGAGTGGAAGACAGAGGGATTTCCACCCTAGTGGGCTTCTGGTCCCTGGTTTTCCTGGTTTCTCTTGGCCTCAAAGGCAAGGCATGCCTAGCCTACTTTTTGGTTTCTTCTCAGCTTCTGAGGTCAAGCAGAACCAGTACTCTGCCATGTCCTCAAAGTGCTCAGATCTCTGAGTACAGACACTTCCGAGGATCCATTCCCTCTTTCTGTCTCACCACTGGGCTCCAACACTGTTCTACAAGTGCTTTCACATCCCCTGAACAGTTCCTCTGAACCTGAATGGAGCCCATTTATATCCAGTTGAATTTGGAAAAGAGTCTAAAGAAGCATATTTACGTAATTGTATTCCCAGATTGTTCTATTCCCACAAAACAAATGTTTGTGAGTACCTTAATTACTAAGCAAATGATTTTTTTTGATTTTTAAAAAATTTTATTTATTTATTTTGAAAGAGAGAGAGAGAGAGACAGCAGCGGAGGGGCGGAGAGAGAGAGAGGGAAAGAGAGAATCCCAAGCGGGCTCCACGCTGTCAGTTCAGAGCCCAATGTGGGGTTCAGTCCCATGAACTGTGAGATCATGACCTGAGCAGAAATCAAGAGTTGGACGCTTGACCCACTGAGCCATCCAGATTCCCCATTAGCAAATGACTTTTAAATAAAATACAGAGACACAAGCCACTCTTTCTTGTGTTAATTCAGGACAACCTGTTAACCTTATAGGTTCCATTTGGTCAAGCTTGATTGCTTTATTTTCCTTGAATAGTGAAGTAGGTCTTTTATTGTGTCTAGACACTCTTTTCACTGTTTCAAATAGCACACTTTCATAGTTTGAGAAGCTAGACCATTCCTGTTGTAACATAGAATGTATGATTCGATTGTCCTGATTTGAGATTCATTCTCTCTAATAAACCCTCAACTACCAAACTCAGGCATAGGATATATTCTGGCACTATCCACTTCTGTCCTTTTAAAATCCTGACCTACTTGAAAAAAATACCATCCTTGGGTCCATCAATGTTTCTGGTTCTTCACTCTTCATGAATCTAGATGATGTTAACAGAGAACAGATTCCTTTCCCGTTGTTGACAGTTTGGAGTATGGATAGCTGTAATCTGTAATAGTTCTTGCCACTATCAATTCAAGAGGGCCGGAATTTGTAAATGAAGGCAATAAAAGCCTGAGGGGTGTGCTTGAGGATCAAACCATTGCTTCTCTATCATGTATTTATGTACCTCCATTTGTAGAAAAACCCTTTGTGTGGATAAATTTTGGACAACTAATTTGTAGTAGCATAAAAGAATTTCCACATATGTGTATTTAAAATTGCTTTTAAATTGACAATTCAGACAAATCCCATTCAGACCACGGTATAAATAATAAATGTGTGTTTATGTGAACTTCTTGATGGTGAAAGCTGTGCAGACAATAGACTTATTTATTCCTGAAGATTTATGTTAAAAGAAAGTTCCCTGGAGCATTAAGAAAAAGCCTGCAAAAAGCACTCTAGTAAATTATAACTCTGAGGATAAAATATGACAAAAATAATTGCTAATGTAAAAACCACAGTGTAAAACTTGAATGTACTCTATATTATATGTTTTCAACTTTTTAAAAATTCCTGTCACTGACAGAACTACTTCTGAAAGAATAATGGGATTTTTGGATACACTAACTCTTTCGATTTATATATGTTTGAATATTGTTTTGAATCCTGGGTATTTAGCATAATAGTATTTAGCAATAGTCATATTTAATTAGTGCCTACTATGTTATTACTATCATCATTTTACAGGTGAGGAATTCAAAGGCTGAATTAGTAAGGTCACTTGCCCAAGTTTTGCACCATTAATTGGAAGAGCTGGGATTTTAACCCCGGCCATCATGAGCTGTTAAGTATCATGATATGTGGCCTTTCAATGTTATATGGTCCATGTGACATACTGTAGACAATACATTTGTGGTTCATTTGAAAGTTAAAATTCAAGGAATTACATGTGGTGAAGTTAATTTTTCCTTATCTTTCTAAAACACGTGAGCTCTTTGGCCTAGAGTAATTTTCAAATATACATTCTCTTAAAGTTATACATTTAAATTAACTTAATAATAAGTAAACCAGCATTGAACGGATGCACTCTTCCTTACATCGAGGCAACAGTTAATTTGAAACTTTTATAATTATATTCTTTCAAGTGAATTTAATGCTCATAAAAAAACAGCCATTAACATAAGAGTGCACTTTATAGTCAGGCAGACTAAATTCGAATCTCTTACATATTGAATAATTGCAACCAAGTTTCTTAGCTCCTCTGAGAGAAAACCTTTAACTTTTTCTGAGGGTTTTTAGTATGCCCGACACTGTACATGAGAGACCTTGAGTTTACTTGTTTTGTAGATGAAGAAACTAAATCTCAAAAAAAATTTAGTACTTTTCTATTATACTACAGATAATAAATATCAGAGCTGTTAGTTTAAATTTAGGTCATTCTGACTCCAAAATTCTTTTTTTTTTTAACTTTTCATTACATTCTGCTGCTTCCATTACCTACCTCAAGGGGTTCTATGAGGATTAAATGACATAATGTGTATAAAATACACAGGAGCAGCTTCATTGTAGATACTGAAAGAGTAACATGAATTGTTTCCATTTTGAATTTTCCTAGTAGTGTATCTTAGAAGATACTCTATTTGGAAAGTAGTATTTTCTACTACTAATGTCTTAAGTAGCAGAATGAGGATAGCTGTGAAGGAAAGTCACATGGTGAGTCATGAAACTTTAAAACTATGAGAAACCTTAGACATCATCATATCTAATGTTGTCTATTGTCTTCTGTTTAGTGAGCTTGTAGAATATTCTCTTACCCAGAACTTTTATATATAAACAGGTCTAAATTTGGTTGACATGGTTGAATGGCATAGAGGAGAATCATTTTGCACCAAGGTGGTCAACCCTCAGAGCTGCATAGAGCACAATTTGAAATTTTTTTCTCTAGTAACTTTCTCTTCTTTTACATATGAAGGAAGCCACAAGAGCAAAATACCTGCTAAAATTTGCAGTTGGTGGAGGAGCCATGGCTAGAAGAGATGTTATACTCAACACCTTCTAAGTCTTGGTCCCATGTGCTTTCTTGGACCTAGGGCTACATAAAAGTGTCTACAGAAAAACAGTGCTTGGTACTTGTTCATAGTATTTTTGAAATATTTGTTCTTATACATAGAAAACAATACAAAAATGTATTTCAGTCTCTAAGATGGAAGCAATTGTCGATAAAATATTACTGTAAAGTTTTTATCATTGGAATCTTCTCTATGGACTCTAAAACTTTCTAAGCTTCATTCCTTAGAGAGCAAAGAGTAAGCACTGTACTTATACAGCTATTTGATTCTCCTGAAATTGGAGTAGCCTAGTAAAAACCAACCTAATTGCCAATCCCATTATACAGTAAGGTAGCAAGCCATAGGAGGGACTAGATAGGAGGGGCTGTTGTAAATAAGTTTGCTTATTCTAACTTGTTTGTGACTAACACCACAATACTCTTTTGAGTTATAAACTTCTATTTTATTTACTTACCCAGACTATGTGCTTGTAATAACAGAACAAATACTTGATGTGGTATAAACTGCAATTGCAAAATCATTTGCTTACAAAATAAATTATCATTGAGTATACATATATGATCTATACATTGTTCATTAATAGGAGACATTGAATGTAATAATCATTTGGAGATAGTTCTCCTAAGCCGAAAATAGTCATGTTAGTAAAGATAGATTACTACATTCCAAGGTCTCAGGACAATAAATGGTTGAGCACTTAAAGAAAACCTTAGCCTGAGCAGTAAAGATATGGTTTGATGACAGAAGAAAAATGCAGCATGATTTTCACCCTAAGTAATTCATTCAATGAGAATTTATTGAGTATCTTCCTCAGGTTCTATCAGATACACTTATATATGAAGGGTAATTTGGGAGATGAGAAAATGTTGAAACAGATATATATAAAGATAAATTGTGAAATATAATGAAGATGCTGTAATTGATCTAGGAACAAAATATTTTACCAAAATCATAAGTAAGTTCACGTAACTATGAAAGCATTTATAAAATGGTAAAATCTCTCTTTACCTACGGGTTTTTGATTTGAAAGTTATTCGATAATTTTTTTAAAGTAGAAAGGAAGTATAAAAATGTAAATTACAATAACAATGACAAATACAGCAGGTATAAACAAGTTTGGGAACAAATACCACTGATTCATGGTTTATAAAACTTGGAAAGCAGGCAGATTATTATAGACATTAGCTTCACTATTTTATGGGGGAATAAATATTTGGCAAATCTGTTGAGTCAGTTATGTGGTTGAGACTAAAGACTACTTCAAATGTGACTAAATATTTAAGAGAAACAATATAACATATATATAACATATATGTGATACCACATATATACATCTAGATGAACACATAGTTTAAAAAATGATGGATAGTACATCAACTCAGTTACTCAGGTGTTCTCTCTGCTGGTGCTGTTGGTAATGGGATGCCTTTCAGGAGATACCAGAGGGACAAAATAACCCAAATTCTGGAGTAGCATAGCGGAGGATTACATGGTCTACCTCATGTTGTGAGCAATTTATAACATATTTTTTAAATTGCCCAAAGTAGGTGAATACTTCTTAGTTTAACAAAATGGAAACATTTTCTTTCACTAGAGTCTCGTGTGTGTGTGTGTGTGTGTGTGTGTGTGTGTGTGTGCACGCGCGCAAGAGAGAGAGAAAGAGAGAGAGAGAAAGAAAGAGAGATTCCAAAGGGTCATTCCAAGTAGCATATGGTGATCACCACGGTGACTTCTAAAGAGAGTAGGGTCAATTAACTGATATGCCCTTTATGTCATTGAGCTCCATAATAAGTTGGACATGTACAGTTGGAAATTAGCAGTCACTAACTAAATTACTCTGGTTAATAGGGGTGAAAATAATTTGAAATTTCCTAGGAAATTCCACGTGGGAAGAAAGAATAATACAAACATTAGAGACAGTAAAGAAAAAAATTGAACTGTGTAATGAAGCAGGAAAGGAACTTGTGACAATGAGGATTTTTTGAGTTTTCCATAATGAGATTATCAATGTGACCTCTTTGCTTTGTACCCCTCTGCTATTTCAAATGAAGTCTATGCCACCCATAAATAATTTTAAGAGTGGATATTTTAGATTATTTTAAGAAATTTTAAGTTTTACATTAAAATTGACAATTGGCAGGGCACCCAATGTGAGTGCATTGGGCTCTGCTCTCACAGCATGGAGTCTGCTTAGGATTCTCTCTCTCTCTCTTTCTCTCTCTCTGTCTCTCTCTGCCCCTCCCCTATTCATGCCCTCACTTTCTCAAAATAAATAAATAAATAACTCAAAAATAAATAAAAAAATACATAGATAGATAGATAGATAGATAGACAGATAGATAGATAAAATTGACAGTTGGCAAATCCAGGGATCAAGTGGCTGGACTTAGGACCACAACACAAGGGGACATCTGATTCTCTGTCCTATTTGGGGGAATTTTTCATTAGCCAACATGATATATCCACTTGCAAGCTGACTTAAGCCCTTATTCCAGACAATAATGTGGGTACAGAGGGTCCTAACCACCCTGCCCCTGCTATTGGACAAGCTATGCAGGAAAATAGAGAATGATGCTTCATGAAGTACATTTGTCTTAGGAATACAATATGAATATCCATGAGAAGTTGTATGAACTAATATGAGCTCAATCTTAAAAACTTTGGGTGGGGGCGCCTGGGTGGCGCAGTCGGTTAAGCAACCGACTTCAGCCAGGTCACGATCTTGCGGTCCGTGAGTTCGAGCCCCGCGTCGGGCTCTGGGCTGATGGCTCAGAGCCTGGAGCCTGTTTCCGATTCTGTGTCTCCCTCTCTCTCTGCCCCTCCCCTGTTCATGCTCTGTCTCTCTCTGTCCCAAAAATAAATAAACGTTGAAAAAAAAATTAAAACAAAACAAAACAAAACAAAAAAAACTTTGGGTGAATGCCTTGTTTGGAACTGATGGTTGCAAACAGAGGGTTAGTTATAAACAGTGTGGTTGGTGCAGGATCACTAGCAATTTTTAGGTAAGTCATTCATAAAGTAGGGGCTGAGTACTGAGAACCTTGAAAATAATGGTTTCACCCATTACATACATACAGCTACTAAGGAATCAACACCTTTTGGGAGAGGGAAGAAGAAATTCATGGCAGATGTGCTTAGTGTATAAGGACCTGTAATCTTCCGTAGGATACCCTGGACATGGGACTTAATACCAGGACATTGCTGGGAGACCACTGGCCATGATATTCCCAAAATTATACAGACATATCCATGGGAATATCTGGATGTATAAAATGTTTACTTACATTGAACATACCTATACCAGTACATACCTGTAGTGATTAGGAACTTGACCTTTGATATGAAATTACCTGGATTCTAATCCAACCCCATGATTTATAGTCTGTGTAACTCTGGACATATTTCTATCAGTCCCCTCATCAGTAAAATGAAGCAAATAATGTTATGTAGCATAAAGTAAAGTTGTGCGTACAGAATTAGATAATCTATGGAAGGTACTTTGCATACCCGTGACCTAAGAAGCAATATTAAAATTATGACTTCAATTCCATTACTATTCTTGTATAGAGATACTTGAGGAAACACTGAAAATACTAATAGTCTATCTTAAATTGTGTGGTTGTTGATATCTTTTAAAATATTTGTACTTTGGGGATTTTTTCAAGTTTTCTTCAGTGAACATGCTGTTTTGAATTAAGAGGAAAATTTTCTAATTGTCAAATTATTTCCCAGTCAAAAGCATTCTTTTGTGGAAGATAAAACACAATTGATAATTCCTAAGAGAAAGTTTCCTTAAAAATCCTTTTAACAATTAAACACATGAATGCAATTCAAATTAGACTCTATTTCGTGCCATGCTATTCTCTATAAAATAACTGGTGAAAACTGATTATGTTTTACTTATATTTTACCTTAGGGTATAACATGGGAATAGAATGTTTGGGGATATATAAAACTAGATTTGATATTTGTAATGACTTTGTTTTGAATTTCTTATGTTTAGCAACTAATAATTGTAGTTGAAATAATTAGCTCATGATACCTTTGTAATAGCTGAACATCACAAACCATGTTCTGAAGGTCAGTGGTTAAAGTAAATGTCCTCAATGGAATAAATGTACCTTTTTCATAGAAGATTAAATAATATCAACTGAGTGCACAGTCTTTTAAGCAGAAATCTGAATCACATCAAGCCAATTCACCTTCCAGTGTGTGCATCTTGCATTCTTTTAACTTATTCCCTGTGCCCTTTTCTTTGCTTTTATTAGATGTAGATTCACTCTTCTGTAATGTTAACTTCGGAATAGCATATGTCAATTTACACTCAAGATTTTTCTAATATTTTTAATTTCTTAATTTTTTAAATTTTTTATTTATATACATATATAGTATTTTTTTTTACACTTCTTGCTATTTGTTCCCTGTTCTATCTAGTGTAACTTGCTAGGGTACAATGCTCTTTGTTATAAAACATGGAAAAGATATCGGGCAGAAACATGAAAATACTACTCACTGCCCCATTCACAATCAACTTATAAGATAATGAATTTACTGCAAAGGTAAACTTTTCTTTTTTTCAAAATATATTTGGAACTCTTGTTTAAGAAATACTTCAAGAGATTGTATTAAATTACTGTAAATGTACTCCCTGGTCTCTAGACACTTGTGTTATTCAGGATGGCTGTGATGTCTGCCCACATTCAAATGAAACTTGGAGGTTTATGTTATAAATCCAACTGGAGGTATAGTATTGTTTTTGAAAATAAAATTTAAGCGTTCTGGAAGACATTGGCTAGCTATTCACCAAGATTAGATTTAATAAATAAGTATTATTTTAACTAGCCCTGAATGAGGACTGAATGCAGAGACAGCTAGTTGTCATCCAGTATCCATTCTCACTTATTTCCATCATAAATGGAACCCTCACATTTTAGTCTCAAGGCTACTCAGCCTGAAACCACAATTATAGCTTCCATAGCATCCGGGGCCACGGTGTAAGTACACTTTTCCCAAAGAAATGTGACCAGAAATGACGTATGAAACGTCTGGCAAATGTCCTTGAGAATAAGATTTTTGCTGTCTGCATTTTCTTTCTCTTTTCCCTGGAGTGGAATTTAGAAGTGATTATAGGCAGCCTTCTTCATCAGCACACAGGAGAGCAACATCTTAGGGGCTGCTTGAGTTCAGAGAGGAGGAACCAGGATCTCTGGATGAGTGAAGAGATGAACCATCTATTCCTCTAGCTGCTTATAGCTTAGACTCTTACTTGAGAAAGAAAGAACTGTTCTTCATGTGTAAGTCACGTTTACTTTGGTCTCTGTTGGAACAGTCAGACATTATTTCAAATGCTACTTAAAATATAAGAAACAATATTCATTATTAAAATAAATTGGTGGAGCATTTTTAGTGTACAAATGTTCTTCAATTTTCTCAAAAGTCACAAAATCCTATGACCTCACTATTATTATATAAGTCTCACAGATAAAGAAACTAAAGCTTGGGGATTTCTGCTCTATCAAAAGTTACCCTTGGCTCAGTCCGTTGAGTATCCAACTCTTGATCTTAGCTCAGGTCATAATGTCACAGTTTGTGGGATCAAGCTCTGTGCTGACAGTGTGGGGACTGTCCGGGATTCTCTCTTTCCCTCTCTCTCTGCCCCTCTCCTGTTCTCTCTCTCTCTCTTTCTCTCTCTCTCTCTCTCTCTCCCTCTCTCTCTCTCTCTCTCACTGTCTCACTGTCTCACTCTCTCACTCTCTCTCTCTCTCAGAGTAAATAAATAAACTTTAAGCAAAAAAAGTTACCCTAATACATGAGTTCAAACATAACACACCTGGAAGATAGAAAGCTTAGTTTTGAAAATAACCAGTAGTAGCTCACAATAGGTTTTGCTGTGTTAACTTTTCTCCTTTAAAGTCTTTATCATTGCTAACACCTACCTTACTGGATCCTGCCTGGAAATCTAATGCTTGACCTCCAGGAAGTTGCTTAATATCTAAGGACCTCAGCTTCCTCATCTGCTTGTATAAAGGGGGATTGAGGAGGTGAGAGGCAAATGTGCTTTTTAATAGTACGTTACATTTTGTTCGTGAACATCAGCCTGATGGCTCAACTGCAGAGATACCTAGTTAGGCTCACTTTATTTGAAAACCTTGAAAATAAGTATCATAATTTTTGGGGTGCCTGGGTGGCTTAGTCAGTTAGGCGTCTGACTTCTGCTCAGGTCATGATCTCTGAGCTGTGCCGACAGCTCAGAGCCTGGAGTCTGCTTCAGATTCTGTGTCTCCCTCTTTCTGCCCTTCCACTACTCGCACTCCATGTCTCTCAAAAATAAATAAACATTAAAAATTTTTTAATGAGTATTATAATTCATATACAAATGCCACACCTCTTAGTATTAAATGTGGCTAACAAGTAGTCCTTAATACCCAGTGGGAAATCAGCTTAGGAAGTATGGAGAAAGGGGCAGTATGAAGAATCCTCTGATTTACCCACCTCAGCACCTAGGTACAAATGAAGCTGACCCCAGAGATAATGAGCAGCTTACCTCCCAGCAGAATCCAAAGAGGAAAGAAATGTGAACTATACCCCATGAGTGTGTAGTTGTTCAGGCAATCGCTACTTCTCCCTAAACTGAGAAATGGGCACTAAGAAAACCCCTTTAAGTAAAAACTCCTAGTTAGAGATAGGAAGTGTGCTTAGGAGGGGTTCCTGGGTGGCTCAGTGGGTTAGGCGTCGCACTAGGCTCAGGTCATGATCTCACGGTTTGTGAATTCGAGCGCCCATCAGGCTCTGTGCTGACAGCTCAGAGCCTAGAGCCTGCTTCGGATTCTCCGTCTCCCTGTCTCTCTGTCCCTTCCCCGCTCATTCTCTCTCTCTCTCTCAAAAATAAACCTTAAAAAAAAAAGTGTGCTCAGGGACACTTGGAGAGTAGATTATTAGGCTGAAAGGTGTTACTGTTAGATTTGAGTGGGTGGGGCTGGACAGAAAAGCAGGCACACTGTCCTATCTCTTTCATGAGCTTCCCTGTATTGAAATGATGGAAGTTTCTTTTTTATTTTTTTTAAGATTTTTTTAATGTATTTTATTTACTGTGAAAGAGTGAGAGCATGAGTGGAGTAGCAGCAGAGAGAGGGAGGGAGAGAGAGAATCCCAAGCAGGTTCCACACTGTCAGCACAGAGCCTGACTGGGGACTCGATCTTATGAATGGTGAGATCATGACCTGAGCTCAAATCGAGAGCTGGGCGCTTCACCAACTGAGCCACCCAGGAGCCCTGAAATGATGTTAGTTCCTAGTCAGATAAGCACATGAACATGGGTCATACAGTTACTTATTGGAAATCAATAGCAAATTTGCCTTTATTTATCCAGTTTAGGTCTGTCCATGTTACTTTTCTAATTAATCCCCAAGTAAAGCTAAAAATTACTTGTTAGTTTTTATCATTAGATATTTAGTGCAACAACTACAAGTTTATTGGGGATAGGAGTCAAGAAAAGTAAAACATAATTAATATTATTTATGTTCACATTTTAACCGAAATTCTGCTTCCTTGAAACCCTAGAAAAATACAAATCTGGTTGCAAAAGGTGCCAGGTTTGAATCCCAAGTTTGCTGAAGCTGCTTAACATCTTTTAAACTCAGCTTCCTAATCTGAATTGTGAATAATGTGTAAGGTTATTGTGAGATTAGAGATGATACACATCAAATACCCGGCACACGTTAGCAAAGTATATGGAATTGTGTGCTGATTTGCTCTGCACCTGTGCTGTATTAATCGGGATACAATAATCGCTTGGGTACAGTACTAGAAAAAATCTGATCTAATAGAAATATGTTGTTGGTTAAGCTGAGGATACATAGCTCATGCAGAATCAATGCCAACATAATACTTAACCACCATCCTTTTAATATACTCCTATTGACCAAAATGCAGCAGCAAACGATTGAGAAGATGTGAGTATGAAGCTAGATGACGATCTGGGCCAGTGGGGACATAGCCTGGGATATAAACCTTGGTTTTCCACACTTTAATGGTGAGCAAGTAACCTTTTCACCACTTCTCAAAAACCGGCTAGAAAGTTCTGGTTTTCTCAAAGAACAGTTATAATCTTTAGTTTATTTTCTGAAAATTTTATTCGTCGCACACAAAAATAACCCTTTTCTTCCACAACTGTGTTGTACGCTGAAAAATTAATGGCATTTCTGTAACTTCTTTTCAGGGGCTTAGCATTTTCATTTAGCTGATTAAAACCTATTGTAGATGATAATTATGCCAGCTTTTTAAAAAAAATCATTCAAACACTCAAAAATGATTTTAAAATCTTTAAATGTACCAGGTTTTTATTTCTCAGAGGGTTTCTACTTACAGAAAATTTGCTTAGATTATTCCCTTTTGTCATATTCTAAGTAAATGTTAAATCAGTGCAAAATGGGTGGATTTGTATTTCTAAAAATAACCTCTTTCACAGGAAGAAGAATTAAGGAAGAGTGGGGAAGCCAAGTATGCCCACTTGAGTGATGAACTTCACGTATTAATTGAAGTGTTTGCTCCACCTGGGGAAGCTTATTCACGAATGAGTCATGCACTGGAAGAGATTAAAAAATTCCTGGTTCCTGTAAGTGTCTTTCCTTTTTCGCAAAATTGTTTCTCATAAGCTTTTTAAAATGTGCCTTTGATATTCACTGACTTTCTAGACAGAAAGTCATACTGCAAACTAATTATTTGTTGAGTTGATAAGAAGGTAAAAAAACAAAATAGAATACAACAAATGCTTAGCGTAGGACCTGGCATGTTGTCATCACATAATGATGGTTTGACAGGGTCCTCAGTATATCACATGCCATACACCAGTTCATGGTTATGAAGAATAAGACAATTAACATAATTATATATATATAATTGAAGTTGTAGACTTTTCTCTTGTGTCTTAATCACTTGGTAGTTGACATGTATTCTTGGCAATTTTTAATTAATAGAGAAAGCAGGTGTAATGGGACAGGAGAGATTAAATATGTAATATTTGTAACAAGACAATGATGTTATTTGAAAATATCACATGCATTCTTATCTGACATTATGCCAGGTGCTGACTCATTATAAAACACCATGTCAAATAATCAATAGAGCCAGACATTTGTTGACCTCAAACAAAAATTGGGAAAATAAACTCATTGCGCTCTATGAGAGCACCAGAGAGCATTCATTTAGTAAGGCAGCAAATTCAGGGTTGCACATTGGATAGAATTCTCTACTGATTTTCTAAGAAATAGAGGAAGGTTAAATGAATGAAGCTTTTATAAAGGTTGACAATTTAGCATTCTAGGAAGAGGTCATTCAAATAGAAATCTTGGCATCAGGCTTAGAGCTGGGAATAGGATAATTGGAAGAGAATGCTGAGTAAAGTTTTCTGGAGTGCCTGGGCAGAAGTCTTTGGCAGAGGAAGAAGACAGTAGCTAAGATTAATCTGTTCAATGAAGGAACACTGTAGATTTCTAAAGTAAGCAATAAATTCAGAGGAAATGGTGGGTAAGATCCATTGATTGGCAGTGATTTTGAGAAGGGGAAAAGAGAAGAAGAAAAACAGAATTTCAGAATGTAAAAACATCAATATCTAACCACATAATGTATTTATATGCTCAGTTTAAAAATTTCTTTCAAGACAAGGTTATAGAATAATCCCATACCACTCTGATTGTTCCCTAATTGTATATGCACACAGCATTTCTGCACAATTTATTATCTGGTGCTTATCAAAACACCTTCCTAAACAGATCCCATATTTCATAATCATAAGGATGCTATATTTCCTCTTCCATTTGCCTCCAAACTAAATGCCTAGCTGTAGGGTACACGACTTCCCTATATTTAGCTCAGATCAGACCTCTAGTGATATAGGTGGTGTAGGAAAAGGCTAAGACTACCGATATTACTAACTCATTTCATGCCTATAGACAGATAATTTAAATTCTCATAGCTTCAGCTTATTCATCTTTAAAAAGAAGATAGGGGCACCTGGGTGGCTCAGTCGGTTGGGCGTCCAACTTCAGCTCAGGTCATGATCTCACCATCCGTGGGTTTGAGACCTGCATCGGGATCTATGCTGACAGCTCAGAGCCTGGAGCCTGCTTAGGATTCTGTGTCTCCCTCTCTCTCTGCCCCTACCCCGCTCAAGCTCTGTCTCTGTCTCTGTCTCTCTCAAAAATAAATAAACATTAAAAAAAATAATTAAAAAATAAAAAATAAAAAAAAGATAATTATAAGTGATTGACCTCTATCACAGTTTTTATGAATATTAAATAGGGTAATGCATATGAAAGGACAGAAAATTATCAAGCACTATATAAATGGATGTTTTCAATCTGTTGTATTGTACTAGGTAGAATCTTGGGATAACTTTTTGAACTTACATGTAGAAATTTGAAGTTATATGTAGAAATTTGATGAAATATGTAAGATGAAATGCTATTTCATTGCTACATATATATAGGTCCTAAGTTGTAGACTAGGTTATAACCCTATTTTACTATAAAAGCCAGTATTACATCTCACTTACCTTTTCAACCTTGTGATACCTGTAATCATTTCATTTGTAACTTATGCACTGAAATATATACTCCATGAGGGCAGGGCTGGTAGTGTCTGTCTTGTATTCCCATCATTCAGCATTGTGCATGGCACAACAATTATTTGTTTGAGAGTCTGACTGATGGAATGGCTGATTAATAGGCACCAGCAGTGATGCAGATATAAATAGCTATTTAGGTCAGGTTGGGGGAATAGTACCTCACAATTAAGATTCTCTCTCTGTACACATCCAGATGAAGACCAAAAATCTCACATTGGCTAGCGTGACCTGTTCCTGCCTGTCTCTGGGATTTTATCTCTGCCTGTCCAGCTGCTCACTTTCTGTGCTCCAGATATGCTGGCTTCTGTTCATCCTGTATTCCAGGCTCTCCAGGGTCACTCCTCACTAAGGCCTTTCAAGATTCTTCTCCAGAATACTGACACGCCTGTCATTCAGATCTCAGCTCACAAGTTAGCAATGCAGGAAATTCTTTCCTGACCACACGGTCCAAAGTAACCTCCCTACATTTGGACAGTCCTATTATATTTTGTTCACAATACCACTGGCTGCCTGATTTAACAGTGCAATTCACTGTTTTGTTATGTTTTAGCTCTCTTTGCCTACTTATTTTCCTCATAGCTCTTATAAACTATTATACATATATATATAATACATATATTATACACACACACACACACACATATATTACTTATTTGTTTATTATTGGTTTTCCTGCTAAAATATAAATGTCATTAGGGCAGATATTGTCTCGTTTCACTGCTTTATTCTCTTATTTTGAACAATGCCAGGCATGTGGAAAGTAAATAAATATTTTTTAGAGGTGCCTGGGTGGCTCAGTGGGCTAAGCATCTTGGTTTCTGCTCAGGTCATGATCTCAAGGTTCGTGAGTTCAAGCCCCACATTGGTCTCTGTGCTGACAGTGTGATTCTCTCTCTCCCTCTCTCTGCCCACCCCCCCACTTGTGCTGTCTCTGTCTTTTTCAAAAATAAATGAATAAACTTAAATTTTTATTTTATTTTTTTATTTTTTAATATAATTTATTCACAAATTGGTTTTCATACAACACCCGGTGCTCACCCCAACAAGTGCCCTCCTCAATGCCCATCACCCACTTTCCCCTCTTCCCCACCCCCCATCAACATTCAGTTTATTCTCAGTATCAAAGGGTCTTTTATGGTTTGCCTCCCTCCCTCTCTGTAACTTTTTTCCCCCTTCCACTCCCCCATGGTCTTCTGTTAACTTTCTCAAGATCCACCTATGAGTGAAAATATATGGTATCTGTCTTTCTCTGACTGACTTACTTCATTTAGCATAACAACAATAGCCAAAGTATGGAAAGAGCCTAAATGTCTATCAACTGACGAATGGATAAAGAAGATGTGGTTTATATATATAATAGAATACTACTTGGCAATAAAAAAACAATTTTAATACATAAATATTTTTATAAGAGTGAATGGGTGAATAAATGATGGAATGAATAAGCTTTTAAAAAATAAATAACTTGGGGCTCCTGGGTGACTCAGTGGGTTAAGCGTCCAACTTCGGCTCAGGTCATGATCTCACGGTCCGTGAATTTGAGCCCCGCGTCGGGCCCTGTGCTGACAGCTCAGAGCCTGGAACCTGCTTCGGATTCTGTGTCTCCCTCTCTCTCTGCCCCTCCCCAACTCATGCTCTGTCTCTATCTCTCAAAAATAAACATTAAAAAATTTTTTTTAAATAAATAACTCTTCTGATATCTCTCAATGTTGTATTAACATATTTTACAATCAGTGAAAGTCCTTCTACTTGATAAATTTTTCCCATTTGCCTTGTTTGCCTTAGCACCAGGCAAAGGATGGCAACTGTCTACCTCATCCTTCACCATAACCAGAGGAGGCAAACATGAACAACCAGTTCTTTTGTTATTATAAAAAATTACGTGGTGATCCAAGTTTCTTTTGACATTGATATTAAAGTCTACAGAAATGCTAACATATCAGGACATTAAAATTTACCAATATAGGAGGTGAAGAATTATAGCCAGTCAGAGGCATGCTAGAACTACCTACATTAGCTAATGTAGACTAAGATACTCGAGTCCCACTGCCATCTAATTCCTCTATGAAATGGAGTGTCTTTCCATGGTCAGAGTTTTTATATTCCTCCCCCACCCCAACATTTCTTTTCTTTTTTTTTATTTTGAGAGAGAGAGAGAGAGAGAGAGAGAGAGAGAGAATGAGTAGAGGAGGGGCAGAGAGAGAGGGAGAGAGAATCTCAAGCAGATTCCACGCTCATTGCAGAGCCTGACGCAAGGCTCGATCGCACGACCCTGAGATCATGACCTGAGCCAAAATCAAGAGTCAAACACTCAACTGACTGAGCCACCCAGGTACCCCCCACCCCAACATTTACCCAGTGTGCCCTATATCCAGAGGTTGTAATTGTCCAAGACTGCTGACTTGGGAACATACAACTCCTCATGAAATGTCTGCATGTTGTAAGATGTTGTAAAGCAACAGTGTTTTAGTACTTTAAATGAATTGTTAAAAGGCAAAATAATTATTATTACCTTGGGAGAAAATTTCTAACTTGTTGATTTCCATCTAGTTACTAGTCTTATCAAAACAAGTTGAGAGGCAGGTCAATAAAACATCAATAAATTGCATTTTCCTAATTTTAAGTCTCTAATACTTTGAGCAGATACTCTATTAAATTTTTCATCTATTGCTAATTTTTCTTACAAATGCAGATTAAGCAAATTAAATTGACTGACAAATAGTGACAAAAAGCATATAAAATCCTAAACTAATATATGTTTCAATAATGTTAATGCCCTTCTCTTCCCTTATAGTGTATAAAGGGGTAAACAAATATTGTCCTTCTTATTAGTAGTAGTAGTAGTAGTAGTACTTTCTTTTATGTTCAGGCACTAAGACTGCCACGTATGGTTGTGCCTTGCCCAATGCTAGGGGACAACATTTACATTGTAGTTTGCGAATGAGACCCCCTGTTATCCTTGAATTCAACTTCCCTTTTTCCAACCCTAGTGATCAGATTTCCTTAAAATAATGATGCTGTATTTCATTTTCCTAAATCAGTTAAATCACCTTCAAATAAGTTGAATTAGGAAGTTTTACTTGTGCTTAATAATCAACTTGTGATTGAAACATAGTACATTGTCTCATAATTAGAATTTATGAAGTTTCAGCAAATTCTGCTCATTGAATGTGAGTTCATTCATTCATATTTTGTTTTTTGGGGTTTTTATTGATGTTTATTTATTTTGAGAGAAAGAGAGAGAAAGAACACACCAGAGCAGGAGAGGGGCAGTGAGAGAGGGAAAGAGAAAATTCCAAGCAGGCTCTGCACTGACAGCATTGAGCCCAACGTGGGGCTTGAACTCATACCCGTGAGACCATGACCTGAGCCAAAGTTGGAAGCTCGCTGATCAAGCTACCCAGGTGCCCCCCTTCTTTCATAGAAAAGATGAAAGGATGGGTTTCCACACAAACAGGAAATTCGATTTGTGTCACAGGTGTCACAAAGAGATTACTTTGTTACCAGCTCAAGAGTTAGTTGTTGACAGAATTAAGAGATCACAATATTCATTTCGACCAAGCCTGGTCATGGCCTCAGAATCTTTCTCAGTGCAGTATGCTAAACATCACTATAATATTAACAGAGCTGACAGAATTTGAAAAGTATTTGTCATACCTGGAATATGCCTTTAATGATCATTATTAGAAATTTGTATCATTTAAAGAAAAAGCATTATACATACATATATATATGCACATATATATATAAAGATAGAATAGACTACAACATAGACTACATTATATTGTACATTAGTAAAGAATAGAATATATTAAAACAATTCAACATAGAAAAAAATGCATAATTCCAGGTTATTTCTTTCCTGCATCAGATTGGATGTATGTCTTGGTGACAGTAGTGATTCTCAAAATGGGGCAATTATCATTTATGGTTTGAGATTAGAAACCTGTGTAGGAAACCTCTCAAGAATGTGACTATGGAGGAAAAGTAAATTCTTTCCATCTTGGTAGTAAAAGCGAAGAGTAAAAAGTAAATTCTTTCCATCTTTGCCTTCTCTTCCTCAAAAACTATAATCCTAGCTCTGACATGGGAAAATGGCACTGATTGCTTAATATTAACAATCATACAGGAAAGCAAATAAAAGGAAAATAGAAAAGAAAAGAAAAGCAGGGCATTTTTCAATCTAGGAGATAGAATATCTAAAACTTTCATGCATTGAAAAAAATTTTATAAAATTTTGAAAGATTATAAACCTAAGAATGTGTCCCTGAAATGCATGTTATAATTTGATAAAAAGTGGTAATTTGGTCACAGTCTTTTATACAAGTGAATATGTAGGGAAAATGATGCATTAAGTAAAAACCCGCCAGTCAACAAAAGTACCGTTGGTAGTTGGCAAGACCTATAGACAAGGTGGGGGATGGCAGCTACATTTTGCCTGGCTGATGACAGCAGTTCAGCTTGTATAGCAACAACATCCTATAGGCAAGATAATGATCAGTAAGGGAATAAAAAAATAAAATTCAATGCAGAGAAGGAAACAGAGTCCACACCTGGGTATCATGTCTTCATTGTTGTGGTGGTTGTTAAAATGTTGTCAAGAGGTTCCTCAAATTACTCTCTTCAAAACCAGTTAATTCTCTTTTCTCTCTCATAATAGTGTGGCAACTGATAGCACTAAGCACAAAGCCACATGTATTTATGTAATTATTATTTGCTCAGAAATTGTAATGCCCCCGATTTCGAATCCAAGAGACCACCAAGGAGCTGATACCGATGCAAACGCACGAGGGTTTATTTGCAAGCTCGAGCTTGGGCCCAAGTATACCTGACACAGCGGAGCAGGGACTTGGACCCCTAGGTTAAAAGGTGTAGCAGGTTTATAGGGGCAAGTGGCCAATGAGATTGTAACACACACAGAAAGTTGCATAGTCATGCCAGTCCACACGCAGGTGGCCAATTGAATTACAATTTACCCTATAGTAACTGTTTGAACTAGCCTATCACTCTGGTCAGAATTGGCGTGCAAGTTTGGCGGGCAAAAGGCAGGGTTTAAGAATTGGCGCACAAGTTTGGCGGGCAAAAGGTGGGGTTTACATTCTTTGGCGGTTAGGGGTTCCACATTCCTATTTGAGCCGGTTTCCAGTAAGGGTGTGCTCAGCGGCTTGACTAGGGTGGGGAAGTGTCTTAAGCAATAAGCAGGTCATGTGGGGGTTATACATGAGATGGTGGGTGTAGCACAAAATGGAGTTAGTCTTGCTCTGCTTGTCCAGGGGTAGGGGATTTTTGTTAAATTCCTTGGATCCCACAAAATGTTTCCTGTATTGCTGTAGTACTAGGATCATATTCTGATTATATTTGGAGAAATTTATAATCATCTAATATTAAGTATTTCTCCTTATCTGGTAAGTTGTAATAGATAATACAGACCTATGACTTAGAAAATAATTAAAATTATTACTTGTTCTTAGAACAGAACTAATAATTTTTATTATGTAATTATAACATTAATTATAATAACATAATTAATAAGAATAACATTGTAATAACACAGTTTATTATTGTTGTTGCTGAAACCAGGGCCACTTTACTATTGCTAATTGATTGGCATAAACTGAAAGACAGATAAAAAGAAGAGTGGATAATTATTTGAGTTTGATTTCCACAAACCCTAATACAAGTATCTTCTTACTCTTCATAATACAAATAATCAAATGTTCACTTTATGAATCTAGGGTCAGGATGTGATCATCTCCTTTCTATCTTAAGAAACAATTTGTCACTAATTATTTCTGGTCTCATTTGATGTCAGGGATCTGAATTCTCCAAACCCATTCTTTTTAGTTTTTATTATTTGTTAAATGCCCTGCATTCTTCTCTTGTTTCTATCACCACCTTGGTTTCAACTTGATGATTTACTTCTTCCCCATTAACTGACATTAAATCACAATAATTGCTTTTGCAATTCCAAGTTTAGTCATTAACATGAAGGCTTAGCAACATTCCTAAGGTTATTTGTGTTATTAAAGATATGTGATTCTTGGGGCGCCTGGGTGGCGCAGTCGGTTAAGCGTCCGGCTTCAGCCAGGTCGCGATCTCGCGGTCCTTGAGTTCGAGCCCCGCGTCAGGCTCTGGGCTGATGGCTCAGAGCCTGGAGCCTGTTTCCGATTCTATGTCTCCCTCTCTCTGCCCCTCCCCTGTTCATGCTCTGTCTCTCTCTGTCCCAAAAATAAATAAACGTTGAAAAAAAAAATTAAAAAAAAAAAAAAGATATGTGATTCCTAAGGATACAGGTTTAATCTCCAAGGCAAAAAATCTTTACCTCCTAACTTCATCTGATTCTTATTAGTATAAGGAAATTTGTAGAGGATCAAATAAAAATTTTATATTATATTCAGAACATTTACTGAATGTTAATCCTACATTTGTACACAGGTACATAACAAACATATGCCAACACCGACCTGCAAATACTTTTAGAGATGGCAACAACTTTAAAAGACTCGTGACTATTGAAGAATTTGGTACAAAAAAAAAAGAATCCAGGGAGAAAAGTAGCTCAAAAATCAGAATCTGTTAAATAAAGTATATAATTTTTAGCTGAAGAGTATAAATAATATCAATGGTCTAATCAATGCAAGGCAGAAGGTTTGTTTACATACAATTCAACAAATATTTTTGAACGTCAAATATATGCTAGGCATGATTCTAGGAATTTGTGTCACATCGGTCACTGCCCCTGTGGAATTCATGGAAGCTATTTTCAAGATTTAAAATATAAATATTATGGAGACGTATTTAAGAGAGAATGGAAAATGGGAGACCAGATTGGATAATAAGGACAATATGGACAGTAGTAATGACAGACCAGGCAATGTTGATCAAAAAGAAAGTGTTAATTCTAGAGTCAAGAAAAAATGAGAATTGTTTCCTAGGAGGGGTTCAAGATGACAGTGTAGGAAGATCCTGAGCTCACAGTCTCCTGTGAACACAACAGATTTATCACGAATATGGATATGGAAAATATGGAATAATTTACTCAGAAAAATATCTGAAACCTGGATGACTGATGCCTCCACAACAAAGGACAAAAGGGTGGTGTCAAAATGGATAGGAGAGGCAGAGACACAGTCTTGCCAGGAAAAATCTCACTCCAGGCATAACAATCCACAATTAGGAGAGATCTCAAAAATGCAGACATTTTCCTTGAAAAGTGAAGGTCTGTGCTCCACGTCAAGCACTCCCACCCCTAGATTTTGTTCAGGACAGATGAGCCCCCCAAAACCTACAGGCAGTTGTCCAAGAAAGCAATAGAACTGTAGGAAATGGAGAACCCACTCTTAAAGGGCTCACACATAGACTGACTCATCCCAGGACTTAGCATAAAAATGCAAACTGGATAAGCACTTGGACCATGTGTGAAGGACAACTACTTACTAATCTTGGGGTGTCTGCTGAGGAAGCAGGAGCTTGTTGGAACTCTCTCTGGGACAGAGACACTAGCATATACCATTTTTGTGATCTCATGCTAACTTGCTAATGCTGGCACTGGCAGGCACCATTTTGGAACTTTCCTCTAGCCTGTTACTGGTGTGAGATATGGTTCTTGGAAAAGATAAACAAAAGTGACAAACTTTTAGATACACTCACCAGTAAAAATAGAGAGGACTCAAATAAAATCAGATGTGAAAGTTACAACTTTATCACAGAAATACAAAGAATCATAGGAAACTACTACAATTATATGCCAACAAATCAGACAAATAGATAAATTCCTAGAAACACACAATCCTCCCAGACTGAACCATGAAGTAACAAAAAATATGAGTAGGCCAATTTCTAACAAAGAGATAAAATCTGATCAAAAATTTCTCAACAAACAAAAGTCCCAAGATCAGACAGTTGCACTGATGAATTCTACCCAACATTCAAAGATTTAATATTTATCTTTCTCAAATTCTTCCAAAAAATTGAGGAGAAAACAGTGCCTCTAAATCCAATTTTTGAGGCCAGCATTACTCTGACACCAAACTAGACAAGGACACACACACACACACACATACACACACACACACACACAAAGAAGAAGAAGAAGAAAGAAAGAAAATTACAGGCCAGTATCCCCGATGAACATAGATGTGAAAATCCTCAACAAAATATTAGCAAACCTAATTCAGCAGTACATTAAAGGGATCATACACCATGATCAAAGGGGATTTATTCTAGGGATGCAAGGATGGTTTGACATCTGTAAATCAATCAGTGTGATATTTCATGTTAACAACAAAAAAGGATAAAAATCATGTGACAATCTCAGTAGGTGAAGAAAGAGAATTTGACAAAATTCAATATCCATTTATGATAAAAACTCTTAACAAATGGGTATAGAGGCAAACTTCGTAAACATAATATAGGCCATATATGACATATCCACAGTTAACATCATACTCTGGTGAAAAACTGACCGTTTTTCCTTGAAGATGAGGAATAAGACAAGGATGACTGTTCTTGCCACTTACTTTTATTCAACATAGTATTGGAAGACCTAGCCACAGGAACAAGACAGGAAAGTGAAATAAAAGTCATTCAAAGAAGAAAGGAAAGGAAAAACTCACTATTTGCAAATGACATAGTACTGTATATAGACAACCCTAAAGTCTTCACCAAAAAAAAAAAAAATGTTAGAACTAATAAATGAAGTCAGCAAAGTTGTAGGATACAAAACCAATATACACTAATAATAAGCTGTTATATAATTACATGTATATAGTTATAAATATAATATATATAAGAGTGTATATGTATAATATATATTTATAATAGTGTATATAATTATATATACTAATAACAAGCTATAAGAAAGAGAAATTACGAAAGCAAGTCTATTGACGGTTGCATTATAAAGAATAAGTACCTAAGAATAAATTTAACCAAGGAGGTGAAATATCTGTACTGAAAACTCTAGGACACAGATGAGATAAATTGAAGACATAATAAATGGAAAGATATTCTGTGCTCGTATATTGGAAGAATTAATATTGTTAAAATGTTCATACTACCTAAAGCAATCTACAAATTCAATGCAATCCCTGTCAAAATTCCAATTGCATTTTTCACAGAAGTCGAAGAAAGAATTTTAAAATTTGTATGGAGCTGCAGAAGATTCCAATACCCAAAGCAATCTTGAAAAAGAATAACAAAGCTAGAGGTATCACACTCCCTGATTTCAAACTATACTACAAAGCTATAGTAATCAAAACAGTATGGTATTGGCATAAAAACAGATAGATAAGTGGAATAGAATTGACATCCCTGAAAAACAAACAAACCACAAACATATGAACAATTAATTTACAACAAAGGAGCCAAGAACATCAAATGGTGAAAGGGCAATCTCTTTAATAAATGGGGCTGGGAAAACTGGACAGTTATATGCAAAAGAATGAAATTTGGCCACTGTCTTACATCATATTCAAAAATTAACTCAAAATGGATTAAAGACTTGAATGTAAGACCAATATACATAAATTCCTAGAAGAAGTGGTAAGCTTCTTGACATCAGTCTAAGCAACATGTTTGTGGATCTGACTCCAAAGGCAAGGCAAACAGATGTAAAAGTAAATGAATGGCACTATTTCAAACTAAAAAACTTATGCACAGCAAAGGAAGCTATCAAAATGAAAAAGCAAAATGAAAAGACAACCTATTAAATGGGAGAAAATATTTGCAAGCCATATATCTTATAAGGAACTGATCTCCAAAGTATATGAGGAACTCATATAACTCAACAACAAAAAACAAACAAACAAACAACCATATCAAAAAATGGACAGAGGATCCAAATAGACATTTTTCCAAAGAAGACATACAGATAGTCAACAGGCACATTAAAAGATGTTAAACATCACTAATTGTTAGGAAATTCAAATTAAAACCATAATGAGATACAACCTCACACCTGTTAGAATGACTTATCAAACAGACAAGAAATAACAACTTTTGGAAAGGATGTGGAGAACAGAGAACCTTCATGCACTGTTAGTGGGAATGTAAATTAGTATAGTCCATATGGAAAACAGTATGGAGATTTCTGAAAATATTAATAGATCTACCATATGATGCTGTTATTCCACTTCTGAGAATTTATCTAAAGAATGTGAAAATACTAATTGGAAGAGAAATATGCATCTCTATGTTTATTGCAGCATTATTTACAATAGCCAAGACACAGAAACAACTGCAGTGTTCATTCATGAATGAATGGATAAAGGGAATGTATTATATTTATATATAATGGAGTACTACTCAGCTATAAAGAAGGATGAAATTTTGCCTTTTGCAACAACCTTGGTTGGACCTGGAGTGTATGGTGTTAGCTGAAATAAGTCAGATGGAAAAAGACAAATACCAGAGGATTTCACTCATATGTGGAATCTGGAAAACAAAACAGATAAGCAAACAAAACAATACAAAAACTCACAGATAGAACAGATTGTTACCAGAGTGGAAGGATGTTGTTAGGTGGGAAAAATGTGTGAAGGGGGCCAATTGTAT
The DNA here is from genome assembly GCF_014898765.1 of Herpailurus yagouaroundi. Lineage (NCBI taxonomy): Eukaryota > Metazoa > Chordata > Mammalia > Carnivora > Felidae > Herpailurus > Herpailurus yagouaroundi. Next base: position 24,539,190 of record NW_024412394.1, on the reverse strand, counting down.
GGTGATGGATGGTAATTACACCTGTGGTAGTGATCACTTTGCAGTATATACATTTATCAAATTACAGTGTTGTATACCTGAAACTTATACAATGTTATATTCCAGTTGATCTCAATTTTTTAAAAAAAAAGGAAAATCAATTGCATACAAGGAATACTACCATACAGACAAGAGTCGGTTATTCAGTGAGACCAAGAGAGTCCAAAAGAGAGAATTGGGACAGGGGTCTGAGGTGAAGGGTGTATGAAGAAAGAGAAAGAGCGTGTTTTCATTAGTTTCTTGAAGGTGTTGGTGACCCACAGTTAAAGAGTCTATTTCGTAATGAATATTTTTTAAGTGCAACAAGAAAAAAGTAGAGAATAGCATATTCTAAAACTTACAGTTTTTGCAAAATCATGTGTTTCTGAAATTATCTTCAACTTCTGTTCTAGCAATTAGTTTTTACTTCTCAAATAGCTTATTTTGCAGCTACATAAGATACAATGTAAGCTTATTTTGAATTACTCTTCTTTGATTAACTGATCTCATTTCATGTTCAGCAAACTGCAATGGAAATATATTGATTCCCGTTGAGAATATTCGAACTAGATATCCAGGGAACTTGTAAGAATCCTTACTCTTCTAAGAAATATATCTTTTATATCATCTCTAATCTTTGTTTTTTGTCCTTTCTCTGTCTGTTGCACCCAATTTCTCTACATAGTGTATGTGAAGATGCATATACAGGTGACCCTTGTACAATGTGGGGGAGGGGTGTCATCTCCACTCATGTAGTTGAAATTTTGTGTATAATTTTTAACTCCCCCAAACTTAATTACTAGCATCCTACTGTTGACCAGAAACCTTACTGATAACATAGTCAATTAACACATATTTTGTATGTTTTATTTGCTATATACTGTACTCTTACAATAAAGTAAGCCAGAGAAGAAAAAAAGTTATTAAGAAAATCACAATCATAATGTAAGAAATTACATTACATTTATATGTACTGTATTAACCAAAAAACAACAAAAAATATATATATATATATATAAGTGAACCTGTGCAGTTCAAACTCATGTTGTTCAAGGGTCACTGTACAACTCCTTAAAGGACAAATAGAAGTGGGTTACTGGATGTTCTGTCCTCAGTATTGTACAAATAGGAATTGGTTTTATTTTTCTGTAACTACGTCATTTCTTATTCATTACCAACAGTTGGAGCAAATCACAGCTTTCCACTCATCCTCCTATAAAAAGAGTTGAAACTTGGGGCTTCTGGGTGGCTCAGTTGGTTGAGCAGCCCACTTTGGCTCAGGTCATGATCTCGCAGTTCGTGGCTTCCAGCCCTGCGTCGGCTCTATGCTGACAGCTCAGAGCCTGGAGCCTGCTTCGGATTGTGTGTCTCTCTCTGCCCCTCCCCTGTTCATGCTCTGTCTCTCTCTGTCTCAAAAATAAATATAAGCATTAAAAAAAATAAGAGTCTTAATTTATACAATTTTAAGTCCAGTTAGTTCTAATTTATGATTTCAATTTCAAGTCCAGTTCAAACCTCCACTCCTCCCTGAATTTACAGTTTGGGAGTAGCAGTGGGAAGGGAGGCATGGTCTATTCGTTTATCTCCTCCCACTTTCTCCATGCTCCAACTTCTAGTGCTCCTAGAGCTCGTTGAATGGTCTTGGAGATGAGGTAGGAAGTGATAGGAAATTAGAGCAAGATGGGCTATAAAACTGGTCCTGTGGTAATTTGGTTGGTTTGGTTGGTTTGAGTTGTTATTTTCCTCTGATGAGATTTATGGATGATAGACTAGTATTGTTGCCATTCCTCAAATAACTTGCCTTCTTCTTTTCAGCTGAGCATGTCTGGGAAGAGCACAGGGATCTGATGTGCAGTCCTTTTCTCTCAGAGGTGTCTTGATGCTATTCTACCATCTTCTTGCTTCCGGGGTTGCCTGTGAGCTTTGTCCTGTGTACCTAATATCTTCATTCTCTCTGAGAACTTGAAGGGTTATTGTACCTTGTCCTTGGGGTTGAAGAATTTTACCAGAATATGCTGAAGCTGGCTCTTTTCTCATCATCTAGGCCTGGAAATCAGTAAGCTCTTTCATTTGATAGTGGCATTAGGTCTTCCTTTCAGGGAAATTATCTCCCCAGTATTTGTATATTTTCTTTTCTCTATAATTTTCCTTCTTATTCCTTGGTAATTCCTACACCTTATGGCAAGTCTCCTGAATCTTTTTCTTTCTTTTTTTTTTTTTCAGTTGTCTTTTGCTATCAATTTGCATCCTCTTCTCATTTTGTTCGTGTGTCCATATGGTCTTCTAAGCCACAAATTTAGGATTTAGCAATGATGATGCTGTCTTCCATTCCCTTGAATTGTTTACATGGAATCATGCAGATATTGTGCTTACTTTTTTTGTTTTGTTTTGTATCTTTAGAAAATACTATAACTATATTGGCTTAGGTATTTCTTCTGTTCTTCTGTCTAGGTTTGTTTCTATCCTCTCTGGCAGCTTTATTTCACTGGACAGGTTTTCTAACTGCTCTTACTCTCTCCAGATGCTCTTTCCATTTTTTTTCTTTCTTTCTATCTTGATGTAGGCCTGTTTTTTAGGTACCGTTAGTAATCACCAGTCCTCCAAAGCGTTAGAAAGTACATCAGTCTTCCCCACTTGGACCAAAAATGTAGAACTAGGCAGGCCACCAAAAACTTGGTGAGGACTTGAAAAATACCTTTGTGCTCTCCAGTCTCTTTTGACCTTCCCAGACTCGAGGGCTCATTCATTCTGGTTCTTCTTAGCCTCTTGCTGGCAGGGAGAATAGGCCTACTCAAAGCAAGTCTGTACAGCAACTTTATACTCAGATACAGTATATATCTTTGCAAGCCAAATTCTTTCTCAAATATTCACTCTACCATTACCACTCTGGGGTTTTCCAGCCCTGGATTTCATGTACTCACTCAACCCACACCCACAATCAAGGCCTATGCCAGGCAGTTTTCTTACGTAGGTCTCTCAGAGAACGCAAAGCCTATCATGCACATGAGCTTCTGAGCGTCTCAGCATTTATTTCAGCCAAAATATGCTAGTATGTTACAGTGGGTAAAGAAAGAGAAAGGCTCTGCATTTAGGTCACTATCTTCTCAGGATTACTAAGGTCTTCCACAGTTAGTTTAATGAGTTCTTTTTATATTTAGCATGTGGAAGAAATAATCCAATGTAACTTTATAGGTGCCAGACATTGGAGTTTGAACTCTGTATATCATGTGACAGTTCCAAGGTGAGTATTTTGTTTTGTAATGAACCAGAAATTACGTATTTAAAACACAATACGCTAATATATTCCACAAGAGAAAAAGCAGAGTATTCAATGAACATGTACCCCTATAAAGACCAGATACACAGTCATTTCCATATGCATCATACAGATGTTGTCAAGTTAATGTGCACAAATACTAGTGAAGTCCTTTCCTTAATGGTGGAAATATTAAGATAAACCTATTTGGGAATTCAGAGTATTCACTTAAGTGATAAATGTGTCAGTAACTATTCTTATTTGCCATTAATAGTCAATTATGAGTGTAATATTCATTTTACTATGGTTTTCGATAGAAAAAATAAAATGCTAATAGCTTATTTCTACTCGCTTTGTGTATATCTTTTACCAGAGATTTTTCTTTTGGGAAGAAACAGTGGCATTTGTTTAGAATCTATGACCTGCTAGGCATTCTGGTGGGTAGCTTATCGACATTAACTTTTGTGATCCTCATATAAGCCTAAGGGTGTATAATGCTTATGAGGAGGTTGAGCCTGAGCAAGATTGTGTAGCTGCATAAATAGCCTGAGTAGCATGGCATAATGAAACCCCCCTGACTTTAAAGCCCTAATTTTCTCACAACAGCGCATTGTTTTCCACATTAGACAATAAAAGAATAGAATGTTTAAGATTTGATCCAGTAGACCTCTGCTTTTAATTACAAAGCTATTAATCGGCAACAAACTACACTTGAATAAAGCACAGAAAATATCACCTTTGCATAGTTCCATTTGGTTTTTACCATTGGGTGTTTTGAGCTTCGAAGTCTGTGTGTGTGTGTGTGTGTGTGTGTGTGTGTGTGTGTGTGTGTGTGTATAAAAAAATCACTTATGGTATTTCTATTTATAGAACCAATCATTGTTATTAATATTATATAACTATGGAAACTTGTCCCTTTTTAGGGCAAATTGCTTTGGAGATTCTTAAAAATCTCCAAAAGAGCAGTTTACTCTTAGATTGCTGCCATTTTCCAGATGCCCTTCATTTCTTTACTTTTTTCACTTTCTCTATTCTGAAATTATAACAAGAATAATAGAATCTTAGAATCTGTTTTGTTTCAACCACATCTTTGATCCCAGAGTCCACATTCTCCAACTAGTATTTATCTTTGTTTAGATCAAAATAAATTTTGAGCATACAGATTCCTATAATAATTTTACCCAACCTTATCAGTCCTATTAGCGAGGGCACATTGAAGGTGATAGCAAACACTTCGTGGTATTAGCCCACTTCCCAGGGTGAGTTCCATATTATCTTCTCTTCCCTTCTTAGTACTAATTTATGTTTCATTTGAGAAGTTTGAGAAGCTTTAAAAAGACATGTTATAAGCAAGAGTAGATTTCAGAATCAGACTAAGATTCTTTTAAAAGTGAAAGGAGGACCGCCCATAAAGAGAAGTAGCCAACTACTCTCCTTAAACCCATATTTAAGCTACAGGTAGGACAAGGGTTTAGCTAAAATTAGTCTGCATGAAAAGTACAGACATTATCTTATTCCAAACACATTTTTATTTTTTTAATTTATTTTTTATTGAAAATCCAGTTAGTTAACATATAGTGTAATATGAGTTTCAGGTATACAGAATAGTGATTCAACACTTCAGTACAACACCCAGTCCTTATCACAAGTGTCCTCCTTAATCCCCATCACCTATTTCACCTAACCTCTTACCCACCTCCCCTCTGGGAACCATCAGTTTGTTCTCTATAGTTAAAAGTCTGTTTTTTGGTGAGCCTTTCTCTTTTTTACCCCTATGATCATTTGTTTTGTTTCTTAATTTCCACACGTGAGTGAATCATATGGTATTTGTCTTTCTCTGATTTATTTCACTCAGCGTAATATTCTCTAGCTCCATGTCATTGCAAATGGCAAGATTTCATTTTTTTTTATGGCTGAGTAAATATTCCATTGTAAATAGATACCATTTCTTCAGCATCCATTCATCAGTCAATGGACTCTTGGGCTCTTCCCAATTTGGAAGGAGCTATTTGGCTATTGTTTTTAGTGCTGCTATAAACAACACGGTACATGTATCCCTTTGAATTAGTATTTTTGTATTCTTTGGGTAAATACCTACTAGTGCAATTGCTGTATCATAGGGTAGTTCTATTTTTAACTTTTTGAGGAAGCTCCATACTGGCAAACATATTTTTAAATATGAAACACACCTACTGTCTAAGAAATAAATAAAAGACCATGTATAAGAAATATGATTTACTTAAAAAATATACTGAATTATTAGAATTAATAATTAGCTAGTAAGTGCACAAGTTTCTGATATAAAGAGGGTAACTCTTTCTCTAGAACCTAGATGCCCTAACCAAAATAGGGCAAAACACAGGTCATGCCTATAAGAATGATAATGTCAACCTTGGGTCCTATGAGTAAATAGTCAACTTCAACTTCTATGAGCAGAGATAATCTTTTTTTCCAAAAATTCTTCATTTAGATACTCTGCTACCCTGGAATTAAATCCAACCTAGAAAGCATTTTCTATGTTAAAGCTTTTATCCTCACACCTATATATTCATTTAATTCATTTCACATTCATTTAATTGTAGAACTAGAAAGAATTTTTAAGTTCAGGGCAATTAATAGTTTCCAAGGCAATTTAAATTTTAATGGTTAGGAAGAAAATAATTGAAAATACTTCTTCTTTTTTTTTTTTTTTTTTTTTTTTTTTTTTTTTTTTTTTTTGCCAATCCCCTAAAAAAATTTCAGAGCCATGGGTTTCCAAAGAGGGTAGTTTGAAAACTACTGGTGGAATCTGACCCTCATTTTACCAGTGAAGATATAAAGGTGAGCATGGTTACCTGAGCTGTCCAAGGTCAGGCAGCAAAAGATGAATGGGTCAGATGCCTTCTTGTCAGGAAAACTATCAAAACGTGAAGGCCCAATTGCTAAAGATCTCTCATGTTCTTTCGGAGAGGATAAAACAAGTCACTTGCAGATGGCGATGGTTTAAGTTAGCATTAGGCTTCTCTGTATTTGAAGCATCCTATATGCCTATTTCTTATCACGCAGACAACTCTGACTTATTTTCTTTCAGTAAGTGTTTGCCAATATTATTTTTAATGGCAAAGCAGGCACAGCTTTCCCTTCTCATTCTTAGATGCTCATTAATTCAGTAATATCTTCATAAGTCTCTTCTACCTGGTAACTTCTTCCTTGCTTCTACTTTCTTATTTTCATGGCACAAATGCATTGTTCTTGGTGAAAAGTACTTTGCAGTTGTTTTAAACATAGGTCACGAATGTGTGACAGAGCTTTTATGGTAGGAGTAGGAACATTAAAATAACATATTTTGAAATTATACATTGCCAGGCACTCTAAGGAATACTCTTTCATCTAACAGCAAGCTGATGCCTCCTTACATTATAATCTGGTCATTCTCACAGTTAGCAGTAATGGTTAATAATGTAACACATTAAGATATATTTAGAAAGTAGACCGCAAAAGGAAAAAAAGAAGGATTGACACAATAATGAACGTATAATAATGGTTATTCTCAGGAATAAAAACAAAATACCATTTGAAATGCCCACTTTGGAGTTTCAGGGTCGTCTCGCCTGGGTAACGAAGTTATAGGTTTAACCAGTATTCCATACACTATGGAGAGAGTGGTTCTATTTCAGTGAGACCCTTCTGGTTAAAGTGAAAAGTGATTCACTCAGATTAGGTCAAGTAAGCATGAATGGAGGGAAGGGCATAATAATAAAATGGTATTTTTTTATTTTATATTAATAGTTGTAATTATTATATTATATAGTTATACACACACAAAAACACATATGGAGAGAGAGAGAGAAAATGAGACATGCAGACAGCCTAGGGGCAGATTCTCATGGAAATCTTAAGAGTAGGAAAGATAGTAATAAAAGGTCTTACAAAGAACTACAGCCTGGGTGTCCCAGGCACAGTAGGGTCTCTTGAGAAGTATCTTCAACATTAAATGGTCCACTTCTCTGTGTGTCTGTTCATTTCTCAACTTCTTCTCAACTGTCTTCTTTACCTACCATCCTTCTGTCACTTTCCTGTACTTCAGTCATGCTTTGTGACTCTTCCAAACTTTGTTTTGCCATCAGAGCCTCACTCCCTCTCACTCCAGGCCCTTGAGATCTCTCGTTTGGGCCAAAGCTCCCACTGCTACTTTTTTGTTCTATCTTCTTGTATTGATCTGTGATTACAGATTCAAGGCAAACAGCTTGGAAAATTGGCTTAAATATCAAAAAACTTTTCAAACAAATGTAAATCTTCTCTGCCCCAAATTTCACGGATATAGTGTCATCATCAAGTATTAATTTCTTCACTTTTTTCCTTTCTTCGTTCTTTCCTTTCTTTCTTCATTTTCTTTTGTTTTGTTTTCTTAAATTTCAATGGAGGCATTTATCTATTTCTTGCAAACATTGGGAAAGAAATTCTACTCTAGTCTAATAATTCAAACATAGCATAATATTATAATTTTAACTTCATATGTGTTGCTACATTTGTATGACTTTATCTGAACTGGCTAAAATTTTTTTGAAAAATTAAAAGAGCATGAATCAGGGGCGCCTGGGTGACGCAGTCGGTTAAGCGTCCGACTTCAGCCAGGTCACGATCTCGCGGTCCGTGAGTTCGAGCCCCGCGTCAGGCTCTCTGGGCTGATGGCCCAGAGCCCGGAGCCTGCTTCCGATTCTGTGTCTCCCTCTCTCTCTGCCCCTCCCCAGTTCATGCTCTGTGTCTCTGTGTCCCAAAAATAAATAAACGTTGAAAAAAAATTAAAAAAAAAAAGAGCATGAATCATATTTTCCTTTAAAATGTATTCCAGCTAAAAATACGTAATGTTTGGGCACCTGGGTGGCTCAGTTGGTTGAGCATCCAATTTCAGCTCAGGTCATGATCTCAGTTGGTGAGTTCAAGTCCCACATTGGGCTCTGTGCTGACAGCTCAGAGCCTGGAGCCTACTTCAGATTCTGTGTCTCCCTCTCTGTCTGCCTCTCCCCTGCTTGCGCTCTCTCTCTCTCTCTCTCTGTCTCTCTCTTTCTTTCTCTCTCCCCCCTCTCAAAAATAAACATTTAAAAAAATTTTAATGTTTACAGATCTTAGTTCATAACACTATCCCATCCATTTAATAAATATGTATTAGGAATTGTTTGATAAATTGCCCAAATAAGTTTTTAATGGTTGATATTTAGAAATTAGAAATATAGGGATGAATAAATATCTGATGATGCTACTATTCAGGGAGGTATTTCCTTTAAATATAGGATAGGGAGAGGCAAGAAAAAATGAAATATCACCTTATTCTAATGGTTTCATGGACTCGAAATCCACCTTTCAAAAAGATAAAGTCAGGGTTAGAGTGGTTATGAGGTACTCATGCAGCTAGGGACAGCATTAAGAATTTGGAGGGGAAAAAAAGATAAATATGTGAGGTGATGGATGTGTTAATTAACTTGTTAGGGGAGGATCTTTTCACAATGTATACATACCACATTATAGCCTTTAAATATCTTACAATTTTATAATATAGAATATACCACAATAAAGCTGGAAAAAATAAAGTAAACTTTATGTTATTCATAAGACAAAAAAAATACAAAAACAAGACAGAGAATTGGACTATCACATCATGTGATATCAAACAGACTTTGGCTTCTTACCACACTGTGTCACGCTTAATTTCTCCCACCATATAGATCCCTGATCACTCTGAGATCACTTCAGAATCAGATGAAACCTCCAGATACTCTGCTCAGAAAAATGTGCAGGTACATTAATATGTTACACAAAAGTCCAGGGGGATTCATATTCATGGATCCAAGATTAAGAGCCTTACATTAGAAGCATCAAACTTTAGTATGGGAGAAGGAAATACAAAAATGCATGACTGACACTGTATTAAAATGCTAAATTTATTCTATATTAGAAAATTAAATGATCTATATTGAAAAGCACAGGTCATTTTGCCTCAAACTACCTGAAGATAAGTATAATAGAAAAGTAGGTTTTCTTACAGTTATCGTCTTAAATGAATGAATTTTTTATCTTATTATGAGGTAATTTCATCACCAAACTGTAATTCATTACTTTTCTCACTTCCAAATTTCATTTTAAGCAGGATACAAGTACCATATCAATTATAGTACATTAGAATATATTTCATCGAGAGATTTCTTCCTCCAAATATCAATCATAAGATTTGTCTGATTGAGCAGGAAAAGGATTCTATATAGGCTGAAAAAATATGAAGCTTTACTTTCTACTGCCAACTGACCCTACACTTCTAAAATCAAGAAGTGGAACTTACTATAAAAAATAGACGGAAGTTTGAAGAAACTTGACTGTGGGTTATTTATTCCATTTTAGATTAATTTATTGGAGTCATTCAGATTTCCACTTCCAATTGAAGTGATTCACTAAATATTATCCATCAAAATATCAGTAGCCCCATGGCTCTCTACTCTCCTGTACAAGAAAATGCCTTAATGTTATCTACTCTAGAAAATCTTTACCATAAACCAGAATACCCTTATCTGTAAATTGTAACTATTATTCCTTTCTGATTTGGGGGGAATAAAGTTCTATAAAATATTGTAGAATATTATCATGGAAGAAATAATTTTTCATATTGGTGACCCAGGTGACTGTTTTTAGATAACAGATTTTCCACTACCCCATGTCCAACTGATCTGGAAAATACCAATCCTTCCTCACCTTGTGTTCTCCATTAGCACACATTGGACATGCGGTTAAAGGGGAAAAGGTAACTGCAGGAAATAATTTTAATCTGAAAACTAAACATCTCCCCAAATCCCTCTTGACTTTTATTATCTGAGTTTAAATAATCAGAGCTTGAGAAAGATCAGAAAGTCTAATGTCCTTCTGTCCTCCTCCCAGGCCTGGTTCTGGTCCATAGCTGCAACAGTTCGGAATCTGGACCCTCTTGCCTCTTTTCAAGTCCTTCAGGCTTTCACACCCATAAGCGCTATGATTGATATTGGGAGCAGGTATTTAGAGTGCCCTGAAACTGGTTGCTGCTACATAGCAAACCCTTGCCAAGGGGTATAGAAAAACCCTGTGAGCCCCTATCACTTTCTTTCAGCATTTCCCCTTTATTTGTTCCATCTCAGTTCTATTAAGTCAATGTCAGAACCCTTTTCCAAACAGCAACAAAATTTAGCTAACCCTCCTCTTCATCCAAGTGCTAGGACTAATAAATCCTCCAAAATATACATCGATATTCACGAATGACATCTATAATTCAATATACAGTGAAACATTAAAATATCTCAATATTTCTAGGTATCCAGATGTTTCCCCATTTGCTGAACAAAATGTACACATATTTGACTAAAGACTTTTTTTATCCTGTTGACAGACACTATTTTTGTCTAAACACCTGTGTGGAAATCTGCTTAAGTGGTTTTCTTTTGAAGCACATTCCTGCCACTGCTGTTTGGCTCATTCATCTGTTATTTATGTTACAACTCGAATGTCAGAAACACTTGAAAGCTTGACTAAGACAATGATTTCTTAATTTCTTTTCAGATAACTCCATGCCTTAAAATCATATTGACCAATTAAATTCCTCAGAAGTTATTTTTTAACAAATTCAAAAATCCAATCACAGCAAGTAATAATAGTCTGTTAATTTTAAGGAGGAAAAAAAGTTTATCTTATAGAAATAGTTCATCCTTTTTCAGAAATTTTAATTTGATCAGTATGCTAGTGCAGAGCTAATATGCTGGAAAGAAGTATGAATTGACAGTGAAGGTGCTATTTGCCCACCCTTCTATTCTCTTTTCTCCTTGAAGCCCAGCCCTCTGAAGTCAAAAATCAGAGCTAGGAGGGCCTGGGTGGCTCATTCGGTTAAGCATCAGACTCTTGGTTTCAGCTCAGGATATGATCTCATGGTTCGTGGGTTTGAACGCCACATCACCTGCTTGGGATTCTCTCACGCTCCTTCTCTCTCTGTCCCTCCATGCTCGCTCGCTCTCTCTCTCTCTCTCTCTCTCTTTCAAAATAAATAAACTTTAAAAAGAAAAAAAACATCAGAACTAGTATAATCTAGTTCATGCTGCCTGAAATTACTGCATACACTGTTGGCCTCAATGAATATTGATTGATGGAAGTGGCCTCTTCGCAACGTGAAAAGGTTAAAAATGTTTAACTGAGTTTTTACACTTGCCAGAAAATTTTCTACAACAATATATGTATATGATATTTTGGGGTTTCTAAAGAGCAACATGATTCCTCCATAGCACCACCATAGCATCAATTTTGTTACAATGAACCATAAATGATAGTCCTTTTAGCTTCATTCTTGAGTTTTATTCCACATAAATGTAAGAGGTAATGGACTGCAGTACAAGGGAGTTTGATACTTTGTATTGCAGTATATTCAGAAGGAAGGAGTACATTTATGTGTCTATAGTCTATCTTTAGATATCACTACATTTCATAAAGTCAGCTGGAAAGCAGAATTAAAATTGGCCATCCACAGGGCACAATATGAGATTCTTAACAGGTGTATTAATTTATGGAAAAGCCTATATAGTTAGGTATAAAGGAAGAAATAAAATTTCCTCAGGCTTACTTTTTACAATATTGCTAAGATTATCATTCCAGTGTAGATCACAGGTGTGGTTATCAAGAAGAGACCTTTTACTTGGATTTATCTGGGCCATATACAGACTTTCACATCAAAATGTGGAGGAGGAGGGGGGACCTGTAAGATTCTGCAGGTTCTGTGCCCCAGTCAAACTGAATTAGGGAACTTTCTTAATTTAGAACGAGTTAGAACATCATTTTCCAAAATATTCTGTGGAGCATTCATTCTACACTGTGGTCTGTGGGAAAAGAAAAAGTTAGAAGGTCCCTATGGTCAATTAAATTTAGAAAATATTCCTGTCTGTATTACCTTTTTAGAGATTCATAACCTCGATTACCATTTTAAAGGCTCTGAGTGGTCCTGAAGTAAAGAAGTGGAACTAACTTAAAATAATGGCTTTTACCTCATCCTAAATTTTCTGTATCCTCGGGTGTTCTCTTAGATTACTAAAATGCCATTGTTCATCTTCTCATAACATATCACGTAAATCTAAATGCCATAAATTTATAATAACCTTAAACCATAGCTTCACCTCATGTTCCAGACGTAGTCTTAGAGAGCCAAATTGACACAGAATAGTATCTGCTTGCACCAATGCCCTGTCCCGTCATGTTTACGGGCCATGTTTTATGTCAGTAATAAATAGTAACCAACGTAAGTAATATTTGGTAATTAACAAGTCTGCTGTTATCTTTGTGAGAAATAAGAACAGAATGATTAACGGGCTTAACTTGAGTCGTTTCTCTTTAATCATATCTGGTTCCAGAAGAACAGACTTAAGCCACACATTTCATATCACATCTAACATGTAAATTAGTTTCCCTTTTGATAACCTGAAAATTTGGCCTTCAGAGTCAATTTTCCATATAAAGAGTGGGTGGAATATAGGTTGCACATCTGATTTGTATAAAATTTTACTGTCACAACCTGAGAGTTACCTGGCCTAAATAACTGGCATTACTATCTTTTTTTTGTCACAAACAATTAGATGGTGATGGACGCTAACTAAACTTTTAGTGGTGATCACTTTGAAGTGCATACAGATGTTGAATTATAATGTTTTAACCTGTAACTTACATCACTTCTTAAACCAATTTTATCTCAATAGCAAAAAAATGAGTCATCCTTATAAGAAGGGAATCAGTTTTTAATTAAAAGGAGATTTTGAAGCAAAAAAGAACAAGAAAAAACAATCAATAACGAAAACCATAATTTTTGGTATACATCCTCCAAATGTATATATCACAATTTACTGATTGTTCTCTAACCATAAAAAGAGACCCACAAATTTTAAGTCATGCTGGGAAATTTAGTGGTTCTTGCACAACATAGTAGCCATACATTTTATATTAATTGAAAGGTAAAATTCACATGCAAATATAGATGAACAGACACCTTTGTGAAACCTTGATGCTGCCCACAAAACACAAGAAAACAAAACGAACAAAAAGACCTCCCAGTATCTGCAGCCCATGGTTTGGGAATGACTGCAACAAAGCAGAGAACCGGGGGCCACACACGTTATTTTATCTATGTTAGAACAGTTTCCTGAGAATACTCTTGGATATACCCACAGTCACAGCCTTACCTCAAGCCAATGGTAAGATAGTAACGTTTCCTTTTACCAAGACAGGCATCCGAAGGAGACTATTTTTACTACCATTTATCACCCCTACCAGTTCTGTAAATCAGTGATAACCAAAACCATCTCTGTGTCAGTCAGTCCAAAGACTAGCTCTTTTCAACTTAACTGTAAACTTTCAAAGCATATGGTTATACATTTGATTGGCAACACAAGAAGGCCTGCCCTTCAGATTCTGCCGAGATTACAAACTCAAATGCTCAGCTGCCCAATTCCTATCAAAGCTTACTTGTGAGACATAATGTTTACTGAAGATTGCCTATAAGATATGTGTGCCTTTAGATCATAAATAAATGTATGAATTACATTTCCTAGGGTATTTTCCATAGATCAGAGGGCCTAGGAGATACTTGTCAAAGAAGAACACAGACACACACACACACATACACACACATACACACATTTCTGCATGATCGCATTGCCCTACAGACTGACAGTTTCTAAGATAGCCCTGTAAAAGGTGCTATTGTTTTTATTCCATGGCATTCACACAGTCTATTTTCAACATAGTAGCCAGAATGATCCATTTTAAACCAAATCAGATAATATTAATCCTGTGCTCAAAGCCCTCTGGCTCTGAGGCATTCTACTTCATGCTGAATAGGACTGAAAGAATTGATGGTGGCCTTCAAGACCCTGCATGAGTTGCTTGCCCGTAGTTTCTCTTCAATCTCAGGTTCTGTGAGTTTCCTTTGTGCCTTCTGCTTCAGTCACTCTAACTTTCTCACCTAACCTTGAGCAAGTCAGCCTTGTTCCTACTTTAGGGCCTGTAAACAGGCTTTTCCTGTGTGGGAAACCCATTCCCCTTGATTCAATATTGTAGATTCCCTCATCTTTTGCAAATCTTTGTTCAAATGTCATTTTTTTCCCCAAAGAGTCCTTCCCAAAGCCCTACTTGAAACTTCATCTTGCTTTCCCTGACAGCACTCCTGATTTCCCTTACCCTGCTGTATTTCTTGGCCTATCTTTTGATATAGCACTCATCACCTTCTAAACTACCACATAATTTGTTTAATTAGTGGGTCTCTTGTTTGCTGTCTGTCTCTCTCTACTACAATATGAGATCCAGTGATTTCTGGTTTGTTTATTGACTATCACCAAAGCTAAGAAAAATGCCTGGGTCATAGTAAGCACTCAGTAGATAATTGTTGGATGAATCAATGAATGAAAGCTTATTGTAGGTCTGTTGTCCCAGCGTAATGTAATGCTCACCTTATTGGGAACTCAGGGAGAATTTCTCTCAGGTTTCTCCTTATCCTTGACAATGCCCACTTCCAAGTTCGGGACTAATGTGAGTCCAAGGAAAAACAGTAGTAAACTCATCACCAGTTCCAGTGCTGTTTCAGATTCTGGTCTTCTTCCCCTATCTTCATTGATACTTTTTAGAGCCTTCAAAAAATTGCTTCATGCATTCAGTGGGAGAAACAGTGTGGAATGTGCTTATTACATCTTACCCTGTGCTGAAATCTCTCCAATTTCTTCTGCTTTTCTTCAGAATCTTTCCAATGTTGCTTCTATTCTTTACTTCATTGAGATTAAGGCTCTAGGGGCACCTGGGTGGCTCAGTTGGTTAGGCCTCTAACTTCGGCTCAGGTCATGATCAGACAGTCCATGAGTTTGAGCCCTGTGTCGGGCTCTGTGCTGACAACTCAGAGCCTGGAGCCTGTTTCAGATTCTGTGTGTCCCTCTCTCTCTGCTCCCCCTCACTCACGCTCTGTGTGTGTCTCTCTCTCAAAACATAAACATTAATTTTTTTTTAATTTTACTCAAAAGTTACTCTCAAATGTTTGTAATTTCACTCAAAAATGAATTTGTATAGAGGAAAGACAATTGGTTATTTTCATAGGGCAAGTTTGTTAAAATGCTTAGAACAGTTTATCTGCAGCTGAATTTTGTTTATTTTGGTGGAGACATACTGCTCCTTTGTTGTCATTGTGCAGATCTGACTTTTCTTATTTATTTTATAAAACCCGTCAGTATAAGCTAGTCATGGCTTTATTGATCTGAGGTTCAGTGTGTCTATTGCTTCTGAATTATCCCACCTTATTTGACCACAGTATTGTGGAAAACATCAAACCACACATAATTGTAATTATTAACAATCAGTTGAGTACAAAAACACTCTGCTTGAATGTAGTTTTTCCCTGTGTTGCTTTACAAATGTAAATTAAAATAGCATTTTTATTTTCTTATTTGTAATTGTTCCAAAAAGCAGTAGAAGGGAATCAATGCATATGAGCTTTTTAATATCCTTTAAAGAGCTATGCTTTAATATCTTTATAATAGTGAACCACAACTGACTTCCAGACATCTATTCTTCCTTTTGTATAGTGCTTTTTCAGGACATAAAATTATCAGGTGGCTTCAGTCTGGTTTTTCAAGAAACATCGGCTTATAAAGATCTCAAGGTTTTAGCAACTGTGTATTTAAATTATAGATTTCTTTTTAAAAATACATATTCAGTGGGAGTTTATGCACATTATTTTGGCTCTGAATTTGACTTATAATGAAAGTTAAAACTACTTTCCAAATTATGAAGATAATCTCCAGGAATGCTGTGCAATGTTGTTTGTCCAATGTGTATGTAAACATATTCTCTCTCCATAAATTATTATTGACAGCATGAAGTAACAATTAGCAAACTAGAGTCATTTACTACTGATAATGTTTATGTGAATATATGTATCATTTGCCTAAAGCTTTGTGTGGATTGCAATTCAAAATATGTGAAAATGTTGATTGGGTCTAGATTCCATCTGTGTGATTCAAAAAGGAAATAACAATATATTTTTACTCTCCTGGAAATTTAAGGACTTAATGCAAAGAAATGGATTAAATTAGTCTTCTAGTTTAATGAACTGAAGTTTGATTCTAAGTCACAGATTTTTAAATCTTACCCTGGTATGGAATTAAGTTGGTATCTGCTGATTGTTCTGGACTAATACAAAAGTTTTTGGGTGAAGCCACCATTAATGGAAGCCACCATTAATCGTTTTTGGAAGGACGATTAATCCTTTCTTACTAGCTGCTTCATATCAATAGAAGGATATGGGTCTAAAGAGATCAGGGGCAAAAGGCCTGGAAGATATCCAAGGTTTATAGAGTTAAGGGTAGGGCAGATTGCTAGACTAAGTGAAAGCAAGTATATTCTCTAAACCCAGGCAGTGAAGCAGATTTCAGAGTACAGGAGATCAGCTCCAGAAAAAAAAAAAAAAATTAATAGAGGGGCTAAAGGAGGATGCCTGCTGAGCCCTGGGAATCACCACAGAGAGCCATTGAAGCCATATTAGGTGCCTGAAGATTGTAGAGAAACATTTAGCAACAAAGGTCAGTAAATGTAAGCACTGATTCTAATCTCCATATTTTGTCGACCAGTCTTGGTAGCAACAGTGTTTTCTGAGACAAGGGATCCTTATTTTTTAAATGAAATCAGAATCAAGTCTTGAGTCAATTGAAAAGGAAAAAACATATACCCAGCTGGAATCTAGGAGCACAGAGGCAGGGAGTCAAGAAACTCCTGACAGTGGAACGTAAACATATTTAATATTTTATTATAAAGGTAAGTTTTAGGGGCACCTGGTGGCTCAGTCTGTTGGGCCTCCAAATTTGGCTCAGGTCATGATCAGACAGTACATGAGTTCGAGCCCCACATCGGGCTCTGTGCTGACATCATGGAGCCTGGAGCCTGTTTCAGATTCTGTGTCTCCCTCTCTCTCTGACTCTCCCTGCCTGTGCTCTGTCTCTCTGCCTCAAAAATAAATAAACATTAAAAACAAATTAAAAAAAAATTAAGGTAAGGTTTACTTTGTTTGTTTGTTTTATTTGCCTTCTAATATGGCTGCCATTGAATAAAAGACTTGACTTTTGTGGTGAATCTAAAACTGTATTGCATTTTACCTAACCCATAACTGTCTTCGTATTTTTGCTTTCACTTGGCAGAGTCTACTTTCTATTACATTGTATTTTTTGTTTTTAGTCCTGTTATATAATTAAGAATAGTAGAAGCATCAAGAAACCAGACTGTATAATCTCATGAAACCCTTAATTGACTTTGCTATTAACTTTTCCAGTTTCCCTGCAGAAATTGTTTCTATCGATATTTTAATTTCATGTGAGTCAAATGACAGGAAGTAAAGCGATTTCAGCAGATGGTTGCCACAAACTACACACTACATTTCAGAACTGGTCTACAAAATTCTGCAGCTTGGCAATGTGTGGTGGATCATTTTACTGTCTGTTAATGCCAAAAGAAATCTGGCTGAAACGTGTGTGTTTTTCCATTTAATGTATTCTCTAACTTTATTAAGAGCTAGCAGACTTGATTTACTTGTGTCTGATGTATCCATAAAATTTAAATTCAAGAACTTTCACAAGTCAGTGTTTCCCATTTGCATTAACTAAAATTTTACTACATCTAAGATTAAATCTTTAAAGGAATCACTGATAGCTTTAAATATGACTTTAAATATTCTTTTCAGTAGGCATTCCTTTAATGCAGGTTGTTGAAAACTTTGGCTATCGATGTGGTAACTAAGAGTACTCCCTTATATTTTTAACCCAAATCAATATTTCCATTCTTAAAGATCTCAGCCAACTTTCTGTGAAGTAGGAGGCAGTGTTATTTGCTGCTAAGTGTAAGGGCGGAGATGCTGGGTCAGAAGGCTAGGGAGATGTAAAAAGCTTTTAAATTTTTGTGTACAATAGGAGCGATCGGGCAAACCCTAAAATGTTTGAAGAACCACATGCTGTTGGAGTGGCATCAGTTAAGGTTGTAACAGTGCCACTGATGGTGCGGTGCATCTTTCTGCAGCATTGTCTGTCCCTCGAGCTGTCCACAGTAACCTGAGTATGGATATTAAGAAGCAGAGATTTGGACTGACTCACAGTTGGGTTTGTGTCAGGTGGGTTTGATGTAGGGACAAGAGCTAAGAAAATTGAAGGCATTATCAAGAGCATGGTTTGATTACAGATCATGGGGTCAAAGCTCAACAGACGAGGGAACAAAAGACAGAAGACAGGAGGGCTGCAGTAAAGAAAAGAAATTAGATAGACTACGTATTACACTGAAGAAAAGAATGAGTGTTGTAGAGGTAAGAACACCTAAAATAGAAAAGGAACACAGTTGTAAACAAAGATGGTGGTGCTTATGTGGAAAATTTAAGACTCAAGAGTCTGGCCATTAAATGGGTCATTGAAGTGGAATAGAAGGAAATACCACTACGGTGAGAACTAGAAAAATGGATGAGGTCTCCATATGGCTATTTTGAATTCTTTATATTAAGGATGGTTTGTTTGAAAAAAACAAGCAAACTTTAAAGTCAGGAATGAAAATGACGTCTGGACGTCTTACAGACAATAGTATATGAAGAAGCATAGCCGAATGGTCTTTTCTTCAAGAGTGCAAGCATTTTTTGCCCACCAAACAGGAATCTAATCACTATAAGCAGTGTTGACGAGGGTAGAGGAAACCTACTTCTCTTTGTGACCCAGACAGATACAGGATGTACAGAAATAGTCTATGCTAACTGGATTGCAGGTAAAGGAGAGCCAGACTGTAGTTAAGAAGATGTGAATTCTGTCTACCAACAGACTGAGAATGTAAAGTATTTTGTTCTGTTGTGTCTTTTGTTATATCACAGAAGTTCACTACAGAGAACAGAATCAAATGGCTTAGGTGTGAATAGAGAGGTCAGAGATTGGGTTAAGGACTAGAACCGTAAGAACATTTATGAATGAGAATGGGGGGATAAAGGTAGATTATAGTAACGATGGTGACAAAAACAGCTAACACCTATTGAATGCTTGCATTTGTAAGGTACTGCTTTAATTGACTTAACTCAGACTTCAAAAGAATCAGATGATGTATTACTGTTTTGAACTTTAAATGTGTATGAACTGAGGCACAGAGTGTTTTAGAGATTTTAGGCACACAGCTAATAGGTAAAGAAGCCAGGAAGATTGGTGGAGTATGTCTTTATTTGCAATCAAGTTATAGGTATATGTGGAGAACAGTGAATTTTTCTGGTCCCCCCTTTTTTTTTTAAGTGCTAGCCTAATTGACTCCTCGTGGACTTTTCTTTCTGTGCGTGAACAGGATGGGAAGGGGATTGGTGGAGTTCTGTGATCTGTTTCCTGAGTGCTCCCTCCCTGTGGCTTTGGTAGTGGCTATGGTGGTTAGCAGCCTGGGGAAGTAGCAGATGATGTACTGTTGGAAAGTGTCTGAGATCTCTAAATAAGAATGCCAGAACAGTGACCCAGGAAAATCAAGGAGATAGAAGAGACAGGCTGTTTTATTCCACTTTCATTGGTGAACCATATGATGGTCATCAGTTTACATTGTGAAAATTAATAAAGGGAAACCTCACTAAAGTGGAGGAGGGAGGCTGGGAAGAAGAGGCTACCACTCAACATCAGTTACAGGAAGAAGAATCAATTACAGACTCTAGTGAGGTTTCCCTTTATTAATTTTTACAACATCCTATGATATCCTCTAAATGCACTAGTTGATATTACACAGTTTTAAAAGTCATTAACAAAGATTTATGAGAATCAGAATTATATGTAATGGAAATGACATGTATTGATACAGTATGCTTTGAGTATATAACACAAGTGTGTTATATACTAGAGCCAGGTTGCCTGCATTCAAAGAAAGCCTTGCTCCTTTGTTTACAGGCTGTGACTACAGACATAGTCATAATTGTTCTGTGCCACAGCTCCACCATCTGTATATTGAAGATAAAAATAGTGTTGATCTCACAGGATCTTTCTAGGCATTTAGATAGGTAATTGGTACTTAAAAGTACTCAGTAAATACTAATGATTATTATTTACATTATGTCTTCATCTATCTATTTATCATCTATCTATTAGTAATCTACACACACCCCCATGGACTGAGTTCTCGGACTAAAATAAAAAGTAAGCACTGAAGACAGTGCTAGAACTTGGCAGGTGCTTCCGGAAACAAGGACATACCCCTGAAGCATGTTTCTCAGTATTATGCCTCGTGGCTCTCTGAGATGCCTGTGGAGCATCCCTCTGCCAGAATTTCTCTGTAACTATTTGACAGACCTTGATTTTGTGGCAACTTTGTCCTGATGTCTGTTGATTCACTGTGGTGTTTCCATTCCCATCTGTTTCCTTTCTTGGCCCATTTTTCTTTTTCTTTTTCAGTCTAGAAACTTGTCGTAGGTCTTCTTTAAGTTACTTACTCACAGCTTTCTTTCCTCTCTGCTAGCTGCAAAGTTAACTGTAGTATCTTGCTTGGGTTTTATTTGCTGTGGCCCATGCCCTTCCACTCGCTGTTTCTGAGTCAGCCTCTAAATTTGTTCTGTCTCAAGCTGCACTTGTATCTTCTAAGAAGGCAGAGAGGTCATGGCACTATCTCTCTCCAACAGTATCAGCAAATTGTTTTGATTTCTAGAGCATGGGTGGGTCATATACTTTTTATTTTCCTATAGAAGAATGGATTTCATGAACACAAAGAGAGAGCTTTGTTTTTTTACAATTTTATGGCTGAGAGCAGTACTTAATCGTTCTAGTAGCTTCCTTTTTCAGTTGGTGGCTGAAGGGCATGAGAGCAGCAATGCCATAATGCTAGCAATATTAAGTGAAATTCTGCCCTTTCTGTCAAAGCTGAGTTGGCATAACAAGAATTTTCCTTAAAGCACTTCAAGAATTGTAATGGTATTCCCAAATTCCAATTTACCTTTCTCAGTTTAGGTGGTTGTATTCAGCATATGTTAGTGCATGAATGTGGAGGCATTGGGTCCATTGCAAAAATGCTTGCTGTTCCAATCTTTATCTTTCTAATGCTTATCAGTATGTGTGCCAAGGACTTATTATAGTTTGCAAAACCCATAACATTGTTTGAAAAGTCATGCTTGATTGGTCAGAGTCAGAGTCTGCATGGTGTCACTTAAGCCATGATTCCCTCATCTTAAAAACAAAGGATCATAGCTTCCCTGCCTTGCACTGGACCGTTATGAATATCCAGTTACCTAATATATATGAAAATGTTTTGAAAATCCTAGATAAACATAAGATTTCACATTTAATGAAATACATAACACATTTTGGGAATTTTCTAAGTTGAACTAGATAGAAACATTTAAAAAAAAAAACTTGGATTTGGTGTCATTATTCACAGTTTTTACAAATATAACAGAAAGAAGTAACTTCTAAAGTATATGTTCCAGAGTAAACATCATAGCCATACGGCTGCAATACAGCCCCCTGGAGAGGACAGTGGGAGGTCCACACTGATGATGTGAGTTGAAATGGAGCAAAATGATTAGTAGGGAGACTAAACTGGTTGCAAGTCATGGTGATGCATCGGGAACATGTGTAATGCAGGTGACACCGTAGGCTGTGGTAAGCATTATATAATCTCCACAGTTCTGCTTTAATTATATTGATAAATAGGTGGGAAAACTGTACTTGGTTTGAGGATACAGTGTATAAAAGAAGGCAGATGTGTGTCATGGGATAATCTATAAATTTATTAAAAAACATGTTTAACTGGTAATTACTAACTGTGAGTTTATGCTCAGTGTACTCAATGAATAGTCTTAACAGTCCAAACTGAGAAAATAAAAATATTATTATTGCAAGATAATGGAAAAAAAGATTAGGTGGAGAATCTAGAAATGTTTTGTAATTCCAGTCTTCAGTGTAGGGACACTAAAGCCATTGTCCCTAGTCAGGTCTCCCTTATTGTGATTCTGACTTACGTATCTCGAAGTTTGCCTTTTCAATACAGAGTTTTTAACTGAAAAGCTTTTCTAATCAATGCTTTAAAAATAATTAAAGTCATCAATCAAAAATGAAAAAATGGAACAAAGTTTTCTGCTATGTGTTCTTATGATTAGTTGCTAATGAAAATGAACTAGAAAATGTTTTTGGAGTCTTCTGAGTTTTGCCTCATGATCATCAAAAATATACAGTATCATTAATGGCAATTACATCATTATTCTCCAATACAGTGTTTTGGGTATAGTTAGAGAATTCTGGTAAACAGAATTGGTCTAAGGAGTGGTTTTCTTTGATTGTACAGATAATGTTTTACTTCACTTTAGCAAGGCTATTTGAATTGCAAAAACTATAATTATAGAACCTTTCTAATGTGTTTTCTGAACTTCTCTGACAGTATGCCAAAAAAAAAAAAATCCTCAACAAGAGAATGAGAGATTACTTATGCAGACACTGATGTGATAAACACCTTTTATTCACTTCAGGTTAAGTTGTGCATTTTAAACATGGCTGTAAATAGCTCTGTCAAGGTCACTTTATGGCCACTAACCCAAGATTGGTGCATCCTATAAAAGTATTCAGTAATTTACACTGTATGCTGATTTTCTAATCCTGCCTTTGAATGTCTTAAAGTACCTTACTGGCAAGCTAATACATTTAAAGGAACTGGATGACTGAGCAATCAAGACATATTAGCATGGCAGGATGTTGTACAAGTGCCCTATATTCCTGACCATTATGTTGGAAGGCCAGTTTTCAAGCCTCTTAAGAAATACTTGTGAGAAAAAATGAAATATGGCCTTTTGTAGCAACGTGGATGGAACTGGAGAGTGTGATGCTAAGTGAAATAAGCCATACAGAGAAAGACAGATACCATATGGTTTCACTCTTATGTGGATCCTGAGAAACTTAACAGAAACCCATGGGGGAGGGGAAGGAAAAAAAAAAAGAGGTTAGAGTGGGAGAGAGCCAAAGCATAAGAGACTGTTAAAAACTGAGAACAAACTGAGGGTTGATGGGGGGTGGGAGGGAGGAGAGGGTGGGTGATGGGTATTGAGGAGGGCACCTTTTGGGATGAGCACTGGGTGTTGTATGGAAACCAATTTGACAATAAATTTCATATATTAAAAAAAATTCTTTTGCATTAAAATCTACCTTGAAAATAAAAATAAATAAATAAATAAATAAATAAAAAGAAATACTTGTGGAGGAAAAAAAAAAGGTAGCAATACTAGACTATTTCTAGTACAGTGCTAATACAGGGGGGAAAAAAGTTGATTTTTGAAAACCAAAACATGCCATTTTGCATGTCAATTAAAAATAGTTGGCAGAGGAGCACCTGGGCTGTTCAGTCGGTTAAGCATCCCATTCTTGATCTTGGGTCAGGTCATGATCTCAGAATTCGTGGGATCAAATCCTATATAGGACTCTGTGCTGACGCAAGAGGGACTTTTGTATGGGACTCTCCCCCCTCCCCCTGCCTCTTCCCCACTTGTGTGCATGCACATGCTCACTCTCTCTCTCAAAACTAAATACATAAATTTAAAAAAATTAAAAAAAAATAGTTGGTAGAAAAAAAATGGTTGATTGATAACTATAAATTATGCAGTTGCTTCCTCACCCCCAATATTTTTGAGAGTTGTTTTAAATCCACACCAAAGCCCTCCTCTCCAAAGGAGTTTACTCTTCATTTGCACATAGAACCATTTGTCAATTTCAGGTCTACCTTTTTAGAACAGCAAAGACGTTTTGTCTACAATAATTGTCTTTCAAAAATCTTCCTCTAATACAGTTTCACTGATATCAAAGTTTCTCTTATTCTTGTCCATTTTTGAATAGTGCTTACTGTTTTGTACTTTGAGATGAAAGAACCTTAGAACAGAGCAGAAAATAGCATGAATTTGCGACCAGTCTCCACGCCATCTCATGCCTCATGCTTCTCTAGAGAAAAAGTTCAGAAGATATGGAAAGCTTACCTATTGGTATTGGTATATGCCTATGATAATCGTTACTTCAGTCACCCCATATTTGTGCCTAGTAAATATTCTCTCATCAGGAAAATAATATTGGTAAGATTTTATCACTATAAATATCATGAGAATTAATAAGAGTAATAGCATATTTAAGTTTTTTACATACTCATAAACAACAACAAAAACTACAATCACGTGAAAAAATGGCAGTGGGATTTCAAATTCCTTCCGTCTCTGAAGGGAAGCTTGACATTCAGCCTTACCTCAAGGAAAATCAACTTAAAGCAAATATCACTTCAAATCCTCAAAGGATATCTTATCTTACACATTTTAAATCTTGTAAAGATAAATAATCCTACTCCAGGAAGGGCAATAAACCAAAAGCTAGCATTGTTGAAATGAATCAAGTTAAGAGGATTTCATAGAAATTAAACACTTTCCTAATACTCAGTGTAAAGAATATTAACACGAAATCCACAATCACATCAGTATCATTGATTAATGGGGAAACAGACGGTAGGTCTATCTATATGAAAAAAAAAAAAAGTCTAGGATTAAAAGAGTCTTGGAACATCTGGAATGTTAACTTTTAGTGAGCATTTCAACACTCTACTGTCTTAATTCAGGAAATTCATTTCCTAGCATCTGTTTCAGAAGGAAGTTGGTGATATCAGTAGTGATTACTATAGGATCATTTACACCAGAGTAATATATTGAATTTTCCACATCAGCACTTACTGTTAAATAGCAAGCCATTCAACTCTTGGAACTGTATTGTATCCAAGGGAAGAGCATTAAGACACAAGCAAAAAATTTTCACACGGAGAGTCTATTCCGACAATATATCAGCTGCCATCCAATAAGCTTGCCAAAGACAGCTATTCTGTAAGATACAAAAATTTTCAGTCACAGAGCCACCCACCTTCCTGTTGATTCTGTTATTAGGGGTTTTTTTTTTTTAAAGGGAAAAAAATGACAGCATTAACAGCAGCCAGTATATTTGGTTCCTTTGAGAACTTTGAACTGTAATAGAATACCACATTTTGTTTTTGAATATTATGCAGATAAACTTACTGCTAACCCAAGAAAAGCACATCATTTTTTAATGGTTAAACTAGCTCTAGGTAGTATTATCTATTTGTATTTCAAATTTGCAATATGAGGTAAGAGAATGGTAGATAAAACAACTTGTAGGTATTTTTGCCTTTAGGAAGGTATCTTGAAATCTGGAAAATACTGGGGCGCCTGGGTGGCTCAGTTGGTTGGGCATCCGACTTCGGCTCAGGTCATGATACCTCGGTTTGTGAGTTCGAGCCCCACATCGGGCTCTGTGCTGACAGCTCAGAGCCTGGAGCCTGCTTTGGATTCTGTGTCTTGCTCTCTCTCTGCCCCTCCCCTGCTCACGCCCTGTCTCTCTCTGTGTCTCAAAAATAAATAAAATGTTAAAAATTTTTTTTAAATAAAATAAATCTGGAAAATATTTGTAAATGAGAATGTAAATAAATTGTTAGGGGGTGTGGGCTATTCTTTTAAAATTTAGTCTCAATTTTATATAAATACATAAAAATTATCTATTTTGCCTGTGAACATAAATCTGTGAATAAAATTACTATGTTAGCATAAATGAATATGGGTGCCATTTGAGTTACAGAATATACATAGAACAGCATAATTGTGAAATAAGACCTGTAGCTTCCTCTTCCTAATAGACAGATCTCAACTTTCCTATTGAAGACAATGTCTTTTACTAATAAAAGGTCATTCTGTGTGTCAACCTTAAAAAAACATGAAATATATAGCAAAAACAGCACAGGAATATTCATCATTGTGACTTGTTAGAAATATAGGGGATTAGCAAACCTCTCTTTCTCCTCCTACTGAGTTCAAAACAGATTGAGAATCAAGTCACAAGTCAATATATGACCAGCTTTATTTAAGATAAATCAACTAGCTTTAATTTTTTTTTACATCAATAGGCTTTAATTTTTAGAGCAGTTTTAAGTGCACCGAAAAATTGAGCAGAAAGTACAATTCACATATAACCCCTTTCTCCACAGTTTCTCCTATCAACATATTGCATTAGTGTGGTACATTTGTTACAATTAATGAACCAATAGCCAGTATTAATTCTCACCCCTAATTGAACAGAAGTACTACCTGTTCAGTGGGGAAGTAGGACAGTCACATACTTACTCCACAGATACTCCTCCTGGACATCTATACCACAGGGGTAATGAGAATGTCTTCCTATCAGAAGCTTGGCTCTCAAAAAAGGAAGGGAACAAAGGGATGAGCCAAATAGTCTAATTTCTTCTCATAAATCAGCTAATGTGCTATGCATCCTGTGAGAAGATGGAAAGACCAGGAGTTTTCTTCTTATTGAAGGCATTCCACATGGAAAAG
This sequence comes from Herpailurus yagouaroundi, assembly GCF_014898765.1. Lineage (NCBI taxonomy): Eukaryota > Metazoa > Chordata > Mammalia > Carnivora > Felidae > Herpailurus > Herpailurus yagouaroundi. The sequence goes on along the minus strand of NW_024412394.1, from coordinate 24,512,527 downwards.
TGAAAAATGGGGCAGGAGGGCTTTGCCACAATGTTATTCTCACTACCAGCAACACTAACATCATGACCACTGATTTGTAAGGGCTTGTAATACATGATATGTGAACTGCTTACCATGCATTATTTCAAAATCATCCTCACAATGACACTTTACTTCAAGAATTAGAATCTCCATTTTACAACAAAAGAAATTGGAGTTTAGGAAACCTACTTAGAAATACACAGATTGTTGGATATGCCAAACTCATCCCTCCTGTTCTTCAGTTACCAGGATGATACTTCTGTAACCTCCAGAAACGGCAATCAAATGGCAAAAGTATAAATGTGTATTTTAACTAAGATTTTCTTCAGCTAAAAAAGAGAACTCAGGATTTCAAATCACTCTTTCTATGCAACAATTATTGGTTATAAAAATGCAATGACAGGGCGCCTTGGTGGCTGAATCAGTTAAGTGTCTGGCTTTTGAATTCGGCTCAGGTCATGATCTCACGGTGAGATGCAGCCATCATCTGGCTCTGCTCTGCACTGACAGCACGGAGCCTGCTTGGGATTTTCTGTCTGTCTCTCTCTTTCTCTCTCTCTTTGTGCCCCTCCCCTGCTCCCGTGTATGCAAGCTCACTCCCTTTCTCAAATAAATAAATAAATAAATAAATAAATAAATAAACAAACAAACAAACATAAAAAAATTAAAAAATGCTGTGATATAAATCACACAGAAGGATAATGAATAATTTTATACAAAATTAGATTCCTATATAGGAATTTTAGTTAAGTTTATAATTAGTTAGCTACGTATATAATTTTCTGTACAAATGCCTTGTTCTTTGCTTGAATTTTATGTAATTTGCATTTCTTATAATCATTTGCCTTCCCAGAATAGTTTCTTCCCAAGTATCTATGGTATAAATTTTAATTTTATATAAATAAATTTTGTATAAATAAATTTTAACTGGCATTAAATTTTAAATGCCAGTCTTCAGAGAGTTCGGTTTCTTAAATATTGTTCTTAGGCAAATTCTTAGAAATTAATTGTCCCTTTATGTACTTTTAAGATATCTACTTTTCTATAGCTACCCTAGACCTTATTCTCTCACGGTTTGTCATAACAGTGTAAAGGGTTTGTTTGTTTGTTTGTTTGTTTGTTTGTTTGTTTTTTGTCTGTACCTGAAATCAAGGGTGTGCCTGTCCTGCTGCCATATACAAGTTGTTTTCAAAATTTTTTAACTGACAACTACAGTAAGGTATGCATTTCATACTGTGATTCACCATACTCACGTTTACAATGTGAACTAAGGGGCGCCTGGGTGGCGTAGTCGGTTAAGCGTCCGACTTCAGCCAGGTCACGATCTCGCGGTCCGGGAGTTCGAGCCCCGCGTCAGGCTCTGGGCTGATGGCTCAGAGCCTGGAGCCTGTTTCCGATTCTGTGTCTCCCTCTCTCTCTGCCCCTCCCCCGTTCTTGTTCTGTCTCTCTCTGCCCCAAAAATAAATAAACGTTGAAAAAAAAAAAACAAAAACAAATGTGAACTAAAAGTTTCATAGTACATATCCTTATTGCTCGCACTATACACCAAAACTTCACATTGTTTCTCTCTTCATTCTTTAAAATGTTTGTCAAGACCCACTAGGTGGAGTTAACTATACTTCAATGTATATTTTTTAAAGACCCACTAGATTGTACTTTGAGCCACTATTAAGGTATGACCCACACTGTCCTGGACCACAATTTTTAATTCCTTTGTCAGGGACTTTTGGCTACAAAGCCAGATGCCACATTTTCCTTAGCCTTTCCATCCCTGTTTTGCTCCCCTTTGCCAAAAACTCGTTTGTTCATTTGGAATATCTACTTCATACTACACATCTGCTTCATACTACAGAGCTCATTTCAACAAATATTTAGGGAGCTCTTTATATTTGTTGGGACTGTGCCAGGAATGCATGTATCAGAATGTCATTGTCTGAGGGTGCCTGGGTGGCTCAGTTGGTTAACTGTCTGACCTCGGCTTAGGTCATGATCTCACGGTTCGTGGTTTCAAGCCCCACATCGGGCTCTAGGCTGACAGCTCAGAGCCTGGAGCCTGTTTCACATTCTGTGTCTCCCTCTCTTTCTACCCATCCCCCACTCATGCTCTTTCTGTCTGTCTCTCTTCTGTCCCAAAAATAAACATACATCAGAAAAAATAAAAAAAAAAAAAAAAAAAAAAGAATGTCATTGTCTGTGCCCTGGAATCGAGTAATGAATTGTGCAGTGTTGTTAATAGTGAAAATGGATCACTTTGTGGTCTATTCTGAATCATTATTTTGGGTCTATTGTGCTCTGAGATTGTGTTTGTTAATCCACATTAACTGACACACGAGTACCTACCTTGATTTTGCAGTTGTCTTATAATAGATAGTGGTAGGGAATGGACGATTGTTGGCTAATATCAATGGGTAAGTTGTAATATACAAGATTGACATATAGTTTTAGCTAGAAGTTTTGGGCAAATCTTCCTTCTTGATTCTTGATTCTTTGATTTGATCTGATATATATTTCTAGAGTGAAAACGAGAATACAGTTTTAAAAGACTGGATACCTGTGGAATTTTTATCCATTTGTCCAGCTCAGATCATTCACCTCTCTTTTCTTCTCTCTTCTAATACCAGAAAGGCTGACCCCTGAATCTGGTACCTATCTTACTTGCTAACCTGACTTAGGTGGGGTGCCTGGGTTTGGCCAATGAGAGGCAGTATCAGGGATGCAGAAGATGAGAAGAGAGACTGAGAGGTCTGGGTATTTCACCCTGCTGTCCTTTCTGTTTCAGACCTATGTGTCTAGGAGTAGTGACATCCCCCTAGTCTCTCCTTCATGATCCCAGAATTCCTGTAACCATTTCCTCCCCTTGCTCCTTTAGTTCCAGTGATGGTCGTGTCTTGCTGTGCTGCTGGATTCAGGATGGCTTATCCTCTCTAACCCCTAAGTCTCCAAGTAGCCCTTTCTTTAAAATCTGTTCTATGAACTTTTTGGGTGACTTTAAGTTCTTGCTAAGATTTTTTTATACTATTAGCAATGTATTTTTTTAGATTAGCAAAATTTTTTGTTTTTTAAAAAATATTATATCTTACTAAGATTTTACTAACATAGTATTTTTTTTTTCTTTAGCTTAAAAAAGATAGGTTTAAAGCATTTGGGACAGGCCTGACTTTAGTATAAGTTTTTGAGCTGTTTGAAAGCCACTGAGCTAGAACATGTCCTACACACAGGTCTTATGTCAAGCATGACAACAGCATGGGTGATTGGAGTCTTTATTTTTATTTTGAGAATGTGTTTTCTCTTTACCACTCTATCTTAAAACATGAAGGGGGAGGATAGAATAGTGAAATTTCCATTAGAATAGTGAACATTTCCATTATGATATTGCTAAAGGACTTTAAACTATATGATTAGTCTAGTGGACATCAGTGTGGACCTAAGTTATAATAAGGAGTATAGAGTTGATATATAAACATGTTTATAATGTCTGGTTGTTTTAAATGCAACGGAGAGCCTTGATCCTGTGATCTCTGAGTACGTTTCTGAATCATCTGATATCTATGCCTGGTCCTTTTATCTGCCCAGTTTATTTACTCCTACCTTTGTGCAAGGATTAGCTGTGTCTCTTCTCTCTCCCCTCGCCTCCTTTCCTTCCCCTTCTCTCTCACCTCACTGAGTTTGTGTGTGCAAGCCTGCTTAAGCACATGCACATGTATGCACATGCACAAACGCGCGCGCGCACACATGCACGGAACATTAATGTGATTCATAGAGGCATAATTACCAGTTCTTTATTTACCTGTATTTTGGCATTCTGTGTGCAGTCTTACTCCTTTTTCTAAGTGAGAAGTCATTTTAGTATGAATAACCGGTTATTCTTTTGAGTTTTGTGCTTGAGAGTGTCGGTTATTTTTATTTATACCTATCATGTTTCTGTTTATTTTGAAAGGTGTTATTTGGATTAATTTTATGTGGAAGTAATAGAAAGAAGATAAAAATCAATGAAGGACATTTAAAATTAAATCCATGGAAATTCAGTGTGCAGGGAATAGATACTAACACGTTACCAAAAAAATGCTTCTAAATCAACAAAATTTTACATGTAGATATTTCTATGTGTACTTGGGTATTAAATTCAGTCAAAAATAATGATGTGGTTCAAGTGTGTCTTTTGTATCTTGCTAACTAAAAAATGTTTGTAGGAACTGAGAAGCTGAAAGGGAAAGAGAAATGGTAATACATTCAGCCCTCTGGCTATGCTAAGTACATTTTTTTTTTAGTACAATAAATATTTGAACGTAATTGTTTCCTTATAGTAAAATTTTAACAAAGGACCTTCCAAAAAGGCAATTATTTTATTTTCATTAAATTTATTCATCTTAAAAATATGTTTCTAAAGTATTGAGATGTTTAGTAATAGTTTTTTTATAATTAATGAAATATTAATTTTTAATAAAATGAACTTGGGCCAGACAAATCTTCATTTGTATATTTTTATGATCTATATCATTCCATGTAGGTTGTTTAGTATGGGTTCTAAATTTATTTATTTTTGGAACATTTATTTGCCAGTACACTATTGTCAAAGACCTTTCTATTATATTTTTATAATATCAAATATTTTTATTGATCTATTAAACATTTTAATTGGTATTATTACCTTTACCTTTGAAGAATAATGGAGTTAATATCGTTAACCCCAAGACTTATAAATTTAAATGTATGAAGAGATTTTTGCCAATAATTTTTCTCTTTGTTTTTTTTGACTTAATATCATTAAGAACAATATCACTTATGATTAAGAATATTGATTCTGGGTCTACTGGCTGGCTCAGTCAGTAAAGCTTGCAACTCTTGATCTCGGGGTCATGAGTTCAAGCCCCATGTTAGAGATGGAGCTTCCTTAAAAAAATAAAAATTAAAAATATTGTTTGAAAGGAAGTGCCAAGAGAAAAAAGGGGTGGATTTGATTCTGTGTTGAATGACAGGGGAACAAAACATTCTGCTACCACTTTTTTCCTAGGGAAGTAGTAGAATAGTTCCGCATTGATAGAAAAATCTATACTTTTTCAGCTACATACTCTGTGACACCTATTGTCTTTCTTTCAATATCTAATGAACCAGTAGGTCCTTTGATTTCTTTGCAAAGTTTTATAATCAGCATCAAGGAATTCCATCCACCACATCTGTTCTTCAAAGAAAAGATATTCTTGAAGTCTAAAATGTAGCTTCCTTTGGAAGTATAAAGAACCAAGTAAGATGTGGGAAAGATAACTTATAGTCATACATACACCCCATTCCTCTACGTATTTTAATTTTTAAATTTCTGTGGCATTAGTTAGACCACTAGATATCTGTGCATTTTTAACCAGCTTCATTCAATCATATATGCAAAAAGAACTTATTAAGGTTCTACCTTGTACTAAGTACTGGTATTGGGAAATGTCAGTGCACAAAACTTATCCCTAAACTGATGGAGCTTATGTTCAAGCAACTGCTGGGGGTTGGGTAGAAGATAAATATGAAATAAAAATAAGTAATTTAGAATTTGACATGAAGAGTAAGTGATTTTGATTTTGTGCACTGAAAAAGTAGAGCAGGTTGTGGCCAATTGCATATGCCTTTCATAGAACTGTTTCACTCCTCAGATTCACATTCATGTGTTTACACATAATGGCCAGATTAACCCTACTGAGTTTCATAATCTCAGCACGTTGGCATTTCGAACCAGAGAATTCTTTGTTGTGAGGGCCATACTGTGCATTGGAAGCTATTTAGCAACATCCTTCACCTCTCCCCACTAGATGGCAGTAGCACACCCTCCTCCTCACTCAGTATGACCATCAAAAATGCATCTAGACAATGATCAATGTCTCCTAGGGAGCAAAATACTACCCAGTTGAAAACCACTTAACAACACGAATAAGGGAAGTTTTTTTTTTTTTTTCTTCCAGAAGTTGTATCTAGAAAAAAACTTGCTTCTCTTGAGGAGCACACTTCCCACATTTTCAAATATGCAATGCCAACCATAAGAGCAACAATTTTAGGGGGCATCTGGGTGGCTCAGTCAGTTAAGTGTTCAGCTCGGGTCATGATCCCATGGTTTGTGAGTTTGAGCCCCGCGTCACGCTCTGCACTGGCATTGTGGAGCCTGTTTGGGATTCTCTCTTTCCCTCTCTCTCTGCCCTTCCCTGCTCACTCTCTCTGTCTCTCTCTCAAAAATAAACTTAAAAAAAAAGAGCAAGATTTTTTTTCTCTTTATAAAATCTTTCCTTATATTTCTAGTTCATCTTTTTGTATTTTCTCAGAGACATTAAATCCTGTGTAGAAAGTAGTTGGTGTAAATACATTAAGCTGCCTTTGTCAGTTTTCCCTTTCTTTCCACTTCCGTTACCAATCTACTAGGCTGAGCATCTATCCTTTTACAACTGAGTTATTGCAATGCCTTCCTGCCTCTTTTCTCCCATGCCATAATGTACAACACTGACAGATTAACTTTCTCAGACCAACGATTTAACAACATAACATTCTAACTTAAAGTATCCTCAGTAAAGGGGACCTGGTTGGCTCAGTCAGTTAAGCATCCTCGACTGTTGGTTTTGGCTCAGGTCAAGATCTCCCAGTTAGTGATTTCAAGCCCTGTATTGGGCTCTGCACTGACAGTGTGGAACCTGCTTGAGATTCTCTCACTCCCTCACTCTCTGTACCTTCCCTGTGCATGTGCATGCTCTCTCTCTCAAAATAAATAAACTTAAAAATATGTATCCTCAGTAAAGAAAGTTCAAATTCTCAAAGTCTGTTCCAGGTATTTTGCCCATCAGTCTGCTCAATGTGAAGCTATAATAATTATTACCTCACAATATTCTTTGTTCATCCTTACCTCCATAGCATAACCTGTTTTGGTTTTTGTTTTTTTTTTTTTTTTTTTTTACTAGAAATACTTCTAACACTTCAGTTTTCCTAAATGTGTGGGGATTTATGTTATTTATTGAAAACAGTTTTAGTTCACAGCAAAATTGAGAAGATACAGAGAATTCTCATTTACCCCACAGCCCACACATGCATAGCCTCCCTCCCCACCCCCGTTATCAGTATCACTCACCTGAATGGTACATTTGTAACCAAAGATAAACCTACATTAACACATAATAATCCCCCAAATCTGTAGTTTACCTCAGGATTCATTCTGGTATTGTATATCCTATGGGTTTGGTCAAATGTGTGATGACATATCCATCATATTGTACAGAATATTTTCACTGTACTAAAAATCCCTTGTGCTCTGCCTATTCTTCCCTTAACCCACACCCCTGACAACTACCAATCTTTTTATTGTCTCCACAGTTTTGCCTTTTCCAAAATGTCATATAATTAGAATCATACAGTATGTGGCCTCTTCAGATTGGTTTCAATACTTAGTAAGATGCATTTAAGGTTACTCCAGGTCTTTATTTGGCTTGATAGCTCATTTCTTCTGACTACTAAATAATATTCCATTGTCTGAATGTACCATGATATCTATCCTGTATGTATTTATCAGTAGATACTTGTTTATTCACCTACTGAAGGATATCTTGATTGCTTCCAAGTTTTGGCAGTTATGAATAGAGCTGCCATAAACATCCATGTGCACTTCTCGTGTGGACTAAGCTTTTAACTCCTTTGGGTAAATATCAAGGAGTGTGATTGCTGGATTGTATGGTAAGAATATGTTTCTTATGTTCAGTTAGACAAGAAACTGCCAATTGTCTTCCAAAGTGGCTGTACCATTTTACATTCCCATCAGCAATGCATATACTTCCTATTGCTTCATATCATAGCCAATCACTGTTCCAAATTTTGGCCATTCTAATAGGTGTGAAGTAGTATCTCTTGTTTAAATTTTCATTTCCCTCAAGAATTGTGATGTGTATGCTTATTTGCCATCTGTCCATCTTTTTGGCAAGATCTTTGGCCCATTTTTAAATAAGATTGCTTTGTTATTGCTGAGTTTTGAGAGTTTTTTCTGTATTTCAGATGAGTCTTTTTTTTTATTTTTTAATTTTTTTTATTTTTTTTTAATGTTTTTTATTTTTTTTTAATTTTTTTTCTTTCAACGTTTATTTATTTTTGGGGGACAGAGAGAGACAGAGCATGAACGGGGGAGGGGCAGAGAGAGAGGGAGACACAGAATCGGAAACAGGCTCCAGGCTCCGAGCGATCAGCCTAGAGCCTGACGCGGGGCTCGAACTCACGGACCGGGAGATTGTGACCTGGCTGAAGTCGGACGCTTAACCGACTTCGCCACCCAGGCGCCCCTCAGATGAGTCTTTTATTAGCTTTGTCTTTTGCAAATATTTTCTCCCAGTCTGTGGCTTGTCCTTTATTCTTTTTACATTGCTTATTAATTATTTCTTTCATGGTTCATGTCTGGTGTTGTATCTAAAAAGGCATCACCATACCCAAGGTAGTCTAGGTTTTCTTCAGGGTTATCTTATAGGAATTTTATTGTTTCACATTTTACATTTCATCTGTGATCCATTTTGAGTTAATTTTTGTAAAGGATTAAGTCTGTGTCTAGATTCAGGTGTTTGTGAGATTTTGTTTTTATTTTTATTTATTTGTCTGCGTGTGGATGACTAATTGTTCCAGCACCATTTGTTGAAAAGACGATCTTTGTTCCATTTTCTTATCTTTGTTCCTTTATCAAAGACAGTTGATAATATGTATGTGGGTCTATTTCTGGGCTCTTAATGATGTTTCATATATCTGGTTTTCTGTTCTTTTGCTAATACCACACAGTCTTGATTACTATAGCTTTATAGTAAATCTTGATGCAGATAGAATCAGTCCTACAAGTTTGTTCTTCACCTTCAATATTGTGTTACTTATTCTGGGTCTTTTGCCTCTCTCTATGACTTTAGAAATGTTGTCAATTTATGCAAAATAGCTTACTGGAAATTTGACTGAATTTTGCATTAAATTTATAGATCAAATGGAAAGAATTCACATCTTGACAAAATTGAGTCTATCTATCCATGACATCAAATATCTCTACATTTATTTAGTTATTCATTGATTTCTTTCATCAGAGTTTGCGGTTTTCTTCATATAACTCTTGTACATATTTTGTTAACATTTATGCATTAAGTATTTTGATTTGGGGCATGCTAATGTAAATGCTACTGTGGTTTTAATTTCAAGTTCCACTTGTTCAATGCTTATGTACAGGAAAGCATTTGACCTTTGTATATTCACCTTGTATCCTGCAACTTTGCTATAATTGCTTTCTGGAGAGATTTGTCAGTTCTTTTGAATTTTTACATAGATGATCATTTCATCTGTGAACAAATACAATTTTATTTTTTCCTTCCCAATCTGTGTATCTTTTATTTCCTTTTCTTATTTTATCACATGTATCAAGTACAATGTTGAAAAGAAGTGGTAAGAGGAGTTATGCTTGCCTTATGCCTGATTTTAGTGGAAAAACTGACTTTCTCGCCATTAAATAGATATTAGCTATAGGGTTTTTTAAAGATAGTCTTTATCAAGCTCAGAGAATTCCCAGGGAATTCTTAGTTTATTGAGTTGTGTTTTTGTTTTGTTTTGTTTTTTAGTCATGAATGGGTGTTGGATTTTGTGAAATGCTTTTTATTGATCTATTAATATGATCGTGTGATTTTAAAAAATATTCTGTTTATGTGATACATTACATTAATTAATTGCTTTTCAAATGAGTCACCCTTGCATACTTGGGATAAATCCCAGTTGGTCACGCTGTTTAATTCTTTTTAGGTATTGTTGGATTCAATTTGCCAAAATTCTATTGAGGCTTTCTGCATCTGTGTTCATGAGACATAATGATCTGTAGTTTTCTTTATTTGTAATATCTTTGTGTAGCTTGGTATTAGGATCACTTGGCTTCATAGAATGAGTTAGTATTTCCTCTGCTTCTATCCTCTGAAAAAGATTGCAGAGAATTCATATAATTTCTTCCTTAAGTGTTTGGTAGAATTCATCAGTGAACCTATGTAGGCCTGGTGCTTTCTGTTTGGGAAGGTTATTACTTATTGATTCAATTTCTTTAGTGGTTATAGGCCTATTAAGATTGTCTATTTCTTTTTATGTGAGTTTTGGCATATTGTGTCTTTCAAGGAGTTGGTCCATTTCATTGAAATAATCAGTTTTGGGGCCACAGAATTGTTCATAGTATTCCTTTATAATCCTTGTAATGTCCAGGGCATCTATAGTGATGTCCCCTCTTTCATTTCTGATAATAGTAATTTATATCCTCCTTTTTCTTGTTGATTTAGTTTGTTTCTAGGTTGGCTAGAAGCTTATCTATTTTTTTTTAATCCTTTTGAAGAACCAGCTTTTGTTTTCATTGATTTTATCTATTTGATTTCCTATATTCAATTTCATGATTTTTGTCCTATTTTGCATTTTTCCCTTGCATCTGCTTACTTTAGATTTAATTAGCTTTTCTTTTTCTAATTTCCTACTGTGGAACTTTAGATGATTGAGTTTTCCTACTTTTCTAATGTATACTTTTCTTTCTGCTTTTCTAACATATACATTAAGTGCTATACTTTTCCCGTAAGTACTGCTTTTGCAGTATGCCACAAATTTTGGTAAATTGCATTTTTATTTTATTTATGTCTTCTGGATCTATCTGTTTTCCTATAAGATTGAGAATTAACTCTTCCATGAAACCTTCACATGTCATTTATTCAGAGTGATGCAGACCCTGTTTAATACACAGTGATTTTATGTGTGTATTAACTTGTTAAAATTTAAATATTTTATCTCATTTAAGTCAACACTAGATTATAAACTCTTTGAAGAGAAATAGTAAAACTTATACTTACATTTGCCCAGACCCCAGTGCTCTAACACAGAAAAAATGCAGCAATGTATTAGTGATTTGAATAGATTATTTGGAGTTGTAGAATGTGCACTGAGAGCATCTGGCCAAGATGGTGAAATTAGCTGACAAGGAAAACAACATCTACTACCCTACTCATATGCAACTACTGCATTGAAAAATGGGGGGCTAATTAAAATTAAAAGGAAGAAAATGAAGTCTCCAGGTGCTGGAAGTTAAGAGAAAATTTTCACTACTACCTAGGAGGATGTCCTGGTAGCTCCTGGGTATAACGCTGTTATAAAGGATGGAGTTTAATTCTGCTTAGAGGTCAGAATAAAGACAGTAGGCCATGTGGATCTAAAAGGTACTGAACCTGAGCTTCCTTTATAAATATAGTTACCAAGCAAAGGAAATCCCAGTGGAAAACCAGTCTATTGGCTGAAGCTGTAAGTACAAAATCAGATGGAAAGCCTGTGATTTCTAGCCTTGTAATAGAACTAGGTATGTGATCTCAATTCTTACCTTATGCATTTACAGCAGAAGTTCGCAAAGAAGGAAAATATTAAAAGCACCCAGTAAGTTCAAGAAACATGGGGCACATTAGATCCCCAAATAAGTCAGTAAATTTCAAAACATATGAGATACGTTGACATCATGCAGCAGAGTAATAACAGCTAAGGAGCCATTGATATTGGAGGAATCTGAAAGTTACTTTAAAATAAGAATTTTTAAATGGGCAATCAATAAAATAAGAAATGTGGTTCACAAGGCATGAAAAAAAAGATACAATGCTTTGCAAACTACTCACATATAAATTCTAGACAACTAAATAAACTAAACTAAAATTAAAAAAAAAAAAAACAAAACCTCAATGGAATGGGTTATAAGGGTGGACCAAATACAACTGGGGAGAATATGAATGGACTTGAATGGATTTCAAGTGATTACCTAGAGTGCAGCATCGTGAGATGATAAGAAAATCATGGAGGAAGGAATGAGAAGTTCCTACCATGTTTAGTAGAAGTTCAAAGTGGATCAAGGAAGTGGGTCAGATGCACTCTTTGAAAACATATTTTCTGAGAATGGTTTAAGAACTGAAAAGAAAATTAAGTCCGTAAAAAGGAACTAAAAGTCCTGGAAAGGGTAAATTAGACATATGTTTGTCATATTATAGACTAAAAAATAACAATTTTTAAAAATTAAAGTTTTTATGGAAGAAAACTTTTCATTATCCAAACTAGATAAAAACATAAAAGAATAGCATTTTCAAAGCACTGACAGAAAAATAATTATTACCTACTTTCAGTTCAATTCCTGGCTAAATTGTCATTCAAGTCAGAAGACAATAATGGTATTTTTCAGACTTATAAACAATAAATTTATCAGCTGCAGACCTTCACTGAAAGAACCACCAAAGACATACTTCAGCCCAAAGGAAAATTAACACAAAAGGAAATAATGGAATACAGGACCCAATATTGAGAAAGCATAAGGGTCAACTTCATTGACTTGAAAAAATAATAATGAGAATATATGGAGGGAGGGGATGTTAAAATAATTGCATTAAAATATAGGCTAACACTAAAATGAAAACCAAAAACTAGGTGGCATTTCACAGTAAAGTGCACACATTTTCAGGAAGAAGAACTGTGAAAGAGTCCCTATGGGGTAGGCTACTGATGTTGATGAATGCTACACTGTGTTGGAATATTTTGGTCATTTTGCATGTTTAAAGTGTATAGTAGAACATATATTTTTCAAATTATTACAGGGGAAAAAGAAAGAGAACAATGATCAATCTATTAGAAGGCAAAAAAATGGGGAAGTTGGGAAACAACAAAAACAGAATAAAAAATAAAAGCAAAGAATAAATATAATAAAATATATGTATATACTAAAATTATATGTGTCGATATAAATGGATATTTAAAAACAATATTGAGTGGAACCAGCAAGTTCCTACAACATTAGCAGAGTATACATCATTTCTTGTTTATGAATGCATGGATGATAGAATAGAGAAAATTAAAAATTTAGTCCCACAAATTGGAAGAATGCACATGGAAGAAAGGAAGCCATAAAATGAAACTAGAAGCTGGAAATATTCACTTTAACATTATTATTGTATAACCTATGCTGAAATCAATATGATAGGATTGTGATTTTCTGAAGTTTTCTGTAGTTAAGTAATCAAGATGTTACTCTCTGAAATTGTCTGTGGTTAAATTTTGTTTCTAAAAATAAAGATGGGTGAAGAGCCATGCATTTTTATTCCATCTTTGGCCTCAGGTAAATGGTTTTTTACCTTACTGGTCCTCAAATTTCATTAATTTTAAAATGAGTGGACTGCACTGAATTGTCCCATTCAATCTTAATACATTGTGCAGAATATGAATAATATCGAGGATTTAGCAGCATTGAGTCAAACAGTTTCACTCAGGGGAATTTGCTCCCCTTTTGCAGAAAAATGTGCATAATTTCTATTATGGCATTGTAAAACCTCAGATAATATACTCTGTGACTGTAATTTTCTAGTTGATAAATAGTAAGTATTCATACCCATTCTGACAGTCTCCGACACAGTGCTATGCAGGAATGACCTCTAAAGAACTGCCTGGTTGGATACATATATAATCTCCCTTTCTCCAGTTGCCCCTGCCCTTGCTCTCACTCACCTCTTTGCCTGATCCCCATGGGAGACAGCCTTTTGTCGCATTGCAGCCATTATCTCCCTTCCTGACTTGTCCAGTTGCTAGTCAAGGACACAAGGGACAGAGGTGAGACTGACAATGGGAAAGGGGAAAAAGAAAGATAAGTAAACTTCATACTCATCTCTCATTCAAAATCTACTACCTTCTGTAAGTTCCAGGGATGATAACTCTCAGGCAATATTGAGTGTCTCATGTCCTCTCTTTAGAGATCTGTTTCTCAACCCCAATCCTCAAGAGTCTACCTGAATTCTCTTAATGAAAAAAATAAGGTCTTAGAAAACAAGAGAAGTATGATATGACCATGAGTTTACTGAATCTCTTAGCCTTTTCTAAATTTTCTGAGTCTTTGCCCTTATAAATCTGAGAGAATTCTATCACCCAATTTGGAATTATAAGTGCATTTTCCCATTCAAAAAAAAAAAACAGTAATACCACCTTTAGCAATTTTATGAGATTTCTTTTAGTTTCTAAGACAATAAATTCAGGCATTCTTAATCAGGTTTCTATTAAGAAAACTGACCTTTTAAAGTCAAGAGTAAATTTCAATGAATAGATCCTACACAGAATTGTGCAATTTTTTGAAGTTTATTTATTTATTTGGGGGTAGGGGAGGGCAGAGTGAGAGAAGGATGGAGAATCCCAAGCAGGCTCCGTGCTGTCAGCACAGATCCCCACACAGGGCTACATCCCATGAACTGTGAGATCATGTCCTGAGCCAAGATTAAGAGTTGGACGCCTAAATGACTGAGACACCCAGGTGCCCCCAGAATTGTGCAACTTATACAGAAAAGATAGTCTGCCTCTTTAATTAGATGGTACTTGTTGGATGTGTTTCTTTATGTCCAAGAGAGTAGATAGTAACCAGTATATACTTTATGGTGGCTTGTACCAATGTGATATCTCACTTTTCTATAAGATTCAAGAATTGGCTAGTCTGCAATGCTCTTTCAAAAGCATGAAATTATAATATACTTATGTATATGTGTATATGTATGTATACTTATGTATATGTGTAAATACACACACATATATATAGGCACCTTGGTGGCTCAGTCATTTGAGCATCTGACTTCGGTTCAGGTCATGATCTCACAGGTTGTGAGTTCAAGCCCGGCGTTGGGTTCTATGCTGACAGCCCATGCTTTGGATTCTGTGTTTCCCTCTCTTTCTGCCCCTCCCCTGTTCACCCTCTTTCTGTCTCTTTCTCTCAAAATAAATAAACAATAAAGAAATTTTAAAGTATATATATAATATAATATAATATAATATAATATAATATAATATAAATAACTTGTTAAAATATATTCTTTGATTTTAGATAAATCTACATATCAATATATATCCTTAAAATTTCAAATAAAAGTTTTTATATCCAATATTCAGATTTTTTGTTTGTTTTTGGAAATATTATTCTCTTAGCTTTTTTTCTTTAAATTTTTTTTAACGTTTTTATTTATTTTTGAGACAGAGAGAGACAGAGCATGAATGGGGAGGGGCAGAGAGAGAGGGAGACACAGAATTGGAACAGGCTCCAGGCTCTGAGCGGTCAGCCCAGAGCCTGACGCGGGGCTCGAACTCACGGACCGCGAGATCGTGACCTGAGCTGAAGTCAGATGCTTAACCGACTGAGCCACCCAGGCGCCCCTCTCTTAGCTTTTATAAACTTCCAAACTTTGTAAAAATTTCAGTTACTTGAAAGTTTCAGCAAATGACTATCAGAGGTTTATAGATCCATGATCGTACACTCAAAATCAACTTTATTTACATTTTATTATATGACATATAATATACAAAGGAGTCAAACCATATTTTCTTACAGTGATTTCCATTAAACATTCATATGGGTGGTAATTTTACACACAACTTTTTAATGTTTTTATTAAAATTTCTTTTTGCCCATTATAAAGATGTATAGAAAATATTCATTGCTTGTGTGTAATATGACTGAATTCTTATTATGTACATTGGGAGTGTTTATTTCAAATATATAAAAGAGTTGTTGGTTTGAACCAAAAATTATCAAATTATCTGTCCACCTGAGTAGAAAAATTGCATGTGTTCATTTTGAATTACCTTTCTTTAAGTACAGAATATATTACTAGGTTTGGACATTGAAATGACATAAAAGTCTACTGAAGCTTGGTACTTAACTTATTCATTAACTAACTTAACTTCAGTTAACTCCCCCTTTACTTGTTTTTATTATGATTCTCCTTTTTTTTTCTATGTCTATTCTCATTAAACTCATAGTCACTACTCATCCTTCTTTAGGAGATTAATGGAGTACATTGTCACATGCCAATTCAGAAAGTCCACCATTGGCACACAATGGTGCAGGTTGCACTCGTTGAGCATTTTCTGTAAGAATTGCCAGTTATTGGGGCGCCTGCGTGGCTTAGTCCGTTAGGCATCAGACTTTGGTTCAGGTCATGATCTCCTGGTTCGTGAGTTCAAGTGCCGCATCGAGCTCTCTGCTGTCATCACAGAGCCTGCTTCGGATATTCTGTCCCCTCTCTCTTTGCCTCTCCCCCTGGCAAAAGTAAATTGAAACATTAAAAAAATTGGCAGTTATGAAAACTTGGCCGTTTCTCAATACTTCTGTTTTAATTGCCTTTTTAAATAGAAATGGCAAGCCACGGAATGTTAGGGTTGGGGAGGAGAGAATTAAGTAATCGAATAATCCTGATCTTTTATTACCTGATGAGAAGACCAAGGAAACGTAGAGAGATGATATGTTTCAGTTCATGCAAAAAGCAAATATAAACAATAGCTTCATCCAGCAATTTTGAAGATATTATATATATCTTTAGATTAACTTTCCTCTGTTTAAACACTTGTTAAAGGATAGTTACATCCTTTCCAGCTTGTTGGTTTTCTGCCTATGATTGAATTTGCATCCACAGTACGGTTTAGTTATATTTCATGATAATATTCAAGAACTTAATAACATCAAAGAGTCCTGCTCAATTGATCCATTTTGAGTAAGCTATTTTATCTCTCCCTGAGATATATTCCAGATTGCTAAAATATTCCCTGTATCACTGGATTTTTTTCTCCCCACTTCTGAGTAAGTTGAATGTGAATGATTGAAGAGGTCTTAATAACCCTTAGATATCCAGATGGTAGAAAATGGCCTCCGGGCAGACTCATATTATATTGCTATTAAGATGACTAAGTGATGGAAATTAGATACTGGAATAAATTGTTCCCCAAGTCATTTTCATGCAGATTAAAAAAAAAAACTGATGGGAGCTTTTGATTTTGGCCTACACCCACACATGTTAAAGACAGCTATGATGAATCAATCTGAAGAATTTGCTTTTAAGGTGTAACTATCAGTAAAATAAGAATCTTCTTCCAAAATTGTTTTTCTGATAATTACTTGAAAGAAAAAGACCTTACAATCATCTGATTCAGACGGAATATAACATCAGTTGGGTACATTTCTTTTAACATTTATGAGTGCTTTGAAAACTTGTTCAAAAACTTGTTCAAAACTTGTTAAATTGTTAACACTTTTAACAATAACAAACACAATTGGGCATTACAAAATGATCCATAAGGCATCCAAACAATGGAAACTAAATGTCACTGGCATTTAGAATTTGCATCACTTTTTGAAAGTTTGATTTTGCAAGGATGTCCAAAATACTATTATTCTAGAATATTTTAAAACTAAATACCTTCTAGAAATAACCAAGCAAACGAAAAGAAAAATGTTGGCCAGTGCTTTTGGATTAACTATTTAAGTAGAACTATTACAACACTGTACAATAAACCATTACCTTTCACTGAGGTATAATTTGATGACAAAGGGGGAGGGGAAAGCTGTTAAACACTCAAGCACAGAGCTGGCATGTGTTATTCTAATAAAATGATAAACTCTTGAGGTGTTTCTGACTGGCTTAGTGGGTAGAGCATGCAACTCTTGATCTTGGGGTTGTAAGTTCGAGCCCCATGGTGGGTGTAGAGATTACTTAAAAATGAAAAAAAAAAAAAAACTTAGAACTCCTGAGTTCTAATTTCTAATCCTCCATGACTAATTTCTTTATGACTTCCCACATTAGCACTTCTTTGCACTTTATTTTATGGCAATGTGGACAACCACATGGAATAAAACCTCACCATATTCAATGTTCCAATAGATTGTTGTTACACTTCCTTGCCCAATTTGGATTCTTTTTCAGCCACCTTTAGAGGAAAAATATTTGCTTGTAAGAGACTTGAAATTTTTATGCAATTTTATATGTAAATATGTGCATTAAAATACGATATTGTGTGGGTGCCTGGGTGGCTCAGTCAATTAAGCGTCTGACTTCTGAATGACTTAGGTCATGATCTCATGGTTGGTGGGGTCGAGCCCCAGGTCAGGCTCCACACTGACAACATGTGGCCTGCTTGGGATTCTCTTTCTCCCTCTCTCTCTACCTCTCCCCTGCTCATGCACACTCTCACTCTTTCAAAATAAATAAACTTAAAAACAAAAGATGCTATTTTAGGGGCATATGAGTGGCTCAGTCGGTTAAGCATCTGACTCCTGATTTCAGCTCAGGTCATGAGATTGAGTCCCATGTTGGGCTCTGTGATGAGCATGGAACTTGCTTAAGATTCTCTCTTTGTCCCTCTTCCCCTCTCCCCCACTTGCACTTTCTGTCTCTAAAAAGAGAAACAACAACAAAAAATAAAATAAATATCCTATTTTGTAATTAGTAGTAATATTTATTTTCAAATTTCACTGCCAAAGAGCTGCCAGTAGTGTTTAAAAATAGTGTCAACAATGGAAAAAGGAGATTCATACAAAAAATAAATTTTATGGTCTAACAAACAATCCTGGTTTTATAATCTTTCCAAAGCATCATGAAACCTGTTTTTTGCCATTAATGTGGTATAATCATAAATTGCCTTTGCCTTAAAAATATAAGTAGAAATACCAAGCATGATAAAACTTAAGAAAGCATAGATGATCTGTTTGAATAATTATTCTTCCTATAGTGTAAAAATATAATGACCCACTTGCCATCCTCTTTTAACTCCATCTCATATACTAGCATCCTACTATAATGTGTATTTGTTATGTTTACACAATCTTAAATATACTAGAAAGCATTTTGTGAGTAGTCAGATTAAAATGAATGAAGTAATTGTATGAGATATTTGATCATTGTGAATAACAGTATGAATAATTTAGAATTTGAAATATTTTTGCCTCAACAGAATGGGAATTATACAAATAGTAGACTCATATTTCCTCTTCACTAACCTGTTTCCACATAGCAATTTTATAATTTTATCATGAAAACAGTGTTTTTCTCCTCTGGAGATTGGAGAGTTGTAAATAAGGAGGAGGAAAAAGCAATGATTTCCTCTAGAATTCATTCAGCTTTGCTTAGCATTTTACACTAAATAAGTTCCAGGGACTACAATTACTGAGAAAGTATAAATTTGAATGTAGAAGCCGAAAAGAATTGCTGTATTATATACTGAATTTGAATAGGCAATCAAAATGTGAATTGATAACAACCACATTGTTTTCTGTAGGAAACTTCCATTTGTCTCTGGAAATTTTAACATTTATATAATGAGGTAAACACAAGAACATGGTTTGCTCACCAATCAAGCAGTACGTAGAACCTAGCCAGTATTTCCTCTGGCACCAGAAAGCTCTCCAAGTGTAGGGAGTATCCAAGATCAGTGTAGGGGGTATCCAAGATCGGGCAGAGTTCAGTAACAAAAGTCAACAATGTCAATTTCTTCACGCGTGAAATAAATCCCAATAATTATCTGTTGTCATAGCCCGTTTTCTTTGTAGATACATAACTATCACATGCTGCAATTTTGTAGCTGATTGAAAAACTCAGCTATATGATTTAAAATAAATATCTTATCCTTTTATGTTCCCATTTCTCTGCAACAGATGTACATTATACAGTGTTATGCATTGCAGCGTATTTTTATCTGTTTTTATGAATTTAATCAACCTGAATTTTCAAAGTGATACATTATGAATATAGTCGCAGGACTTTCTTGAGCCATCAAATTGTTAGGGTGTTCAAGGGACCAATTAGGGAGTTTGGACAATCACTTCCTTACCTTTGGCATTTGAGGAAATTTTACTTTTGAGGGGGGGAGAATGGAATTCATTTATTAAAAAAGATGTGGTAGCCCCAAGAGGTTTGACTTGGAGACTTCATAGAAGATGCTTTCTATTCTCTATAATGCCCTGGGTAGTAAGTGCACTCTTTGGAAATTGTCAGTACCTAGTGGAGAGTTCTTCTCAAATTTAATGAGTCCCATTGATGTGACTTTCTTTATGTTTTTTAGGGCAGCTTATAATTGAGATTTTTATGTTTCTTATGGGTAAAAAGGTGACTTGTTCATAATAATAATCCCAATAGTCAGCATGTAGTAGTTACTACATCATTTTTTGTAAAATAAATCTGTTAATCTACCACAGGCCAACCCGCTGTTTTATGTTTACTATCAGTCATCTGCCAACAAGTCTATAAAGTAAACATTTCTACTATTTTTACTATTGTTATTGTTTTAATTGTTTCTGAAAACTTAAACACATTTTCTGTTCACCCAGCTATTTGTTGACAAAGTCAGTATCTAAAGTCTGCCCTATTCCACATTTTAGGCATCTTCTCTTGAGCTACATTGTGTCAACTAGATACTTCTGAAAAAAGAATTAGATGATGCATGAGTGCTATAAGCATGATAGTGATAGTGAATGAAGTCAGAAAGCCAGAGACTTGTTTGAAACCCTCTACCACAATTTTCATTTATATGCAAATTAGAGATCATTAATATATGAATCCAGGAAAATGGTGGTTAGTCTGTGGCCCATTTGTGTCTCTTTCAAACTTTTGTTTCTGGATGACATCCTTCACTTTCTTAGCTTTGCTCCTCCACCTCCTTGCTGACAACATCAAAAACTCTTGCTTCAAATTCTCCCCTGAGTTTCAAACCCACAGGCTTAGTACCCATCCTGCTGGATACCAAGATCTTCCATGGTCAGTAATCCCAGAACCCTGCTGCCTCATGAGATCCATCTCACAGACTGTGCCAGGCCCCAGTCACACTCCAGTTTGCTGTAGCTCTTTGAGTGCAGGGACTTGGAGTCGAGCACTTATCTGATAGTACCACTTGTCCCTGGTTTCGTGTTTCCAAATCTGTACTCCGAACTCACACTTGCTTGCTGCCCATCTCCAGCATGTATACAGTTAGTACATCAGTAGGGAATTCTACACCTTTTCAGTCTATTATCTCATATAGCACTTACACTGTACTTAAAAACAAAACAAAATACAAACAAATTAAGGAACCTCAGGAACTCTTTTGTCTACGGGATCAATTTCACACTCCTACCAATGATGCTTTCACAATCTGCTTCCCAAGCCCATTCCTTGCTCCATCTAAGCCTACCCACTCCCACGCCTCAAGTCAGCCACAATTGATACTGCTTACACAGTTCTTTAAAAAAAAACAAAATACATTCTGCCTTTGCACATATGGTTCCTCCTCTGATGCTCTTTGCCTCTTTTTTGTCACACAGAATCCAACTACATGTCATTTTTTCTCTGCTATAGTTCTACATACCCTTGGACCTCACTCTGTAAACCCACTGTACTTTTATGAAATGCCAAAACATTTTTCACAATCATTTTATATAAACAGTTACACTTTAATAATTATTAATAATTTGTAAGTAATTATAGACATGTCATTTAATGTGTCAGTTTTCTCATTTTTTAAAATAGCAATAATATCACTACCTACTTTATAGGTTTGTGAAGATTAGAGATACGATACATGCAAAAAGAAAATCTTAGTACACAGTAAATGCTCAATAAGTAAGTGTTCCAAGTAATACTATTTTACTTACGTCTGTTAGAAATTTTATTACTCCACAAAACTGTGAATTTTTTGTAGAAAAGGCAATATTTATCTTTGTAATTCTTCATGACTGGCACACAATATGTACTCAATACATTCTTACAAATTAGTGAATTATTACTCTTTAATGCTTCTATGATATTAATTTTCAGTCTTGCATTTTTCTTTTTTGAAAGTGCAGATTGCACAAATATCAGTAGTAAATTGGATAATGTTACTAAATAGTGATTTAAAACACATTGGAACCCTCTGTACCTGGTATATACCTGTGAAACAGAGCACCCACTCCACTGTTCTGCCTTTTGCTGAAATCTTAGTGATCACTCTTCTAGCAAACTAATTTTGCAAGTACTAATACAATAAATTCAATTAAAAGCCTACACGTTGTTAGAGTCACCACGTTACAAAAAAGATGCTCATTTAAGTGAAAGAATTCAATAGCCTAACATTAGTAATAGCAGTTTTAAACCCAGTCCCGTATTATTTATACCTTTGTTTTAATTAATCAGTCCCGTTAATGTCTGACCACTCTACTCCAATTACCATTATGGAGTTAAGGAGAATGGTCTAATTTCAGCTAGATAAAAAACCAATGAGTGGTTATTAAATACATAGAAAGAGTTCTCCTCCTCAAGACGATGTGCTTGATCTGTCTGTCTGGGTACTGGGTTGATAGGTTACAGCAAAGAGGTTATTAATGCCTCAACTGTTCTGCTACTTCTGCCATGGCCTCCATCCTGCCCACTACTCTCTGCACTACAGATCTGGGGATCTTTTTATTTTTTTTTAATTTTTTTTTTTTAAGTATTTTCTTCTCCCTTTCTTTTTTTTTTTTTTTTTTCAACGTTTATTTATTTTTGGGACCGAGAGAGACAGAGCATGAACGGGGGAGGGGCAGAGAGAGAGGGAGACACAGAATCGGAAACAGGCTCCAGGCTCCGAGCCATCAGCCCAGAGCCTGACGCGGGGCTCGAACTCACAGACCGCGAGATCGTGACCTGGACGCTTATCCGACTGCGCCACCCAGGCGCCCCGTCTGGGGATCTTTTTAAAGTATATATCATATCACATTACTCCTCCATTTAAAACTTTCCTTTTTTTTAATGCTTATTTATTTTTGAGAGAGAGAGAGAGAGCATAAGCAGGTACAGGGCAGAGAGAGAGAGGGAGACACAGACTCCAAAGCAGTCTCCAGGCTCTGAATTGTTGGCACAGAGCCAGATGCGGGGCTTGAACTCATGGACTGCGAGGTCATGACCTGAGCTGAAGTTGGACACTTAAGTGGCAGAGCCACCCAGGCGCCCCTCCATTTACAACTTCCCAATGATTCCTAGTGCACTGAGGATAAAGGCCAGAGGCTGCTCCAGCCACACCGGTCTCCCTGATGTTCCACAAACATCACAAGCCTATTCCCACTGCCAGGTCTCTGTCTTCGTGTTTCTGCTTCCATAAAGCTCTTCATTTAGATCTTTTCATTCACCCCCTTGAGTCTTAGCTCACAAATGGCCATATGAAGACTTTCCTGAGTAAACCCTATTTAAAAATTGAAATTACTACCATCTTCTTCAGGATTATCTATTTCCCTTCCTATTATGTTTATAATATAGCACACATATCACATATTTAATATTTAATGTAGCACATGTCATCACACATTACTTATCTTACTTTTTTATTATCTGTCACTTTCCACCACAAAAATTTTAGCTTACTTCCAGCCAGGATTTTTGTCAATTTAGTTCACTTCAGAATTCCTGTGCTGATAACATTATAGGGTCTCAGTAAACGCTGAATGAATGATTCAATCCATAAATAAAAAACAAAATGCAAGGATAATTAAGCCAACTTATCGTGTTCCACATTTTAAGTTATCATATATTTCTGTATAACCACTAGTAATAATAATTGATGTATAATAATTGATATATCTTTTCTACCTAGAATTAAATTAATGAATAGTAAATTCTAAGTTGAATAAAATCTGTGGATATAAGTAATTTAGGTAGAATATTTACATAACCTTATTTTTTGTTAATATTTTAATGCATTCCAAAATCCCACATTTTATACGTTAAAGACTAGATGTGGTTATCCAAGTAGACACATTCATCTATATAAGAATAAAAACAAATAGAAGAAAAGATATAAATAAAACCTTAAGATCAGTGTTAGACTTGAAAAAATTATAATGTGTATCACAGTTTAAGGATTAATACAATAAAAAGCTGTATGTAAATTGTTATTAGATTTATTATAAACTAAGTGATAAAACCTCACACCTATTTTAAAGTGGACAGTTTGATGTTTTGGTATATGTCTAATCTGTGAAACAATCACTGTGCTCAAAATAAAGAATATCTGTGGGGCCTTTGGGTGGCTTAGTTGGTTAAGCATCTGACTCTTGATTTTGACTCAGGTCATGATCTTACGATTCATGAGTTTGAGCCCTGAGTCAGCCTCTGCACTAACACCACAGAGCTTGCTTGAGATTCTCTGCTTCTCGCCCATTCACTCTCTCTGTCTCTCTCTCTCAAAATAAATAAATAAACATTTAAAAAAAGAATATCTTCATCACCCACAAAAATTTTCTTTATGGTCCTTTCCTCCCAGATACCCCACAGCCTACTTACTGTCCCTGGGATCACACTATAGATTAGATTGCATTAAGTAAACCAATTTGAGAAGAATTGCCTACTTAACAATATTGAGTCTTCCAACCTATAATATGGCATATGTCCTAATTAATTAATTAATTACTTAATTTATTAAGTTTTCTTTAATTTCTCTTAGCAACGTTTTGTAAATTTCAGTATACAGGTCTTTTTGTATCTTTTGCAAGAGTATTTTTCTCACTTTTTTAATGCTGTTGTAAAGGATATGGTTTTATATTTTCAATTACTAACTGCTCATTGTAGTAGCTAAAAATGCAGTTTACTTTTTCTATATGTATTTTATATCTTAAAGCATTGCCAAATTTACTCATTAATGGCATTTATTAACTTTGTAGTAAATTACATTAGATTCCTTACATAGATAAATATGTCTTATGCAAACAAAGGCACTTTTACTTTTTCCATTCCAATTTAGATGCCCTTTATCTTTCCTTAGTCCTATTCCATTAGCCAGAGCCTACGGTATAACATTGAATAGAAGTGGTACAAGCAGATTTGCCTTTTCTCTAATCTTAAGGAGAATGACTCAGTTTTCAACATTAATATATTAGTTGTAGGTTTTCCAGAGATACTCTTTATTATGGTAAACAAGTTTGCTTCTATTCCTATTTTGCCAAGGTTATTTATTTTATTAATTTATGTCAGAAAAATATTCCATACTCTTCATATTTCTGAAAGAGTTTGTGGAGACTGAGAATTTCGTTTGTAAAAGGTAAATTTCATCAGTGAAGATAACTGGGCTTGGATTTTTCTTTGTGAGAACGTTTTTTCTTAATCTATAAATTCAATGTCTTTAATAGACAAAATGATATTTGAGCTGTTAAGTGTATCATTTTAAGTAAACTTTAGTAGCTTTTGTCTTTGGTTTGTCCACTTCACCTAAGTGGTTGACTTTGTTGGCATGAAGTTACTCATAATATTTTATTATACTTCCAATATATATAGAATTTGTAGTGGTATTACCTCTCTTGTTTCTGATATTAGTAACTCATATCTTCTCTTTTTCTCTTCATTTTACTTTTTGAATTCTTATTTATCTCTCTTTATTTTGGAAAGTTTCTGTTGCTATGTCTTCAAGTTCACCCATCTGTTTTTCTGCTGTGTCTAATCTATAATAGTCCTAATACATTTTTCATTTCACACATTGTAATGTTCATCTCTAGAAGTTCAATTTCTAGGCCTCTATTTCCCTCATGTCTACTTAAGTGTTTCATTAAATGGAATGTAGTTTGTAACCGCTATTTTAATATTTTTAACAGCTAATTCTAACAATTGGATAAGTCTGGATCAATTTCAGTTCATTGATTTTTCTCCTGATTATTGATCATATTTTATTGCTTGTTTGCTTGACTGGTAATTCTAGATTGATTGCTAGACATTGTGAATCTTATTGTAATAAGTGCTGGATATTTTTTTTTATTACTGTACATATTGTCGAACTTTATTCTGCAATGCTATTAAGTTACATGTAAACTGTTTGATCCTGCTGTGTCTTACTTGTTTATTAGTCAAGACCAGAGAACTGTTTAATCTAGGGCTAATTATTCCCCACCACTGGCACAAGACCCTTTTGAGCACCCTAAATTGCTGTGAATTGTGTGAATTGAGTTTCTAGTATAGTTGGTCGTCCTTCACTATTTGTCCCATGTAAGCAACACAGACTATTCCCAGTAGTCTTCTGGTGGTTGTTTTCTTGGCCTTAGCTAGTTTCCATACACACAGGCACTGTAGATAACTCTGTTGAAAACCAAAAAGGGATCCTCTTCAGATGTTCAGAGTTGTCTGTTTTTGTAGCTCTTCATTACTCTTTCCTAGGATTTATACTCGTTGGTCTCCCTGAATTCTCAACCGTGTCTTTATAACTCAAGGAGTTTTCTGAGCTTCTCTTGGATTATTCCTCTCTGTGCAATGGCATGGAGATTTTCTCAAGGCAGTAAACCATAGGGCTTACCTCATTTGTTTCCCATTACGCAGGTATCACAATCTTTAATTACCTAGAGTCCCTTTGAAACTATTGTTGTTTTTTGGTGGATATTTTTGGATATATTTTTCTCTTTTGTTGTTGACGGTGGTGTTGGTGTTGTTGCTGCTGCTATTGTTGTTTTTTCAGATCAGGGTGTAATTCCGTTACCAGTGATCCCATCTTGGTTTGAAACATAAGTTTCTACAAATAGATTCTTAAAAATCACAAATAACCAATAAAAAATGAATAGACTGTTCAGAAAAGAGGATATTCTAATGGTTATTAGAAAATATTCACCATGGGATGCAGTTTTTATCCATATATATGGCAAATAAAAAGATGATGACTTTAATATTATTAGTAAAGTTGTACAAAATAAGCACTTTAATATCCTGTTGATAGTAGTGTGAATAACACAAACCATTTTGAAAAGTCCAGTAATGTGTATAAAAAATTTTCTTAAAAATAACACACCATTTGACACAATTATTCCTTTTCAGAGACTCTAAACTTGGAATCAAAAGGAACCATGTAAGGAATGATAATCATAGCATTGTAGTGGCAAAACAGTGGAAAACACTTAAACATCCATAAATAGGGGAATGGTCAATATATTATTAAATTACACGTATCCTATGAAAAACTAATTAGCTACTTTACAAACACTGAGTTCTGTCTCATTGACCCTGAGGAATGGCCATGATATATCATTCAGGTAAAAGAGAAACTTGACAAGCAACAGAATAATATAATAATAATAAAAATTAAAATAGAAAAAAGAAAAGAACAATGGAAAAAATGAAAGGATAAATTCCATCCTATTTATTTTAACCTTGAGGATGTGTTGAAGAGGTGTCATGGATAGGTTATTAATTTTTAAAAGATTATTAATATTTGTATCATATGACTTGCTATACTAAGTAAATATTCCTTAAAAGTTAAAAAATAGGGGCATCTGGGTGGCTCAGTCAGTTAAGCATCTGATTCTTGATTTTAGCTCAGGTCATGATCTCATGGTTTGTGACATCAAGACCAGCATCAGGCTCTGTACTGATAGTGTGGAACCTGCTTGGGATTCCCTGTCTCCCTCTCTCTCTGCTTCTCCCCCACTTGTGCTCTCTCTCTCTCTCTCTCTCTCTCTCT
This sequence comes from Herpailurus yagouaroundi, assembly GCF_014898765.1. Classification (NCBI taxonomy): domain Eukaryota; kingdom Metazoa; phylum Chordata; class Mammalia; order Carnivora; family Felidae; genus Herpailurus; species Herpailurus yagouaroundi. Next base: position 24,485,287 of record NW_024412394.1, on the reverse strand, counting down.
CAAAAGAAATAAATAAACTTTAAAAAAAAATTTAAAAATCCCAGGAATGTTGCCAACTACTCTCCAATATAACTTGCTAAAATATGCACATACATATTGAAAGGAAATCAATATTTTTTTTTAATTTTTTTTTCAACGTTTATTTATTTTTGGAACAGAGAGAGACAGAGCATGAACGGGGGAGGGGCAGAGAGAGAGGGAGACACAGAATCGGAAACAGGCTCCAGGCTCCGAGCCGTCAGCCCAGAGCCTGACGCGGGGCTCGAACTCACGGACCGCGAGATCGTGACCTGGCTGAAGTCGGACGCTTAACCGACTGCGCCACCCAGGCGCCCCTGAAAGGAAATCAATAAAGAAGGCTGCTTTAATGTGTATATAATGCAACTCAAGAATTTAACAGAATATACTGTTTGTCTAGGATTGCAATAAATGATATAAGAACACTTGCTGAGAGATGCCATTTAACATTATAAAGACAAGGCACTGGAAATGACAGCTAACATGTCCTGTAGCTTTGATCTGTGTTGCTAATGAGCAACAAGGATCTTGCCATGCAATTTAAGGTGAGACTACTGGTTGGAAGTAATAACCTGGTATTTTATGTTTTCCTTGTTTATGCATCTTGCCTAAATGAATCGAATTTAAAATTTTTGTCTGGAACATTTATTTCTTTTAAACTTTTCTTTGCATTTTAGTTTTGTTAAGTTAAAAAATGTCTGGTTTTGAAATGGGTAATGACACTGCCTTAGCTGCTCCCCAACCCCCCCCCCCAAAAAAAAAACTTGCTTGGGCTTATGTTGACATTTTATTAATATTCCCTTTTATGGATTAATTTGCATGAGTCTTATTTCATTGCAAGTGTTTCTCTTTACTTTCTTTCCAGCTGCATTTATACAAAACCTTTTGAAAGACATTTTTTGTTATTGTTGTTTTATTGGTCTTTCTTAGACCTTCATTTCATACCAGTGATATTATGTTCACTAAGTCTAATTATGCTCTGGCTGCAAACTCTTAGAATTGGATCTTTTCCAGATACTCAGTCGAGAATAGCTTCAGACTTGATTGTTTGTTAAATGTACTGTACGAAGAAACAACCCTAAACTGAGTCATGGCTATAAATCTTCCTGAATTCATCAAATCAGGGTTTGCCTACACATTCTCACCCAAGGCCTTAACCTTCTAAGGATAAATAGCCAAAAACATATCTATTATATTTCATAACTTACTATAGTCCTAAGATTGTCTACCACTTTAGAAAAATACAGGATAAAATGCTTTCACCTACATTTAACACTTGAGTATTTTCTTTTAGCTAAAATTTGTCTAAGATATAACTGATATGGCAGACTTGCCTTATCATTTCAAATGAGTGGTACATCAGAATAGGGGACCCAGTAATCTGCATGGGAAGAATAATAGCTAACATTCATCACATGCTCAGTAAGTGCTAGACACCATCTCAAGCAATTTACATATGTTTATTTATTTAATCCTCCCAACAGCCATATTATTTTGTTTATTAGTGTTATTAATCTCGTTTTATAGATAAGAACATTTAGGCCCTGAAAGGCTTAGCATTTACATTAAACCACACAGATAATAAATGTCAATGTCTGAATCTGACCCGGTAGTGGGACCACACAGTCACATTCGTAATTACTACATGACATTGTCTGTCCAGAGTCCAATAAAGATAATTATGTTTTTTTTTTTCTCACAGTTTTAAAACTTAACTCTCCTAAAAACTGGCATGGCACCTAAAAATATCATGAAATCAAACAACTAAATGCTACCACTGTACGGTAATGTTACAATCATGTTTTTATCTCCTTTAAGCTCTTGAGGTCTTGTATCATTTTTTTTAGGTAGAAATTGATTTTTGTTCCAACTAAAAATACATAAAAATGGATTTTCTCACACAACTCTTAGAATTGTAAAAGGGGACAGAAAGGTACTGAAGTGATATTTCACCCGCATGACCCGCTGAAACTGAAACACCCAGTGATAGGATCCACATGGAAAATACCAGTCTTACAGCTCCCAGAGAGTGGGAAGGTCTTTACTTCTTTCTTTCTTTTTGTCTTCCATTATTTTTTTTAAAGTTTATTTACTTTCGAGAGGGACAGAGACAAATTGTGACTGGGGGGCGGGGGGGCAGAAAGAGGGAGACAGAATCTGAAGCAGGCTCCAGGCTCTGAGCTGTCAGCACAGAGCCCCATGCAAGGCTTGAGTTCATGAACTGCGAGATCATGACCTCAGCTGAAGTCGGATGCTTAACTGACTGAGGCACCCAGGCACCCCCTTATTTTTTTAACTTTTTAAATGTGTATTTATTTTTTGAGAGAGACAGAGCATGAGCGGGGGAGGGGCAGAGAGAGAGAGAGAGAGAGACAGAGAGAGAGAGAGAGACAGAGAGAAAGAATCCAAAGCAGGCTCCAGGCTCCCAGCTGTCAGCACAAAGCCCGACGCCTGGCTCAAACCCATGAACCGAATGGTGAGATCATGAGATAAGCCAAAGTCAGATGCTTAACTGACTGAGCCACCCCAGTGCCCCTTTTCTTATTTTGTAAGTAGGCCAGTAGTTTTCAAAATTTGGAAAGGTATGATGGTTTGGTAGTTATTCTTTTTAGATTTTTAAGCCACTGTGGACATGACCAGAAATAATTCATAATGAGGAAATTAAACAAAAGATTACTTTTTAGAAGGGAAACACTAAATGAAAGATCATGTTGTACAAACTGAAATTATGCAAAAACTAGCCAGTATATCAGGGCTGGAAGAAACAAGGAGGGTCTTACAAGTTAGCTGGTCTACGTGAATAATTTTGACATAACAGTTTCATCTAATCACATTGTGCATTTAGATCTCATCAAGCTTTGTACAGTCAATTTACAGCATATCAACAAATGACTATGCTGTCATTTATTGCCCATTTTGTTATAATGCAAGCTACTCAACCCCATTTCTCTGTGCCCTGAGCCACACTTCTGTTGCTCTAGTTAACCGTTTCTTGAATCCTTTACATATCTTTTGTATTTTTAAAAATTACTGCACAATCACATATTTTAATATCACCCTTGGTCTGCTGTGTGTTCTGCTTTTTTATTTACTGATCCTTGCCCTCAGTTTTAATTCTCTTTATAATTTTACACGTCACAGACACATAAATGCATACTGCACAGACACACGAGTGTAAACGTACATGTGTGAAAATAACATATGGTCATGTAGAGGCTCACCAGATAGTTTGAGTTGTCTTCATGTCTCTAGAAACGGAGTCTGGTTTTATTTAACTCCATTCGGGGATAAGAAAATAGATAGTTGAGAGAAAAAAGGTGATTTTGTTACGTCACACAGACAAAATCCACACTAGAGCTCAGAATTCCTATCTCCAGGCCTAGAAAGTAGCCTCTTCAATTGACAAATTTATTTATATCACCTGCTTGTCTAGTGGCAATTGATTAGTCAAACAGCTACCATACTTGTTTTACATACGTGTCAAACACAGCCATATACCACCAACACCAACAACAGGAGCAGTGATAATATCAGCTTGGCAACAAGGGCAGTGTGCTCTTTGATTTCCATTTCTTTTTTAAAAAGAACACAGTGATTTAGAAGGACAGCCCCCATACAGCACATTATATCATGTGTAGAGCAAGGACTTGGAGCTCTGATTCAGAAAGCTATGCTATTTTGATTGCAGCATGTCCAGGCTGACAGGATCTCAGAACTAGAGGAAAATAAAAAAGGAGTAATTTAACCGGGATAGAAATGAGAAATGTAAGGCACTTAAAATGTTTTCTGCTGCTAAATCCTGCTTCTGATTTGCCTCACATTCATCATTTAACCTCTGAGTCTGCAAATGGGGGTAATAATCTTCCAACTCCTCATCATTCACCAAGGTGCCATAAAGATGAATTTGGTCTACTTCTGATGCATTTAGAGTTCCTTAGAGATTGGCAGTGCATATTAGAGGAGTTTTCAGTAGACTCCTACCTCTGACAATGAGCAAAGAAATAATTGGGTAGCACCATGATTTTTGAAGCTTGTGTAAATTGTTTCAACTTGATGAAAATTCTTTATTTCATAGCATCATGCTATCAGAATAGTTTCCTGATTGATTTTTTAGTAAATTTGATATTTTAGAGCAGTTTTATGTTCACAAAAAATCGAGAAAAAAGTACAAAGGGTTCTCTTTTATACCCTCCCCCCCCCCCACATATGCATAGTTTCCCTCATTTTCCACATCCCCTACTGGAGTAGTATGTTTGTCACAATTGCTTAGCCAGCAATGACATATAATTGTCATCTAAATTCCAGTGTTTACATTAGAGTTAACACTTGATGTTGTACATTTATGGACTTTGATAAATGCATAACCTCATGTGTTGCTATAGATTGAACATTTGTCCCTGCTTCCCCCCAAATTCATATGTTGAAATCCTAACCCCAAGATGATGGTGTTAGGAGGTGGGTGGGATCACCTTTGGGTGACCTTTAGATTATGGTGGTGGAGCCCTCATGAATGGTATTAATACCCTTATAAAAGAGACTCCAGGGAAAAAAGGTCATTTATTAACTAAAAAGACCCTCACCAGACACTGATTCTGCCAGCTTCTTGTTCTTGAACTTCCCAGTCTCTAGAACCAAGAGAAAGAAATTTCTGTTTTTTATACCCAGTCCTATGGGTATTTTGTTATAGCAGCCAGAACAGACTTAGATATGTCTCCACCATTATGGTATTGTACAGAATAGCTTGGCTGCTTTAAAAACCCTCTTTGTTCTACCTAGTCACCCCTTCCTTCTCTTTTTTGCCCCTGACAACCACTAATCCTTTTATCATCTCCATAGTTTTGCCTTTTCCAAAATGTCATATAGTTGGAATCATATAGTATGTAGCCTTTTCTGATTGGCTTTTTTCACTTAATAATATATATTTGTTTCCTCCATGTCTTTTCATGGATTGATAGCTTATTTCTTTCTGACGTTGATGATATTCTGTTGTCTGGATATATACCACAGTTTGTTAATCCATTCACCTACTGCAAGATTTCTTGGTTTCTTCCAAGTTTTAGTAATTGTGAGTAAAGATTCTATAAACGTATGTGGGCAGACTTTGGGGCTGATCTACATTTTCAAGTCCTTTTGTAAATACCAAGGAGTAGTATGTTTGTTGGATTATATAGTAAAAGTATGTATACTTTTGTAAGAAACTTCCAAACTGTCATTCAAAGTAGCTGTACTATTTTGCGTTCCCACCAGCAATAAATGAAAGTTCCTATTGCTCTACATCCTTGTCAGAATTTAGTGTTGTCAGTGTTTTGAATTTTTGTCATTCTAAGAGGTATGTAGTCATATCTCATTATGGTTTTAATTTGCAGTTACCTAATGGCCTATGATGTGGAGCATCTTTTCATATACTTATTTCTAATCTGTATGTCTTCTATGGTGAAGTGTCTGTTCATATCTTTTGTTCATTTTTTAATCAAGTTGTTCATTTTCTAATCGCTGAGTTTTAAGAATCAAGTGTATATTTTGGATAATAGTCTTTTTAAAATTGTTTTTAAGTTTATTTATTTTGAGACAGAGAGAGAGAGAGCGAGAGCGAGAGCGAGAGAGAGAGAGAGAGAGAGAGAGAGAGAGAACAAGCAAGGAAAGGGCAGAGAGAAGGAGAGATAGAATCCCCAGCAAGCTCTGCACCATCAGTGCAGAGCCTGATGTGGGGCTCAAACTCACAAACCATGAGATCATGACCTGAGCCGAGATCAAGAGTCAGATACTCAACCAAATGGGACACCTAGGCGCCCCTGGATAATAGTCTTTTATCAGATGTGTTGTTTGCAAATATTTTTACCCAGTCTGACTTGTCTTCTCATTGTCTTAAAATCCCGATTGATTTTTAAAATTTATCCTACATTATTGTTCAGGTTGTTTATTGGCTTTACAAATCCGTATTTGCATTTGATGCTGAGTATAGAACTTTCTTTGTAAAGCTTAGTTAAGCAGGAGTTGGCAATTCTTCTCATATTGATTTGTATATTTAATATACTATAATTATATTCTAAATAGTGATAAATCAGAGGATGTGATATCCAGAAAGTTTGGGTGGAATCTCAAAATTCTAGTTGTGTTGCAAATAATTTAGAGATATAGCAAAAGTAATTTTGTGAGAGTTGAATTCTCTGCCTTCACATGCACACCCTCACCTATATAAACATCAATTACTTAGCACAATTATAGGTATTAAACCAACAAAATTTTACACGTATGCTTTTAGCTTTTTAGAACAAGGCCATACGGAAATCACTCATATTAAATTCGAAGCCTCAACGGCTGATTTGCAAGCATGAGGCTAATTAAGTTTAGAATTAAGTATATTTTAGAAACCTATAGAAGTCAAACTTCTTGGAAGAATGTTTTTGTTCATTATAAAATCAAGATTTGGGTTTGTATTTCTAATCTATAAATTGTCTGGAGGGTGATAAAAGAAAGAGAACCATAGGTCTGCTCTGTACTTACTGATGCTTTGGAAGCAATATCCTTAATACTGCAGAAGACAGCCAATTAATGGCTTTTGTGGTTTGCTAAATGCCTGAGTAAAGTTGAGATGTTTAATAACCACAAAAGCCCTTTACTGCCACTAGAGTCCTAAGACTCCAATTGCAATTCATATTCTATACCAGCATTAAAACTGGTGTAACAAACCAAAGTATAAATCTCTTTTTATAGCATTTTCTTTCTCCTCAAGAGGATTTGCTGATACTATTTTTTAACTCTTTTTTTTAAATTCCTCTTTGTTTCAGTGACTTTGCGGTAAAGAAGTATGTGAAATGAGATGGTTTGCAAAGCAAAGTGTCATTTAAGTATGTGTTTTGTGAAGAAATTATTATATAAATAGATAAGTACACCACCACATTTCCATGTGCACATAGCACCCTAATCATTTGTATTTCAGTGCTAGAGTAGGAAAGTAAAAATTCAGTAGCCTGTCCTCCTTTGGATGTCTATGGCAGCCTTTTCATGAGAAAATCATATGGAGACACCTTGGGGATTATTTAGTTGGATTATTATGACCACATTTTCATTTTCCTGCTATAGAAATAGAGCCAGAAATGACTCGTTCAAAGGCCCAAATCTCGTTTAAGAGCAAAACTTGAATTCTGCCCTCAATCCAATCTTCATTTTCTCATGTCTGGACTGATCTAAAAGTCTTCTGCAGCAATTGAGTTTCTGCAGAAGATGCGAATAACATCCCTGCCACTCCAGTCCATCATCCACATTCCTGAGTGATCCTTCCAAAACCTGTACATGGTGATACCATTCTGTGAATACTCATTGTCTGAGAACACAAACCTCCAATCTCCCAACCTTCTCTCCATACACCCTTCTACTATCCACCTCAGACATGATGTTTTAAGAAAATTGGATTATTGACTATTCTACCCTGTTGCTTTTTTGTCCTGACTTCATGACATTTAAATCTTCCTGGATTCTTTTTTACTTCTAACTTACAAATGTCCACCTCCACTCTCCTTTTTGACCCCTAAATGCTTTCATGTAAGGGTATTTATATTCTTTCTTATGATTAATAGACTATGTCTTTTGCCTTCTTTCTTTCTTTTTTTTTTTTTTTTTTTTTTTTTTTGTAAACAGGGTTCTTAAAGACCTGTATGTCTACCCGGAAGACAAGCTACCCATATAGGAGAGAATCATATCACACCTTAAAAATCCCAATTTAAAAAGCCTCCTTGTTTACAAATAATGTTTACTTTCCTTTTTTAAGAATAGAGAGATATGAAGGGAACTCACATATCTTTCCCATCTCGGTGATGATACCATGATTCAGTTGCACAAACCAAAATTCTGGGAGTCACATTTGAGTCCATTTTCTTCATAACTCCCCATATCTGATCTATCAGCAATGTCAGAAAATTCTGCCAGTTTTCCCTCCAAATATGGCCAGAAGTAAGCAGTGGATCTTCCTCTCCACCACTCTCCTTGGTAGCAACAGAAGAGACTGCAGTAGTGAGCATACGAACTGCAACAATAGTGTCTTCACCTTTCTCCCTGTTTCCACTCTACCTCCATTTTAACCCATTTTCCTAATAGCACCCTTCATGTTCCCTTTAAGATATTAAACTGGTTATTTCACTGTCCAGTTAAATACTCCCTAGGCCATCTAATATACTTAGAATAAAACCAAAAAGAGCCAGTATGATCTAGCCCCTGTCTACTTATCTGGCCTAATATCACTCTCTCCTGTGCTTACTAAATTCTTGATATACACGCACCAGAATTCTCTCTGACTAAATTCTTTTTTTTTTTTTTTAATTTTTTTTCAACGTTTATTTATTTTTGGGGACAGAGAGAGACAGAGCATGAACGGGGGAGGGGCAGAGAGAGAGGGAGACACAGAATCGGAAACAGGCTCCAGGCTCCGAGCCATCAGCCCAGAGCCCGACGTGGGGCTCGAACTCAGGGACCGCAAGATCGTGACCTGGCTGAAGTCGGACGCTTAACTGACTGCGCCACCCAGGCGCCCCTCTGACTAAATTCTTGATATACGTGCACCAGAATTCTCTCTGTTCCTTAGGAAGCTCAGCTTCTTCCTGTCTCATTGTCTTTGCCTTCCAGCTACCTGGAAGACTAGTGATCCAGATCCTTGCATGTCAGGCTTCTCTACATTCAGGTCACAGTTTGTATGTTACCTCTTCAAAGAGGCTCTGACTGACTTCCCATCTAAACCAGCTTTTCCAAACAGCCCCTCGGTAATGTTGCCCTGTTCCTTTTTATCACAGCATATTATTGTCTAAAATAAGCTTACTTATTCCTTTATTTGCTTTTTGGTTGTCTGTTTCCCTGCTTTAGAATGTAAGTAAATTCAATGAAGGCCATTTGTTTACTGTTTTTGTAGCACCTAGAACAAATATATAAACAAATAAGTATATTTGCTGTATTTAACATAGAGAGTGTTACTATATTTAATAATAATATATTTTTTCACTGAGGAATGCAATTGTCCCAGATGCCCCTTCCTGGCTCCTGGCCTTATTATGTTTGTTCAGGTTCAATATAAATTCTGCTTTCTATCCCTAGCTCTGAATGATATGAGTCTGCACTGGTAGTATTCTAGATCTTTAGAACAAAATAAGAATCCTACCTTCAAGCAAAGGACAAGAACACTGTAGATAGTATCCAGATGTTGCTTGATCTTGCGTTTCATAGGAAATGAAGGAAAACTGAAGTTCCTTTGACTGGTCTCCCCACCTCTTGAGAGCCCATAATTTCTCCAGTTGGGATAAAAGCAAATCAAAGTATAACCTTCATCACGGACCATAGAACTGATGTTGATGAATCCTAAAGCATGTTCTTTATAGAATATTTAAATGGTTACCTTCTTTCAATCAAAGTTTACAGAATAAATCTTAAATCTTAAAAGTGAGTGGGGAAGGCATTAGGGAAAAGTTTGTGACCTGAGTGTTAACTCTCAATACTATTTCTCCCTTGGCTTTGATGAAAGGACTTGACAGACACAAGTATCTTGGTAGGGAAACTGAATGGTCTTGAAGTACCTGATGTATGTGATTCCAAGAAAGCAGACATTATCTTTACTCTTTGAGATGCAGAGTTAAAGAAGGAAGAGATCCAAGGCCTGAAAGGAGCCCTAAAAACAGACCATCAGTCCCATGTTTGAGGGGATCTGGTGGCTTCCTGCAGTGAACCTTTTCTACAGAATAATTGATTCTGACAGCCTGCCATGTATGTTCATTATGTGGAGGAAGGAAAGGGGGCTGCCTGATTCAGTTGACTTTAGTGCTCTTGAGGAGAACTATACACATAGCCTGTAGGACTAGGGAATATTAGGAGAAGCCTGAGGACAGAGAGCTGTGCTGTCCCGGTTCAGAGAAGCCCAGCATGTCAGCTGCTCTGCATGAGCCCATGATAGCAAAGAACCCAAGTCTTCCTCACCTGATGAAGAGGCTCCAACTCAAGACCCATTCAGAGGCTGAACAAACCCACCCACAAATAAACAAATATGATTTACAGTCCATTAAAGGACCGTAGTAAATTGCGGAAGAGGAATCCAGCTGAACAATTCAACAGACAGTTCCTACTGAGGCAGAACTAATGGAAGCAAGGAAAGGAAGAAAGGATGTACACCCAATCCCTCTAACTCCGAATCAATGTTCTTTTCACTTTGCAATTCTAATTTCCTTCATGAGGCTACTTGGGAACTTTCACATCATATTTTGATGTGCCTTCAAATACTTCTTCATTGTATTACATTCATATATCACAAGTCCATTTCTTCAGTTACTGATTGTGGAACTAAAGTTTTTCATCAGGTGTTTGTTGCTTTCCTTTCTTGAGTTTTCAGTAGCTGAACTCTTTAGTTAGCATCCTTCACCTTAGCTGAATACTCTCACTCCTGCTTGCCTCTGCTCGGCTTCTGTCCTACATTCACCTTTCCCAGCTACTAAATGAGTCTGCTCTCTTCTAGTATAACTTTTTTTTTAAATGTTTACTCATTTTTTGATAGAGACAGAGCGTGAGTAGGGGAGGGCCAGAGAGAGAGGGGGACACAGAATCCGAAGCAAGCTCCAGGTTCTGAACTGACAGCACAGAGCCTGACACAGGGCTTGAACTCAAGGACTGTGAGATCATGACCTGAGCCAAAGTCAGACACTCAACCAACTGAACCACCCAGGTGCCCCCTGCTCTCTTCTAATTCAACAGTTGAAAAAGTAGCACTTTAATTATTTTTAAGGGCTAATCTACTGTAATGTTATTAAATGTTCAGGAAGAATACTATACAAAGTTTTGTTGTTGTTTTTTTTTTTAAAGATTAAATTTGGAAGGAACTGGTAACTGCAAGCCAAATAAAAGGACAAGTGTAAACAAAAAGGCATGTGCAGCATATTTTATACCCTTCTCAAAGAGCTTCAAAAAAGTTGCCATGACTGAGTAGGTTGTTGTTTCCCTGATTAAAACACTCAGAAGGAATCATCACAATGTTTTCATTTGGGAAAAAACAAAGAACTTCTAGGAGAGATTTTCTAATGAGCCACCCAGATAGGTCTTCTCAGTTAACACTTTTCTTTCTAAAACAGAAATGTAGAGTTCAACATTTTTTAATAAAACAAAGTAGAAAGGTAGTAGCCACTAAAAACATCATTATAATATTGGGAATAAATCAGTTTTCAAGTCTAAGAAGGCATCTATCCTTGCCTAGAAAGAAGAACAATTCATGAACAGGTGTAGGGATCTAGTTTTCTGTATTCACTTAAGTTCTGCTGGTTCAGGGGCTTTCCTCTACTGTGTCTCCAACACCTACATCAATGTCTGACATGTACTTGCTGCTCAAAAAGACATTAAATAAATAAAATGGTGATTTATTTAGCAAAATTCCTTTAGCACTTTAAAATATCTGGTTGGTTAGATGCATTATTACCACCTTGAATACATAAATTTTCTATGTCCAAGGAAGGCCAGAATCACAAGGTTATTAATAAAAATCACCCACATGTGCCGTATTCTATCAACGTTTTTCATGCACAGAATATGTACTCTCTTCTAAATATATACTTGTCATGCTGATTCTTTGTTAAGAAGAATTTGGACCCATTTGATCAATGTACCAATAACTATCACCAATTCTGTGTTAGCCAAAAGTTTGGGGGTTTTTTTGCATCCCTAAATTAAGGTTGATATGATATGCCAAAGTATGAAATCAATGCCTATTTTAACTTAAAATTGAGAGAGAACTCCTGTATCATGTGTGCAAGTAAAGTTGCCAAGGAAATTTGCAGAAAAAAATGTCATTCTGGATCTGTTTAAACAAATGGAACTTGGTATCTTTAGAATAACAACCCAAATCTCTCATTTACTGTTATCTAAATATTTATCTATGACCCTAAATCCACCCTGAGGTAGTGGCTGATTCTTATATGCTGGGATGGGTGAAGTAATGACACCAAATACGTAAGTCAAATACACCCAATTACATGAATCCTTTGGTGCTCATTCAAAAGGTCTTGCTTCCTAGACCTCATATATCTGCGGTTGATGTTTGCCAAGGTAAAATAAAACAAGAGAGAAAATAAGCCAATAATCCTGCAAAATATCTACCTAAAATCTGTATAATTATTGTCTTATTCTTTGATGATTTTTATATAGTGTGAAAAATTACTTTATAATGGGGAAAAAGAAAAAAAAATCTTGAATAACAGAAGTTGCCATCCATAGTGGTTCAAGATACAAAGTCCACATTTTTACTTTGTGATATTTGATGTCCTTTGGTGAATAAGCTTTATAAAGCCTTTATATAGACCTTATGCAGAGTCATGCACCAAACAGATTCTTAATAAATCTAAATTGACTGTTCTTTGACCACATTTTGTTAATGAGGTTTTCTGGTACCACGCCCGGGCTGATTAAAACTCATCCTGTGTTGGCTAAAAGATGTTATCTAATAGCCTAAGATGTTTTTCTAAAGAATATCCAGCACAGCACTAGTTGTTTTCTGAAAGAGCTTCCTACCCATTCCAATCCAGCTACAGATTTGATATTGGCACAGGACCCATTACCTCCCGCACTTTCTTGTTTATTACTCTAGTGAAAGTGCCCTAACCTAATTGTTTGTAGGGGCGTAGGAAATCCCAGATCTCTTTGTCATGGCCCAGACGGGTTACAGTCTGCATTTCATTCTCCCCTGATGTTGTCTGACAGTCTTGGCATTGGTAGAGCCAAATATACGTTCACATGTTACCAGTGGTTATAATCACAGTTTTAAATGTGCAGTGCCAATGCCCATCAGAGTCTCAGAAGAGGGAATTTGGCAGGAAAATGGTCCCTCACTATGCCCCCAGGTAGCCTATCTACACCTGTCATCACCTGGCATCAACACGCAAGTGAAATAATCTTCCCAATTTGTATGTGGGCAAAATGCCATCATAACAGATGGACATGAGTGTATGTAACTGGGAAATTATGCATATACATTAAATATGCAGACTATGAGCATGAGTCCTTTCTAGGAACATCCAAACATCTGTCTGCTCTGAGCTTTTGTGTATACTGTTTACACCATATGCCGTCACGGTGGGAGGGCTTTGTCGGAGATGCGAAAAGGAGCACTCATGAATTTCATGGAAATTGTTTCATAGGGCTAATTTGCCTCACCCTAAGCAAAAGGAATATAGAACAAGTATTGTGAATATCTTTGTTATTATTTCAAGACAGCAATTTTTAAAAACTGATTTTGGTAACAAACAACCGAAATTTTTGGGCATTGTAGGAAAATAAAATTAAAATTTGAATCAATTCTAAAAATGTTTTTGTATGATATGCATGTGTTATTTAAGCCTTGATAGATTCATTCAAAAGTTCACTGTTACGACCCCTTCTGTCTGAACCCAAAGCTGCAGATCAAACCAATCAGCATTTTTAAAGCAACTTAGTTTGTCTTCAAGGTAAAGAGTATTTTTAGAGTGCGTATGATTTATTTACTGCTGGTATAGCCAAAGTAGTAAAGCATTTTTTATTATTGGAAGTGTGGAATCCCAGGACTGGAATCTTTTTTTTTTCTTATGAATATAATTTATTGTCAAATTGGCTTACATACAACACCCAGTGCTCATCCCAACAAGTGCCCTTCTCATGCCCATCACCCACTTTCCCCTCTCCTCCATCTCCCCATCCACCCTCAGTTTGTTCTCTATTTAAGAGTCTCTTATGATTTGCCTCCCTCCCTCTTTGTAACTATTTCCCCCCTTCCTTTCTCCCATGGACTTCTGTTAAGTTTCTCAAGATCCACTTATGAGTGAAAACATATGGTGTCTGTCCTTCTCTGACTGACTTATTTCACTCAGCATAATACATTCCAGTCCCATCCACATTGCTGCAGATGGCATGACTTTATTCTTTCTCATTGCCAAGTAGTATTCCATTGTATATATAAACCACATCTTCTTTATCCATTCATCAGTTGAATCTTAATTAAAATAATAGTAAGTTTCATCTGTAAGTATAACTTTCATTTTTTCTTGACAAAAACAATTTTATAATATGAGGGTTAGCTTTATTTCAAAAATTTTGAAATATTCTGCTTTTGCATACAAGTTAAACATATAATATTTTATTTTTAATATTTATTATTTTATTATCTCATCATTTATAATAAATAATATTTAATATTTTATTTATTAAAATATCTATGTTATTATTTATTTATTTTAAGTGACTGGAAATTAATTTTTCCACTTTTGTTCATCCTGAATTGTCATAATTGTACCTTTCTTTGTCCTTTATGAACTTTATCACATGCTTAGGGAATTATTTTTCTATATTTATGTCTTTATCTCTCAAAGATCTCTTAACATTATAGTAATAAATGAAATAATATCATAAATTGAAAGTTTTCATAATTACTATTTAGAAACTTATATTTTTACATCTCAATGAATATGTTGTTAGCATATTGGGCATAAAAATTGTAAATGCCATAAAACTACAACCACACATTCATATGTATACATATTTCATGACCCCAGCACCTTAGAACTCAATAACACCAGGTGAACTAGGTAGTGATGTATATTTGATAAGATAACATTTACAAGGTAAACTTGGAAGGTTTTGTTTACTCGTGTCATTAAGATCTTATATAACTAAAGTATCAGCAACTCATACCACAGTTAAATGTCCAGCTGGATATACTAGCTTCAGGTAGACTCAGGTTCTAGTTATGAAAGATTAATTCAAAAATAGGTTTGTGCTTAATGAAGACTGGAAGTAAGCGCTATAATATAAAATTACAGATTTTAGGGTTTAGAAAATTATATTTATGTTATAAAACAATACACAGAATATATTCAGTCTAGGAAGTTATTAGTATCAACTATTCCTACATGCAGACATTTAAAAAGTTCTTTTCCATATTTATTTGAAGCATGTAGATGCTTCATTACTATAAATACAGAAGTGTGTATATTTTGGTTGTCTAATTAGACAAACCTGAGTTTATTAAAAGACCTGGTCATTTAACATTTAATGATCCAAACACTGCAGTTAATAAGTGACATCTTCAAGGATACAAATTTGCATTAAAAGTAGATTAGAAAATTCTAATCACTACATTCTTTTACTAATCTCTTATACAATCTTTGTGCTTCTATTATCATAAATATGTGTAGATGACTCTCATATTTACTCTCCCTACTCAGATCTGAATTTCTAAGATAACCCTTACTGCCACTTTGGTATTTTAAATTTAAGCTGATTAAGACCAAATATAAATTCTCCACCTCTACACTTTTTTCCTCATTCCTTCTTTTATCTTGTTAATGTTCTACTTCTAGCCATCTCTGCACCTTAAATGTCTTTTGTCCCTACCTTTCCCAAATATATCATATACTTCCCAGTTGAGGACTCCTACTAAATTTTTTCGTGGATGCCCATTTTCTTTCTCCGCTACCCCATCACACACATGTACCCACAGTTTTTCATTGTTGCTGCAATTTATCTGCACCTACCAAGTTGTTCTGATCTCTGGCCCAAAATATGTTGATGACTCTTTCATATTGTCTTACTAAGTGAAGTGTTACAAAAAATTAGGCAACATACAATTCATTTTCTTAAAAAATATCAATCACCACCCTTTTTGGTAATCAATAATCAGTTCACAGTTCACATTTATTCTGTATATGACCATTTTTAAGTAAGAGAATGGCAAGCACTCCAATTTAATCAGAGCATAAGGTGTGTTGAACAGAACAGGCTCCACCAGCATTGACATTAATGCATTTACCGAAGCTCTCAGTTTTGTAATCTTAGCAACTTGGTTTTGTTAACATTGTGTATGTTGGTTTGTGTCCTTCAAGCAGCAGATGCCAAGCTGGGATTATACACATAAGGATTTTGTTAGGGAAAATTCTCTTTAACACAAAAATAAGGAGGGAGCCAGAGAAAGCTGGGGAGCCCTCACACTACGATATCTGACCCAAAGGAAAGAGAGGTAGAGGGGCCTCGACTGCCCTGGTGCAATGAGATTAAAACAAGTTCAGCAAGGCTATCAGGGAATCCTTCAGGTATAGGAAGACGGGTCTTGTGACTCCCAGGAATGGGCCTATTTTAGCATCTTGACCACATTTAGCCATTGACTAAGAGTCACTCATGGGGAGCATGGGACTGGGGACAAGAGGTTTCAGAACAGAGCAACTGGAATTTTTAGTCAATTACATCTGTAGTTGGAGGTTTGTATTCTCTTGACCACCACAACCCTGGAAGATGATCCATTTCTCAAAACAGAATATCTAGTTAAGCTCATAGAAAACCTGATTGTATATCATTATATATCAATGATAGTTGTTTTACTTACACTAAGAATTAACCTGCAGTGTCAAATATTCTTGTTAAAAAATAAACAGATTCTCTGCATGTTAGCAGATTTCTGTCTAGGAGCTGAATTCCAATCTGCAGTTGGATTGGTGAGCATAGACTCTGAATAAAATGTTTTAAGTGGACAATTCAAACTTTAATGACACCAGGGTATGACATTAGTTATATTTCCCTCCATAGCAGGGCTACACATACCCCAAGTAATATATAGATCACATCTGGGTCTAAGCACCCTCCTTTGGACAGGACAGGGAAAAGACTGCTGAAGTATGCCCCTCTGACTTTGGTCTCTCGTGTTCCATGCTGAGCAGTCCCCTCTCTGTTTGTTAGCTTTTGCACAAAACAAATGACCACAATGCTGGCTTAAAGCACCACTTTATTATTTATTTCTACCAGTTCCGGGGGTAAGTAAGTGATTTTTTTATGGTCTTCATCAACTTGACTCATATTGGATGGCCTAGGATGACCTCACTCTTATGTTTGGGATAACAGATGGGATGGTGGAAAGGAAGGGGTGACTGGAGCCTCTCTCCACATGGTCTCTCATTATCCAGGAAGCCAGCCTGGCTTCTTCACCTGGTAGCATAAGTCTCCAGTGACAAGAAAGGACAAGCTCCAGTATGGAAGGACTTTTCAAGTCTTTGCTTTTGTTACATTTCTTGTTCAATTGACTAAGGCAATTGAACTAAGGCAATTTCTTCCCTATTTTCTTCTCAGCCTCATCTTCCTCTTCTTTAAGATTACACAACGAATAAGACCACATCCACATTATTACATTTTCTGATTCTGGCATAAAAGTAAATTTTTACATAAATTGAATACATCTAAAATTTCTAAATTTTTATTTGTTTTTAATTTTTTTTAATGTTTATTTATTTTTGAGACAGAGACAGAGCATGAACGGGAGAGGGTCAGAGAGAGAGGGAGACACAGAATCTGAAGCAGGCTCCAGGCTCTGAGCTGTCAGCGCAGAGCCCGATGCGGGGTTCGAACTCATGGACCGTGATATCATGACCTGAGCCGAAGTCGGACGCTTAACCGACTGAGCCACCCAGGCACCCCTAAAACTTCTAAATTTTTAAGTTTCATTGTTTCCAACAATGATCTCTCTTTTTACAATTTTTAAAGACCCTGAGAATTCATGGGTTTTCCTCAGATAAGAAATCACACAAAGATTCTCTTGCAAATTAGGAATATTATGTGGGAAAATTATGGAATTAATTTTTCATTTTAATTATGGAATTTAATGGCTGGTCAGCTCACTCAGAAGTGGCAATTCATCACACTGCCTGATCCTAATAAAATAACGGACATGTATATTCTTCCGTTTGGTGGTTACTTGAATGTGAAAATTAAGAGGTATAAATTGAATATATGTGACTTCTTAGAAACTGTAATTTTCTCCTGTATAGTTCTTCTGTCAGCCAGCTGTGTTCAGCCCCTTATGAGGTGCTGAAGAGGATGAATGTGAAAGCATCATGTTAAAAATCAGAAAATGTATGCTTTGGAGTGACTAGTACTTTTCTTGTAATCAAGGCAGTTTTTGGAGCATGACATAAAGTTGTACATTAGAAATCCTTATGGGTTGAATGCATCCCTGCCTTTTTCTAAACAGAGGTGTGTGGGTGAGTAGCACAGTTTTCATGTAATATTACTGTTAAGGTATATATGCAGAGGTAAACTGGCAACATTTGGTGAAACGATACACTTGTTTTTTGGGTCCACACCTAGACTTCAACATGATTTCTGTCAGCCTGCCCTTCACAAATATTTCTAGTGTCCACTTCTAGTCACCTCTCCAGCACTAGAAAATTCAGCAGATTGATTTCACTTAAACATATGTTTGCTGAAAAAGAATTTAATCAGATTAGCCACTTGGTAAAAATAACCAATTATTCAGTTTTGTACTATTCAAGCAGGTGTGTGTGTGTGTGTGTGTGTGTGTGTGTGTGTGTGAATAAAAGGAGAAACAGGGAAGACTGATATTTGTCTTTAAAGAGTACTCATCTTTAGTGCCTCACATCCATTCTTTGGTCCCAATGAAATGACTGATAAATTTCCACACTGACAAAAGATAAAGGTAATCCCTTTGACTTTGCTACAACTCTGGTTATCACTGCGAAATTTGCCTTTTGCTATGGCTGTCTTTCTATCAGCCCAATGCTAGAACACGTAGAAAATTCCTTACTTTTAAATATTGTCCATCAAGCTTGTTGGATTGCACAGCTTCTCAGTTTTCTGAAACTGTGCTATATTATTTGCACTTCTTTATGATGTTAACACAGTGTCTACCTTGGGCCTTGAGATTGCACCTTTTTGGTTTATGCACCAGGAGCTATTTGAATGTCATGCAGTCATTCGCAATTTACACATATCACCCCAGTAGAGTTGTTTTTCAGTAATCTTTATGTTAATCATAACTGTGGTACATTCCAAGATTTCATTCTATATTGCTGTCTCTCCTTTTCTGGTTAACACATCAAGTGATATCCCAGCACATTTCATCTGATTTCCTGCTGAGTATTTCCTTGATAAAAGAAGCAACTTCCTTCCCATTTCTCTCTATAAAAATAGGAATTTAAAGTGTATACACTTTTACATCATTTCAGATTTTCATAGACAAGGCTCCAGAAAATAGATGAAAAATGTCCTTTCATACTGTGTTTGTTCAGGTCTAAGATCCCCATGCCCCATTTTAACTGATCGGATCATGTTTTTTGTTTTTGTTTCCCTAGGACTACAATGATGAAATTCGTCAGGAACAGCTACGTGAATTATCTTACTTAAATGGCTCAGAGGACTCTGGTCGTGGCAGAGGTATTAGAGGCAGAGGGATCAGAATAGCCCCCACAACCCCTTCAAGGTACATTAGCTCTTACTTGAAATAAATTAACTGTAATCAAGGATGGCAAGCCTTTACTGATCTGCTCTGTGCCATGATCATAGCTAGGAATAAACAACATCATCAACAACAACCACCACAACAAAAGCAAGGACAGTGAATGCTTATATAACACATAGGAACTTTCCTAACTTAACTCATCAAATCTTCCATGCAGGGTTAAGTATTATTCACAGGTGAGAAATTGAGGTACAGAAAGGTGTTAAGAATATGCCCGAGGTTACACAAGCAGTCTGACTCTAGAATTCACAGGTGGAACTCTAACCGGCTATTCTAAGAAAATCAGAGGCGCAAACCTGAGACTTTCTTCTTTGTGGTTCTGTCTCCAGGATTAGGGCATGCAGATGATACAATTTTTTTGTCTTTTTCAACCAGGATGACCTTGCAGGAAGAGAAAGCTATACATTGGTCTGTGCGTTGAGTGGCCCTTGAATTGATAGTCCTTCTGGATAGGTAGAGACATAGGTGATGATAGATAGACAGACATTTAGATAGACAGATAATACTTATACCACCAGTCCAGAAAGCCAGAGCACACTTCTTATACGGCTGATGGTAAGAGTATTTAAAAGTCAGTTACGTTTGACTTTGCAATGTCCTTGGTCAACAGAGAAGATTTTACTTGATATTCACTTTCCAAAAATTTGGCATCTTTCTGCATCAGAGTTTGTTTTGTACGATTCTGAATTAGTCAAGCTTTCAGCAGAAAGCATTGGTTTGCAAAGAGGTAAAGCAAAATATACTAATAGCCTTCATGCACAGACTGTGTAATTCATTCTCTTTACCTGATTATAGTTGGCCTTCAAATCTCTAAAAGACATAGGTCTAGAATATTAATTCGTACATTGCATAGAAATCATCTTATGAGATTTTAGGATACTTTGCTGATTCAATTTATTTAGTAAATTATGTCCTAATTATTGTTGACCACCAGTGTCAAAAAAAAACACTGTTTTAACATTTAAGTCATAAACGCCTCCATTTTACAGTGAATCGGGGGAAAAAATTAAAAATGATACATTTCCAAAAAAAATATATCAAGGCAGTAACTATTTAAAGGTAAATTCTGGCAATTCTGAAATTTACATTTGACTAAAGGAAAAACTTCTGAAAATCTGTGAGAACTTATTATTACATTTTTATCTCTAAAAATGAAAAAAAGAGCTCTCTGATGCTGATAAAGAACATTTTTCATTGCTAAAATTTAATGTGACATACTTTTTTGTGGACGTACTTTTATGGAATAAGTCATTTATAAAACCTTGTACATTTCTAACCTCATCATGATGGGTTGTGAAATGACATCATTGCAGGTAATCTTAAGTTGATTAAATCATCTGCTTTAAATAACATAGCTGTCACTTTTGTGATTCCAAAAATAGCAAATTTTGTAGTTTTACATGATGTAAACTAATAAATATTTAGAAAATCTACAGAGGGGACAAGTTTTTTTCTATTCTTTTTCTTTGAAATTGGGACCATCTTTTAAAAATAATGCATTAACCTGCTTTTTAGGATTATAAAATCTTCATATTATTAGATTTTGTTTTATTGAAGTTCTTTGATGTAATATTATATTTGCATATTTGAGTGGACCCTATAAGATTTCAATTTCAGTAAAGCTTTATTCTAACATATTAGTCTCTTTAATGATTTATTAAAGAATAGTGCTTTGTGGTCCCGATTTTTAAATGTTAGAAGAAAAATTTCCTTGAACATTTTTGGTTTTTAATATCCCATATGTATCATACAAATCTAATACTACATATGTATTATGGGAAAAAAAGATAAAATTAATGTTGGAATTTAAACCTCACTTCAGTGCAATATTGATATCATTAATGTATTAACATTAATGAAAGTAAATGGACCAGAACTCTGTTGTCTTTTATTTCAAACCACATGATGGAATGTATCTACAGTTAAAAAAAAGAATAAGGAAACAGTTTTACAAAACAGAAAATCATATTGGTTAGAAAGTTCTTGAAAACATGAGTTAATGGATGCTAATTTGCATGCATGCTAATTGCATGCATAACTAGATTGCATTCAGTACATACTTGTGAAATTATGACTTTATTAAGTTATTCAGATATTTATATTAAAAAAGAATGGTGCCTGGGGTATTTGAAAACTTCTATAATAATTTGTTTAATTAAAACGATTTACATTGCAGCAAATGTATCTATGAAAACTACCTAATCCTCCAATCATTATGCATACCAGAGAACAAAACATTACATCTATATAATAATTCATAGTACATATTTGAAGAATTAAGATATTTGACATCTCTGATGCACTTCATCACTATATATTGAGAGCAAACTGTGGAAAATAAAACATTAGGGGCAGATTTTGAAGGCTTTTGTTCATTAATTAATGAGAATAATACAGAGAACTAATGGAGTTTGTTGAAGAAAGGAATAATCATATTTGTTTCTAAGAAAGACTGCTCAGTCATTACTGTGAGTGATAGAGAAGTAGAGCAATCAAAGAGAGACAGACATAAAGACCCTGATTTATGGCAAGGAAGCCAGTGAGGAGACAAGTCCATTATCCAAGGCAGAAATGCACAGCCCTTGTATAGAGATACAGGGCTAGATTAGAGATAAGAATTTATAGGAATTAGTACTGTATTAGATGTTGGGGAAGAAAGAGTGGCCCACACAAGGATAACTCTTTGACATCTAGCTTAGTTAGAGATTAATGACATCAAATAAGATTTGGTGAGGGACCAAGTTAAACAAAGACTATAGTTATTCCTATAATTATCCAAGATCTATGGATCTAGTAGGACCTTGAGCAGGTGACTTGTACTTTCTGTGACTTGTTACTCAACCTTCAAAGTTTCTTAGAAATGTCTTCATGACAACCTTGTCAAGATTTTTGAATTAGATGATACATATAGGGCAGTGGTTCCCAAATTGGTCTACATACTGGAATCACTGAGGGCTTCCTGCCATTAGAGGTTGTGATTTAATTGGCCTGGGGTGTGGTCTGGAATTTGGAATTTTTTGAAGGTCTTCAGGTAAATTCTGAAATGCAGACAAGTTAAGGAACCTCTGATATAAGGCATATAATCCAGGATATGGCATGTGTTAGGAAGGAAACAGGTAACAGTCGTCATTAGCCTTAGAGAATGCAAGGGTCCAAAGAGGGCATTTTCCAAATAGTAATCCACAGTGATAAATATAACAAGTTCAGTGAAATGGGGACTGTAAATGAATCCAGTGGATTTGTTACCAGTGAAAAGTTACTGGTAATCTCAGAAAGAGTATTTTCAGCAAAGTGGGGAAGTAATAACTAGATTGCATTCAGTTCTGGGATGAGCAGGAGGTGGAGTATTGAGGACAGAAAACTTTTGAGAAGTCAGAAAAATGAAGAATACTGTAGTGTAGACTCAGCCGGGGACAGTATCCTAAAATAGATGATGTGAAACTTCAGCTGAATTGGAGAAAAGAGATATGAGATTAAAATTCCAGGGAAAGAACATAGTGTACGGAGGTGATGAGTCAGATTCAGGAAACAGGTTTTCTAGGGCTGTGTCTGGGACACAACTGACGGAGGAATAGGATGAGAAATTAGATTTGATGTGAGCATCATATAATTTTAAAGCAGGAACAGTTGTTACAGATTGAGAGATCTGATTTTACCCATTAGAAAAAAAAAATACACCTTAAACCTGGGGAGTTACAGTCCTTCCTTGTGATTATTCATTAAAATAAGACTTGTGAAAATCATTTACTACCCACACCTGGACACTTTTGAGAATGTTAAAATGCTAAACTAAACAGGAAGCTAGGACAACAGTTGTATATCAGAATTATTCTGGGCAAACCTGGATGTATGCTCACCCTGCTGAGGAAACAGACCCTTGGAGGCCCAGTGAAGGTAAAATTGGTCTTTACATCATTTTTCATAGATGTGTTTCATATTATGATGATAATATAGTATATTGTGTTCTCAGCTATTGTTGTGTTTGAAGTGGGCACTGGGCCTTCTGGGTCTTTTGTATTTCACCTTCCCCAATCTAGGAGAGCATTCTCTATACATTAGACTTACAATAAGTTCTCTGATAATTTCTCTATTCATCAGCTCTATAATCTATTTAAAACGTTTAAAAGCTTTACCAGCATTCTTACTGTTCACTCACAAAAGCTCATTTTCTGCAAGCAAGAAACAGCCAGCTGACTGCTATTCATAGCAGAAAGCCTAACCTACATCCCCCATCTGTGGGTACAGCCAAGCAGTGTGATTGTTGACATCCCAATGATCATCATTTTTCCTAAAGCTTTAGTGTTCCTGCTGAAAGCAGTGCTTTCTGGAGGCCAGCCTTTCAGACATAATAAAAAGTGAAATAACCATGGTTTGCCCAAAGACTTCAAACACTCAACCTTTCCAAAGGCCTTGGAAAACCATAAAAGTTGGCTGCAACCATTTGATCTTAGGCTTTTAATACAAGTTACTTTTGTGTCAAGCACTGTAGTACAGAACATTCAGTCTATTCTTTTATTGCAGAATCCTAATGTATTTCACTAACACCGTAGTTACCATAGGAAAATAAATTATATTAGTGACTATACCAGTTCAGGGGGTTGTATGCATGATGACAAATCAGTGACAATGAGTTCCGATTTCAATGACCTTAAGCTTAAGCTACTATAATAAACAGAATGATATCACCATGCTTAGAGTTCCACATTTTATTAAAGTATGAAAGCGCACACAGATTTTTTTCGTTGTAAGTTACAACGTTGCACTCACTGTCAATAACCTCCAACACGGAGGAGACATTGACATTTAGCAGCTCAGTCTCATAGATGGTCCAGTGAGCCATACAGGTTTCCCCTGCCATCCAAAAGTAGAATATTCCTGGGGCGCCTGGGTGGCGCAGTCGGTTAAGCGTCCGACTTCAGCCAGGTCACGATCTCGCGGTCCGTGAGTTCGAGCCCCGCGTCAGGCTCTGGGCTGATGGCTCGGAGCCTGGAGCCTGTTTCCGATTCTGTGTCTCCCTCTCTCTCTGCCCCTCCCCCGTTCATGCTCTGTCTCTCTCTGTCCCAAAAATAAATAAAAAACGTTGAAAAAAAATAAAAAAAAGTAAAATATTCCTATGAAATATTTCATAAGCTGAAATGGAATAAAGCAAAGAAGCAATTGCCATTAATTTATATGAAAAATTTTTGAGTGCTCTCAGACCCCTCAAAAAATGACCTCAGGCTTTTCTGATACCTTAGGATACATCTTCCTAATGGATGCACAAAGTAAATGGAGATAAAGCACAGATGCTCACACAGTTCAAAGCCCTGGCAGGTTGATGGTAAGATGCTGAGTGTAGCACCAGGGGAAGGAGCTTGGTGGCTCCACTCTCGCTGCTTGGGGTGCACACTAGCCCTATAATCGCTCGCTAAAAAACAAATACTAAACTCTATTTTTGTTTTTCGCCTTTTTCATAAAAGCAGAAATCCCCTTCTGAGATCTTTCAGTTAGCGAAAACAGGTGCTAAAGTCAGTCTTTTGTAAAAGTAAAGTGGCATAAGGTGAACTTTTAAAAGGCAGAGGATACTTACATGTTACCAGAAACTCTGATTTGGGTCTTCTTGGCAAATCTGGAATAAAATGAGAGTGCGTTGGTTTGTGTTTGGTTGTTTGTTTGGTTGGTTGGTTTTCTATAGTAAAGTATTTGATACGATTTTCATTATAAGTCATAGGTAGCATTTACAAAATTTATTCTACTATAGACATCAAATGCTTTACATCCTCAAGAGTCTCAATCACACACACACACACACACACACACACACACACACACACACACACATGCATACAGAAATAAATTTGGTTTTCTTTTCATCAGTGTAGTCTGTTTTAGTCTGTTTCAGTCTCTCTCATCACTGGATTCTCATCTGTCCATGACCTGTTCCTCCTAGGGGCCGTGGGGGCGCCATTCCTCCTCCCCCCCCACCTGGACGGGGTGTCCTCACCCCTCGAGGGACTACTGTGACTCGTGGAGCTCTTCCAGTGCCTCCTGTAGCAAGAGGTGTCCCTACTCCACGAGCCCGCGGAGCACCGGCAGTGCCGGGATACAGGGCACCCCCTCCTCCAGCCCACGAGGCTTATGAAGAATATGTAAGTACCCTCGAGAAACCCATTGTTAGGAAGATCTCAATTCATTGGGTAACAAGCTAACCCTCAAAGACATTCATATACCATGAATATAGCAGATGATGTTTGCTGCAGAAGGCAAACGTCATTTGCATCAGAAGTTAATCAGTGCATTTAAACAAGAGCTTTTTTTGAGAAAAGCTTTTATTTTACAGGGACCATGATTATTCGTACCAGTTAAGTAGCTTGCATTTTAAGAATTTTCCTATCTTTAGAAGATCAATCTCAAAAGGGAAATAATTATGAATATAATGTAAAATGTCTGAATATTCAGAAGCTTCTGGAACATGTTAAAGACTAGTATAAAACTCACTCGGCAGTATTTGACTATTATTGTATTATAAACTGTGGTAATAATGTAAGACCATGTGGTTTGTCTTTCACTTAAATATCCTTGCTCTGTCTTTCACCATATGAAACATATGGAATTGGCAGATATGAAGAATTCAAAAAATATAGAATGAACAGAAGACATGTAGTGTCTGTAAGTAGTCCCCTCACTTCCCAAGCACTCTGTCACTTGATACACCCTTTGATCTTTCATCCAGGTTGTTAATATTCCACTGGTCACATTGTATTCTAGTCCCTGTAACTAGAATACTGTGAAAATTATAAAAGGGCACATTTTCCTATTCACTTGTGTAACCATAGTAAATCCACTGTAAATGTTAAAGTGAATTGATACAAGCCAATCGTCATCTTATGAAACAGATTCATTTTGTCTTTAACCTTTCCAGCATGCTCATCCCTGGTCTAGGGTATTATTTTATCCAGCCACCCACACACATGCTGTCTTCTTAAATGTCCTCTGTAAATGGTTACTTATTAAGCATAAACTCTTCAAGGACAGTTACTGTCACATGTGGGGCACTCAAAATACATAAATGTTCAATGAAGTGGTTAATACCCAAGTAAAACTTAATCCAAAATATAGTGAACATGATTGATAGGTATCACTAAGAATGTATTAGTGCTGAGAGTATGTTAGTGTTTAGGAATGATGTTACTGCTTAGTATGAAACATTGACTAATATTTGCAAGAGGGAAGAAAAGTTATGTTTAGAAATCCATTTCTACTGGCAAAGGAGAAATGTGTTCATCTAAAGTATCTTTTGATACCAAAAAAGTTAGATATCAATGTCAGGCATCAATATTGAAAAACTTAATCTGAAAATTACAAAATTGGAAACAAAATATATTCTACCCTGTAAATATGACCACAAATTAGGAAACACAGAGCCAGGTCTTGATTTTGCCATCTCTTTCCTGAGAAATAAGTATGAAATAAATATGAATATGTATGAAATAAGTACTTGTTAAATGAATGAATTAAAAATCCACAATGGGATGATGGAATTTTTTTAAACCTCTCAGAAACCTTCTATCTCTGCCATTTTTATGTGCATTGTTTTGTTACCATGGTACTTGTGTCTTCCAAACAGAAGCTTAAGCAGTCAGATCTCTATTTCAAAAATTAAAAGAGAGAGAAAACCTTTTCAGGTCGTAGTGGTCAACATTGTTATTAATCAGAGAAGTTACAGGGCATGGAGGGCACTGTGAAAGAGAAGAAGACTGGCAAAACATTGTAAGCTTTTGTGTAGCTACTAACACCCGGTAGCCTTTCACATGCCTTCCAGTTTATAGTTGGATAGATCACTGGAATGCAGGCCAAATAAGAGTAAGCTACAAAAGCATGAAGAGTTTATAGAAACATGAGTGAAAGGGTTATATACTGAATAGGAGAGGGTGGTTTTTGGAGTAAGTGAAAGAAAATATGTAAAGCCATACTATCTGAATTTTTTATTTAGATTCTAAGGTATCCAGTCCCTTTTATTCATTCACTCAATCATTTACTGAGCCTCAGTCTTATTTCAGGCACTGTTCTCAAGGTCCTGGAGATGTAGCTGTGAACAAAACAGACCAAATATCTGCCTTCATAATGTTTGCATTTTAGTGAGGGGAGACAGAAAACACACATATATCAACAAATGAATGAAGTAGTGCCAGGTAGAGATAAGTGCTCTGGAGAGAGGTGGATGGAGGACACTACAGTAGCATGGGCTGTTATGGAAAGTCTCTCTGCCATAAAGACTTGAACAAATGCCTAATGGAGCAAGGGTCCAGGCTGAGAGGATGCCTCCATAAAGGGCATCCCTGGTAAAGGAAACAGCAAGCACAAGTGCCCTGAAATGGGACCTGCCTGGAACATTTGGGGGCTAGCAGCAAACAGAACATTAAAGCTGGAGCAGAATGTGTGAGGCAGAGGTCGTAGATGAGGTCAAGTAGATGAGGCTTTTGGAATTCTGGGCAGGACAGTGCCATGATCAGATTTATGTTTTAAGAGCCTCTGTTGACATCATGGAAAACAGAATATGGGGTAGGAGTGGGCCAGTAATAGAAACAGAGACTGCTGAGTGACTCATTGCAGTATCCTCCACTGGCAAAATGATGGCTTGGAGGGGATGAGAAGAGAGATCAGAGTGTGAGAGCACTGGGAAAATGATCTGTTAGGTTTTGGATGATAAAATGGATGCAATGTGTGAGAAAAGAAAGTAAAAGGAATTTTTGCAACGTTTCTGTGAAGTGCAGGTTAAACTGAACCTTGAGCTGAGCAAGTGGGTTAAATCCAGATGTCCTTTATTGAGATGAGGAGCACTGGGGAGGGAAGCGGAAAGTCTGGCCTGCGGGAAAGTCAGCTGTGTTGCTGGGGGGACAGGACCTGACTTTTGAAACATACAGCAGCAGCCGGAGGTTTGCATTCTTGTCATGTCACTAGCTGTGCAATTTATAAACACTGAGGCTTGGATTTCCTGTCAACTTGGGTTTTCCTTTCTACTGGAAAGGGGAATTGTGCTCATCTAAAGTATCTTATATACAATAGGAGGTGTCAATATTGAAAATTTTAGACAATCTTAAACGTGCAAAATTGGAAACAGAAAAATACATTCTACCCTGTAAACAAGCCCACAGATCAGAAAACACAGACCCCCGTCTTGATTCTGCTATCTCTTTCCTGAGACATAGTATGTATGAAATAAGTACTTGTTAAGTGAATGAACTAAAAATCCACAGCAGAGATGGGGGGGGCGGGGTGTTATATGAATAGAGAGTCATGAAGTCCAGTAATAGCAATACCATCAGGCCTTAAGAAAGTTCTAGAACGAGGAACTAGAAAATTGTCAAGAATCTCTTTTCCTATCTCATCTCTGTTCTCTGCATATATGTTTCCATTCACTTTAGTCTACAATCTACTGGATCTTTGGCTTCTCTTGATCAACGTATGTCCACCCCAGGGCTGCCACATTTGTGTCCAGTTCTCGTCACCTACAGACACTGACTGGCTGTCTGTCTCTCCGTCCCAGTCTAGATCCCCAGGTGAGGGAGTCATACTCACCCAGGCTTGTCAGGTGTCCAACACTAGTCAGTCAGCCATGACTAGGGACAGTTTTTGGATGTTAAGTCTGGGATCTACTACTTACCAATCAGCAGTACAAGGGAAGAGTAAGGGTCAAGTTCACACAATATGAGCATGGTTATTGGGGGCCCAGCCCCAAGGATAATGTGGGGAGACACTAGTTACCAGAGAAGGAGAATATATTTTGAACTTGGCAGATTTCCCAAAATATATCTATGATAACATTCTCTTGATAACAGACAAAAGTAGATAACTGTTCTTTAAATGCCCTTTTATGCCATGTTTTATAAAAAGCTATCATATGTCATATTTTAATTTTTCCCCTGTAAACAATTCAATGATTATGTACAGAGTTTAATACATGGCTGATAAGCTGCTGTCAGCATCTCTGAAGTCTCAGACCAAGCTCAGATTAACACTCAAGAGCTGCTATTCTCTGCTCTAATTTTAAACTATTGATTCCTCTGTAAGGGGTAAGAAAAACAAAAGTTTAAGTGTTTCCGTAACAAAATAATAGCACCATGCTGAGTTGATGGTGAAAATCTCAAAGGAGTTCTTAACTTTCAGATAAAATTTCTAGAAAAGGTTCCCTTTATTATAAATGACACTGTGAGCCAATTCACTCCTCAGACTTCTCTTTCTTCCCTGCTGGGTCCCAGCATTACATTTCTGACCACACAGAATGGATACAGGTAATCAAATCCACTCCTTGCAGCCTGCCTGACAAGCAACAGCTTACAGTAAATGAGATTGCTGTTTAAAACCATCATTAGTGTTAGCAGAGTCTAAAAAAAATGTGAATTTTGGTTTGTTATACATCCTAATCCAGACTTTAAATATTTTAAAGTTTCTTTGCACTGACCTTCTAAGAAGTACATTTAAATTTTACAGATCCATCATCATGATCAAAATAGATTTGCAGAATTGAAAAGTAGAGTTCAAAAAATCTCCCACATAACAAAATATGAAGTTGATCATCTGTATCAGTGGATAATATGTTAAGAGTGAGTAAACCGAAACATAAACTTTTGAATGCCTACTAGGTTCCAGTCACTATTTTAATTAACTTAATTTCATGATAACACAACAACCAGTTATCGATGAGTGATTTTAGTAGGTGAGGAATTAAGACTTGCATTCAATTTTCTGTCTCCAAACCTCTGTATCTTTGTCATCATAAGATATCCTACATAGTACTTGCTTCACAGAGAACTCACATGCACGTATACAGACCATTTGTTCTTCACACCTCCCATCCAGACCACTAGTCCGGGCTTGAATCCCCTCAGCAATATTTAGGACATCTACCAGCCTCTACAGGAACACCTCCAACTATGGAGAACTCAGTACCTCCAGAAGCTAGGTGCTGGACATACACAAACTGTGGTTAAAGAGACACTACCTCTGCTCTCAAAAAGCATGCCATCTAGTGGGAGAGACAAAGAATTAGTCTAACAATTAACATAGAATATGTAATTGCTTTAGGCTCTTATCTTACTCTACCTTCTATTAGAAGTAAGTTTTGCTCTTATCTTCTCGCTCATAACTTAAACATCCTAAAGGCTGAGAGAGTTTCTTACATTTATTTTATCTTTGCAGTTCTAAGTGCTGAGTATTAGCAATTGAATTGAACCTATTTATGCTATTGTTGGAAAGATGTTATATCTATGCACACTCACGTACATATACATATTTTATATAAATATTAAATGAATGAAAGTAAAACACAGCATATTTTAAGTGTCAAATAGAGACTACACCTGCTTCCAGTAAAGAGAATTATCACCATGGCAACGGGTGTTTTAGAAAACCTGTAAGAAGGCAAGGAAGACAGCAAGAGCAAACCAAGAAAAGTAAGTATAACTTTGAAAAGTAGAGAGAGGGGGTAGGAAGCTCCCTGCAAAAAGGAATGCTAAGGGGGAAGGCCAAGAAGAGGGACCTTTCAAAGGAAATTGTAAGAAGCTAGGAGAACAATTTGGGGAAATAGGATTCATTTAAGATAGCAGTGAACATAATATAGGATTACAGATTACCTTAAAGGCTTACAGATTACCTTAAAGGCTGAGGTTCTAACTTTACTGACTGTCATTAACAACCACCTGACGGTTTTTCAGCAGGAGATTAAACAAAGATTTGGGGGAATTTTATGATCCTCAATTGTTCATAATTTGCAGTTTTATAATTCTCAATTATTAGGGTGGATTGGAGAACAGAGTGAAGAAAGGAGAGATGATTTAGGGAATCAACTGCAGTGAGACTTCCTGAGATGTGGCCTTGAATTATGGAAGCACAGGAATGGGATTAAAAGTATCAAGGCCAAATATAACACTGAAAATGGAAATAATAGGGTTTGTGACAAGTGAGTGTGAGAGGAATAGGAAAAGCCAGTCAGGGCTCAAAGGTACGCTTGTATGAGGGGCAAGATTGAGATAGGAGGGAGGGCTATAATGGGGAGGAGTGGGCAGTGAAGAATTGAGTTTGAAGCTAAACAAGGTCCTTTCCAAGGCTTACAAATGTCCTCACGGGGCCATGTCTCTGAGTTGCAGAGGTAAGGTCTTTCACCTGCTATCAGTTGAGATCACTTCCCCACCTGTCACACTTCCCCTTGGGTAAGGTGATACCAGAGGACAAGGTTGTTTGTGAAATTGTGCTTAGTGGAGTTCATTCATCTCGAGTTTAATAGGATATTTTTATTTGCATGATCACGTATTGCTGATGTTCTATTATAGAATAATTCCAGAAATATTCTTCCCATCTTGTCTGGTATCATGACACAAGTGTTCATGGACACAGATCTGACTTATTTAAATTGGGAACTCAGGCACTAGTGCTGGAAGTATTTGGTTAGTGGTGGAAAAACAAGTTTGAATTGTATGGGGGCCAGAAATGTTCTGTTGAGAACTTTCCACATTATTCAGAACATAATAGATATGAAAGAAACGTGATAGAGCCTTCCCCAAATTTGACAGTAATCCTCATAGTCTATAATGTAACCAGTAATGAGTTGTAAAACTGAGATAAACTCTCAAAACTACCAATAATAATAAGTGTTTTTCTATCAACCATGCTGGAGGAAGAAAAACTCAAAACAGTTTCCTTTCCTCTCTATAGAAAATATTATAAAGTCATTGTCATATTAGAGGTGATCAAAAATTATGCCTTCAAAAAATAAGAAAAATAATCTAGGTGTATATTAGGCAACTAGTGAATGAAAATACTGTATTGTTGTCTGGAGCTTGTCACGTTTGTATTTTCAGTTTTTAAAATTTTGCAATTTAGGGGCGCCTGGGTGGGTCAATCGGTTAAGCCTCCGACTTCAGCTCAGGTCACGATCTCGCGGTCCGTGAGTTTGAGCCCCGCTTCGGGCTCTGGGCTGATGGCTCAGAGCCTGGAGCCTGCTTCTGATTCTGTGTCTCCCTCTCTCTCTGCCCCTCCCCGTTCATGCTCTGTCTCTCTCTGTCTCAAAAATAAATAAAACATTAAAAATTTTTTTTTTAATTTTGCAATTTAGCCATGATTGCTTTTCTCATTCAAAATAAATATTCACTTTCATGCCTAATATACATAATTTTGTAACCTTTTTCTTAAAGATAGATGCAAAATTGTATATCTTCAGGACCCGCAAGCTCCTTTAAAAAAAATTTTTAATGTTTATTTTTGAGAGACAGAGAGTGAGAGAGAGAGAGCGAGAGAGTCAGGGAGAGGCAGAGAGCAAGAGGGAGACAGAGGATCTAAAGCAGGCTCCAGGCTCCAAGCTGTCAGCACAGTGCCCAACACGGGGCTCGAAATCACAAACCGTGAGATCACGACCTGAGCCGAAGTTGGACACTTAATTGACTGAGCCACCCAGATGCCCCAGGACCCACAAACTCTTAGTCTGTCCCCCATAGAAGAAAACAATGGCAATATTTATAGGAAAATGGATGGTATATATAGGGCTGGTACAGTGGGGTGGGGTACTGTTTAAAGAAAAAACCTGACCGTGTAACCAGAGTTTATTTCCAGTACTGAAAGTCTGTTCTGCTATGCTCAGCTACAGCCATGTTGCTGCTGTTGATAAGTATGCTATTCCTTGTGGAGATGCTATCCTTTTCACAAAGGTTGTGTGGAAGAATTAAATGTGCAGCTGAAGACACACAACTTCCAGAAGTGTCCATCAGAAAACATACTGTCAACATAAATATTTGCTTAAGTAAACACTCTCTTATGGCTTATATGTTGGTGTAACATAAAAAAACAAACAAACAAACAAATGAAAACAAAACCCTCAGGTACACAAAATAGTTTCCTGCTTCCAAAGACATAGATCCAATTAATTTTTAAATTAACTCGAATCTTTTCCAACAGTTAATATCCAGATATCAAAATGGTGCATGGGGGCACAACAGAGGAAGAGAAAATATCAGTTCAATGCTACCTGAGAATTTGGCCATGTATAATCAATCATGTTAACCGAATTTATAAAATTCATTTTGACAAATTTTTGAAAAGCTTTTCCCTTCATCAGTCTTAACTAAGCCTATCAGCATTAAAGCTCATCCTATCAACTGATTACAACTCTGAGGCATCCTTTCAGTAACAATGAGAGAACTAGAAAATTCACTGGTAAGTCAATAGTCCTTAAAATTTCCATAAATGAGTTCAGGCTGCCAACCTTCAATTTCATGTGTATGGAACATTTTTTGACAGGAGAGGGAAATAAATATTAAATGATAATTGAAATCAATTCTTGTGCCATTTTTGTGGAAGGAAAGATTATGAGCCTGATCTATAATGCATTTCTAGGGGAGCCACATGTGGTGATTTTCTGTGTAATAGTCAAGAGCCTTCACCCAATGAAGGGAGATTTTTATTAGAGTTTCTAGATTGGATATTTGTATTCCATTAAACATTCTTGTTTGAGTTTCATGCTCTAGTCTCCCCTTAGTAGAGACTAATTTACCAGAATGCATTGTAGGATTTTGTTTTTTGAAATGTAACCAATATTTAAATTAAACAAAACATGTGAACTTAATGAAATATTTTTTGAAACTATTGGATAGGCATAATACTTCAGTGCTTTAAATCCCCATAGATAGGTAGTGTTTTTTAAGGATTATTAAAATATTAAATTATTTCCCCAAAATATAAGGTAGCATCTTTTTAAATTGTGTGCAGTTTTCATCTAAAGTTGAAGCTGGAGTAAACCATCCTTCTTCTAGCATTATGTTTTAGGTTTTAAGTCATTTTAGAACAGATGCAGATTCTTTTAGTGGCCACAACATAGGATTGTATCCAAACCTCTACCTTATAATTACCATGATGACTAATGTCTTTTGTAACACTTACAAGGAAAAAACATAGTGTTTCCTCTCTGTCCCTTTTTGAGATGACTGTTAGCTGATGGAAAACATTATAAAGTATTTAAAGTTTCCTTTAGGCTCTGTTGTTATGGTCCTTTTACAGTGTCTGGTATAGATACAGGGAGGGAGAGCACTGCCACTTCCTCCTTCAGTTCCACCATTTTTTGTTTTTAAAATTATTAGTGTATTTTAGGTCATATTATTTTCTATCTTTGCTCCATACACGTGGTCTAAGGATCAGTAGTAAAAGGGAATTGAGCCCTAATTTCTTTCTATAGATATGTTCTTAAAAGGCAGTGCTGGGTATATCATTTTTTTTCTTCTGAGTTCATTATGATTTTGATTACGATATCCCCACTAAAAATTTAAGACCCTAAAGAAAGTGACAAATCGGACCGAAGAATCCTAAAGTCATTTTTCTTTTGCTGGTCACAAAGCAATATTCTATGTGTTTTGCCAACACCACCCTTAACATTCTCTGGCAAACAAAACTTGGTTAAATACAACGTGCCTTGATTGTCAGTGGCTTTTGCAGAAAACCAAATAGGAATGGTTAAATAGGATTGAGTCCTTGTCCATATTCTGGCCCTCTTTCATTATGGATTCCCCTTTTAGGTGAAAATAGTGGCTGCTAAATCTTGCCATCAGTCACATATCTTTGTGATTATTTTCTGTGGTATCTTATGAGTTAAAGGCTTCTACTGGGGAAACTACAGATGTTCTTTGCAATAACTTTTAGTAATCTCAACATTTGAATTAAGACAATTTCTCTTCCTTTTTGGAGATGAGAAACTTTACTTTCCCTTTATATGAAACTATGTTGTGGATTATTTCTGTCTTATATTTCTTAGAAACAAATAGAGAATATACCACTAATGGGCTTTTAATTTTTTTCCATATTCCTTCATGTAACTACAGCCCTTCTTAGAACCTCTGACTATAAACATCCATGTAAGGTAATTTGTTCTCTATTTTACACTGTCATGGATACTAATGGAGTTGGAGAGCTGTGGATACAGCTGGTATGAGGGCTGGAGTGAAAGCTGAGGGTGCAGAGGATGAGCAATTTGTTCTTTCAGGCGATCTTTCCTTTCTTCTCAACCTCCACAAATAAGTCCAAAATCTTCCCTGTGTGTCTTCTATTCTTGATGTAAGAAAATAATTAAAACAACAAACTCATTTGATATGAGTCATGGGGGTTGTGTGTCATAGGGAGTGAAAGAGATTTTGCTTTTAATGTTCTTATTGTTCTTCCCCTTGTAACAGTACTAGATGCAACTACGTGAAAATAAAAGCCAATGTCCTTTGCTGTAATTTCAGCCCATGTTATAATTTCTGTTACATGGCAGTCTTTTTTATTAAATAATGTACCTGGAATTTATGCATTTGCAGAATAATAAATAACTAGCCAGAAGAGTCACTGGAACCCACCACTGATCTATTCATCTGGTCTGCATCGGTACAGAGCACCAGCTGGTGTCCATTCTGCTTGGTCAAACCTCAGATCTGATTGGTTGGGGCCCGAGTCGTTCTGGCTGTTAAATGTTGTACCACTTCCACGTTGGTGAAATTCTAGTAGAAATACAATGTAACAGATTTTCACAAATAGGCAAATTAAGTCAACTAAGCTTAGAGATTAGGATTCCTTAGCCAAGCCATTGGGGCATTTGTCCAAGCCAGATGGTTGCACTGCACCAAAACCTCTTCCGATCACAGTTACAGCTGATGGCACTTGCGACTTCAGAATTCCCAGTGCTCTGCCTGTCATCATGCTGAAATTCATCACTGTCTCTTTCCTGGACAATGTGTCCCACATCTTTAGAGAGAATGGGACATAATCTAATTTACCTCACCCACTTTACTTCATCATATACATAGAGTCCTCTGAATGCAAAAAGCCACCATGCGCTTTTGGATGTCACAGAGTCTTATCTAGTCCACTACTTTAGTTTACGTCGAAGAAATTAGGGTCCAGAAAATGAATGACTGAACTAAAGTTACACACCTGGTAATGCCAGTCACAGGTTTCATGACTTTTCTTGCAGTGCTTTTTCTAACAGACATTACAAAAAGAGCAAGAAAATCACAAATGCACTTGCTTATGTATCTTCCAGTTAACTTGACTAATCATCAGCACCCATGTTGAGCTTTAAACTTTTCTAAAATTTACAAGGAATAGATCGAGAGGATGACGTAAGAAAATGTTTGAGTCCTCATGCTAAGCAGATTTACCAGTGAAGTTTATGGGGCCCAAATTTCTCCTTTGACTGTGTCTTCCCTTGTCAGGAACCTGAAAGCCTTCTAGAAGTCACACACAACACACGTGTGTGTGGGTAGGCAAGCACACACAGGTACATATCGTCTGTATTTTATGTTTTTTAGTGACTGACAAATAAACCAAAAGCAAACATAAACAAAAGGGGAATTCCAGTTTTCCTTTACTTATCAAAATATTTTCTTGTTAAAAAAAGGATTTATAGAAATGTAAGAATATGCATTTCTCATGTTCTCTCTTACTTCTTTGTAAAACTCTACCCGACAGTACAGAGTTACAGTTGTGAAGACAGGAGTGTAGTTTACTGTCATGTAGAAAACATACCTATGAGGTAGGAAAAGGTTTGAGGAGATATCTCTATGGATTTAGTAGGTAAAAAGTACTTGGTCATTAAGCCGGAACAGATTCCTGTGTTTGAAACCAGATTTTTACCAAACATATCTATTCCATTCTACATTCCAAATGTAAGTTAAAACATATTAAGCAATAAACTACAGAATGGAATTATACACATAAAGCTCCAAATGTAATGAAACAAAAAAAAATTTCCTATATAGATCACATTTAAGGTTTTCTTTTACATAAGAAAATATAGTCTTAAAATTTAGACAACAGAATGTGATAGTTTTCATTTGTAATTTAGGCAGCAAATAACCAGCCCAAATAAATCTACCAAATCTTCTTCCTCCCAGAAAGTAATCTCCATTAAAATTTCTTCCAAAATAACAGGTTTCATCCAGCCATATTCCACTTTTTTCTATTCTAAGCTCCTTACAGGGCTTAATATAACACCATATTTTCTCATAACACCACATTTTCAGCTTTCATTTCTAAAGCTGTCTTAAACCTTGACTCTCCCTATTGACCTATTTGTTTGAGAGTCTCCAGTTATTTCCATTCTAACAGTACTTCTTTTCCTACACCTGTGCATCTAAACCTTTCATCAACATCTCCCAAGTTAGGATTCCTCCTGATTTGTCTACTTCTGTTTAGTTGAACCCCAAAAATGTAAAAGTCATTTTTTGAGTCTTTCTTTGCTTTTGTTTCAAATGCTAAACTCAGATTAGTTTTCCGAAAATGCTAACTTTATCATGTCACTCCTTTGTTAGGAAATATCCATCTATCTCTTCCCATTACCTAAAATCTAAAATTTCAACTTCTTAATTTTACATACATGATATTATGAGAAGATGAAGAGCAGTAATTTTACAAGCTTATTGTTAACTGAGTTTCATTTTCAAATGAGGTTTGGCCAAGAATAAACACAAAATAAATCTAAAAGCAAGAGAGAAAAATCTTAAATTTATATAGCCAATAATTAACAGCAACTTTAATATCTATTAAATACATTCTTACTATATTATAATATACTTCTATAATTCTTAATATACTAAATGCATATATATTCTGAAAATATTAAAATATTGTGCTATTTGATTCAGTTTTACCTAATATTTATTGAATGCCCATTCTATATGATATTAATTTCTGTAGGAAGAGGCATGATGGATGAAAATGGTGGTCATTTTTAATGCGTGTCTATTGTACGTTAGGGCTTTTACATACATAATCTCACAACAATAATGAAAAGTAAGAGGTATAACTCTTGTTTTTCCATTAAGGAATTTTGGGGTCAAAGAAATAGATAAATCTGCCAGTCACCTGTCTGATACAAGAGCCAGACAGATCTGTCTTCAAAGCTAATACCTTGTTGGATATAAAGATGTAAAGGCAAAGCTCCTGGCTTTAAAAGGGCAACAGGTAACACACTTGCACAAAAAACAAAGCTTACAGGTTCAGGGCAGAGTATACTTTGTGAGGGAGGACTCAAGACTTCATTGTTAGATATATACTGATACTCTCCTGACCTACCTCTCAACCAGTATAAAGTAGTTATGACACCTGCTGGAAATTCCATTAAACTAAACCTATCTGTAATATTTTGTATTTGCTTTGCTTCCACTCAGGTCGAAGAACTAATCAGTTATAATGCTATTTGGTATAGTGCAAATATAGGCATTTACAGGAAAAGCAACCAATAAGCTTCAACTTTATGGTAGTCAGGATAGAAAAGACTGAAGCAGTTATACACATACTGAAGTTCCTTGGAAGTCTAGAATATTAAAAGTAGCCAGGAAATCCAACAATGATAATAATAATTATTATAATCATAATGATATTGATAATGGAAACAACTAATATAATTAAGTACTTACTTTGAGCCAGACACCATGCGAAGTTATTCACCTTCAACATCTAATTTTTACCCCATTATTATGTTGGTATTATGTCCATTTTACAGTTGAAGAAACTGAGATTGAAAGAGGCTAAGCAGTATGCCCAAAATTAGCTAGCCACAGAGCGGCAGAGCTAGTATATATATAAGTAAGATTGCAAGGGCATTGCCCATAGTCTCCAAGCTATAACAGTACAGTACTTAACAGATGGCAGGTGTTTGCCTAGGTGCTACACATAGACTCAAGTTACCTTCCTGGCACTTCTGTGAAAAAAAAGTGCTATTACTTTCTTAGATAGGAAGGATTATATGTAGGGAGAAGTGCAGGGAAAGATTTAATAGCTGAGCCAACATTATCCAGGTAATGAGCTGCAGGAGCTGGGATTTCCAACCAAACAACCTGGCTCCAGTCCACCCTGCTCTGGTGTCTATAGGGAAGCTTAGCAAAAATATCATTTGGATACTTAGTTGTAAATGATACCAGTAGAAAAAAATGAGTGGGGTATTTCAAGGAACCACCTAGTAAATCTTCCTGGTCTAAAGTGAACAAATAAAAACAAGGACTTGGTGGAGGAGGGGGCTTGAAAGATGAGTTGGGGCAAAGTGATAAAATGAGTTGTGGAAAAAAATGCCTCGAAGAGAATTTAATTGTAAGGTGATGGTTAGTGAGAACTGGCTGAATGCTACCGAGACATCCAAGAATGAATGTAACTGTGCACATCAGCAGGGACTGAGGCAAGTAGACACCGAAGACAGGAAACACCATCGAAAGCCTATGTAATAATATCTGTAGGAGTGCAGTTGCTAAGAGGGGACAATATGGGAGGCATTATGGAAGATGTAGTAAATTAATTAAACCAAGCAATTCCAGAATTCTGATCATTGTGCAAAAGACTTCAGGTAATTAAAAAATAGAAAATTATCCAATACTATTTATTTTTGGCTTAAATATTAATTGGACATTACAGAATGTTTATACTAAGGCTAGTTAACACTTTTATCCTCTCACATAATTGCATTTGTTTTGTGTGTGTAATGGTAACATTTAAAATCTACTCTCAACTTTCAAGTATATAATAAGTATTATTAATTATAGTCAACATGCTGTACATTAGATCCCCAGATCTTGTTTGTCTTATAGGCGGGACTTTGTACCCTTTGACCAATATCTCCTCATTCCCCCCACCCTCTCAACATTATTTTCTTAATCACACATCTTTTTCCTACAAATGTTTTCCGGCGTATCTATGTCATGATAAGAGCATCAGTTAGGAAACATTTTAGACAATTGTTTATGAAATCCACAGTCTTTAAATGAGATTTTAAAAGATTTGGAAGAGAAAAATGATACTTTTTTACCAAAAATAAAATAATATAATGTAGTCATATCATGACTGTGGATTTTTTCAGCCAAATGCTTGAACCACTTTCTAAAGAGATGTTTTAAACATAATATCATAACAAAGTGGTTTTTACACTATTTTTTTTAGAAGCATCCATCTGTCAAAGGCAATTTTAGCCCTTGTTCCAGTTATATAATAGTGAGGAACAAGTGTTTTGTTTTGTTTTCCTTGGTAGTTTTATATTTATGATCTCAGAAGTTACTGAGATCTGTTTGCAGGACCTCAGCAGCCCATCAAGGGAGCAGTGTAGGGTCTGGAAGAGCTGTTAGGCCCTGAGGGAGCTAACCGGGGGCTGAGTCTGAAGAGGGAGGCACAAAGCCCAAATGCATTGCAGGTGAGACAGAGGGAAGAAAAACCAGGGTTTTCCAATTACCAGAAAGACTCTCTTCCTCTTCCATATAGCCTCCATTGAATTTTCTATTTGCACTCCTAGGAGAGTGTTTAGAAGATGCTCTATAGGAATAGTGGAATTGTCATTCTCCCAATATGTTTTCTGGTCATTTCTATCTCTTCTGGTTTCTTGCCTTCCGTCCCATTCCTCCTGGTCATTCAGACAGGCTGGAATCAAGACTTCTAGAGAGTACATGACACTGCTAGTCCAGTGCAGAAGTCAGCCAGCAGACCTTTCCTGCAGAGGACCTGGAGTGAACATTTTTGGCTTTGCGGGAAATACAGTCTGTGTCACAACTATGCGACTTTGCCATTGTAGCACAAATGTGCCATACACAGTATGCAAATGAATGGAAGTGACAATGTTCCAGTGAAGCTTTATTCGGGAAAAAATGAATGGGTGACAGGGCCATTTTTAGTCCAGGGGCCATAATTTGCCAACCCCTGGCCTAACGTGTAGCACCCACTGTATTTTGTATTTATCTCATGACAGATATCAGAATCAAATTTACAAGGAACATATTTCTGCAATGACGGCAAAAAAAAAAAAAAAGACCCTGGAATTTTAGCTTATGTGAATTATCTAAGGCCTCTCCTTTTCTCATAGGAGCTGCATGTCAAAGAGGAGGGCTAAAACATTACATAAAACCATATCAAATTCACTCCATCACTAACTGCCAGAGATGGTGGTTTGCATAGAATTATTTTCATCTCCAGCCCCTCCCGCCCTTTTAATTTAAAGATACATATGTGATGTAGCACACTGCCAAATTGCTTGCTAAAACAGCTGAATACCATTAAGGAAAAAAAATCTCATTTTCAGCAGAGCTTCTGAAGGCTGGGTGATGGAGGCACCGTGCAGGTGAGTGTCTTGCTAAATGATAAATGAGCTTGGATCCTCATAATTTTTAGAAGAATGTAGGTACAGTAATACCAATATTCTATATAGCTACATACTTCTGATGATAAATTCTCCTGTGTCACCTCACTGGTAGTGCTATGTCCCCACCATTTGTAATAATCTAGTATTGTAAGCTGCTGGCAGATAAATATTCACACAAGTGTACTACTTGTTTTCTTCTGAAAGAACCTGTTAGCCATCGTGCTTCAGACAGACTCAAGTTTAATGCATCCTTTAAAAAATGTATTTGGCAGTAAAAATGTTGTGAAAATTGATCTTGTTATAAAATTTAGCACCTTAGATTTGACATTAAGGCCACTTAGAGACTTCAGCAATCAGTAAGGCAGAGAGGGAACAACTGAATTTCAAGGTAATGGTTAGGAGGCCATAAAGTGAGAAATTGGAACAGGTTACAAAACCCAATCTTTCAAGTTGGTCATTTATTTGTCAACTACTCCAGCTCTAGGATACTCTACAAATATAAACAAATAAATAAATAATGCTTGCTCTCTGGCATTTTTCTTAAATCTGACGAGAACAAACCGGAGTCTTTTAAGATTGCTTCAACATCACAGAGAATCAGCAAGAAAAATCAGAACCCAAGCAGCAAATGACAAAAAAAAAAAAAGAATATCATAATCTAATAAATACAAGAAAGGGATAATTTTAAATTTTCAGAGTCATAACCAATATGCTAGTTTGACTTCAGAAATAAAGTGATATAAAATTAAACATTATGGGCATGGAGAGTAATTATCAAGTTGATAAGAGAAGGTGAAAAGTCATATTTGTCCTTGATATTCATTGGCAGCTTGATTTTAGTGACATATGTTACAGTCATGACACAACTCAATAGAAGGGTGGATGTAACCCTGTATGTAAATGTGGGAAGTTCCTTGTTCAAGGCTCCCTCTGGTCTGTGAAGGACAGGTGGTTACAATTCATGTAATTGCAACTCATTTCTTAGAGTTACACCTGCCTCAATCCTAACAAAGTATGAATTGTACAATTTATGAAGAGTGCCACCTTCAGGCAAGAGTGGATAGAGTCTGAGTAAAACCGATAGGAAGGACTTCATTTTTTGGCACGTGTAACATGCATATTTTATAAGGTGTTCTTGTTTACCCTAGAACTTGATTTTTATGGACAAGCTTGACATCCTGCTTTATTTATAAACCCTACCTTCAGCCTGACCTATCCCGGAACATTACTTGCATTTTCACATTTTCACACCTCCCTGCTTTTACTCTGTAATTCTTTTCATCTTTTAAACACACACACACACACACACACACACACACACACACACACACACACA